>NC_133459.1:57595434-57897826 GCF_048565385.1 Saimiri boliviensis
TATACATATCTTGCTGCTTCCCTAGCAGAAGAAATCTAGCCATTCATAAACAGCTTACCTACAGTGGGGACAGGGCTCAGTACTTAAGAGAGGTATCAGTATGACATGATATGGGTGTACAGAGGAAGGCAAAATCCCTTCCAGCTAAGAGGATCAGGAGAGGTGGTAATACAGCTCACTGGGGCCATGGTAAGGTGGATTTTCTCTTCCCTAAATCAGAGACCTCACTTCAGTCTTCTTTTTGTGTAAGTGAAATATCTCCAGTTTCTTAACGAACATCAAAAGTCAGGCTGGGCACAGCGGCTTAGGCCTGTTATCCCAGCACTTTGGGAAGCTGAGGCGGGAGGATCACTTAAGGCCAGGAGTTCAAAACCAGCCTGGCCAGGATGGCGAAACCCTGTCTTTACTAATAATATAAAAATTAGCTGAGTTTGGTGGTGGCTGCCTGTAAGCCCAGCTACTCAGGAGGCTGAGGCAGGAGAACCACTTGAACCCTGAAGGCAGAGGTTGCAGTGAACTGAGATCATACCATTGTACTCCAGTCTGGGTGACAGAGCGAGATTCTGTGGTGACAGAGCGAGATTCTAAAAAAAAAAAAAAAAAAAAAAAAAGCCACTCAAGAGAGATGATTGCTTACCTATTTTCACTCAGAGGAGTTAAAGCATCATCGAAGCAAAGATACCAAGCCTTCTTCTATGACATCTTGACAGATGGTCACCCAGCTTGTGCTCACATCCCCAGTGACAGGGACCTTACTACCTCATAAGGTAAGACAGTTCTGGACAATTTATTTAGACTATTACTGACTTATTCTCTCTGTCAAGCCACAATCTGTCTCCCTGTGTTTCCATCCACTGGTTCTATATTCTGCAGTTAGGAACACCAAACCAGTTGACTCCTGTGATCATCATAGCCCTGCAATATGCGAAGATACTTTTCACTTGCTCCCTGGATGCTTCTCTTCACCAGACAAGACATCCCTGATTCATCATCCAGGTATAAAGAGGTGGTATGATGACGTAGAAAGTGCATTGATTCCAGAAATAGACAATATTAGAGGTATGAATCCTGGCTTCACCACTAATCAATTATAGATCTTTGGGCAATTTATTTCACCTCATGAAGCTTTAGTTTTCTTATCTGCAAAACAGAGATAGTAATACCTATCATAGAAGGCTACTGCAGAGATAAATTGAAATAATCTATGTGAAACTATTATCAGAATGCCTGGAGTAGAGGAAGCATATAGAAGATGTTACCTAGTGTCAGAGGTAAATCCTGAGAATTGAAGTATTTCTTCCCTGTTTGGGTGTAATAAAAAATGAGCAGAGAACTCATTTTGAAGAATCATGGCACTGAACACGTTCTTGGGAGCCTATGACAGTTGTATGTGGACTGAAATTCTCAGTTGCATTCTGAATTAGCCCCAAGGGCAGAGATTCTCAGACTTTGGCATGCACCGTAATTTCTTGGAGGACTTGTTGAAACAGAATGCTGGGCCCACCTTCAGAGTTTCTGATTCAGTGAGTCTGGGGTGAGACCTGAGGGTCCGCATTTCTCACATTTCCCCAGATAAAGCTGATGCTGCTAGTCCGGGGACCACACTTTGAGAACCTCTGCCCTGGAGCTTAAGAAGAGATTTGTAACAAGTTCACAATTTTCCTGAGCACTGTGCATGTGCATTTTGTATATTATCTCAACCAGTCCTCCAAATAGTCCTTCAATTGACCTATATAATCACTTCCTTTTTAGAGAAGAAGAAATTAATATTGGAGGTTTGTTAACTTGCCCTTTTGACACAGCCAGCAGTGGAACTGAGGCTGAAATCCAAGACTGCCTCAAAATCTGTCCTCCTACTGCCTATTTAGTGAAGGAGCAAACTGAGGCACTGAGAGGTTAGATCCTATGTAATAGGCTGAATTAGTTTTTAATCCAGGTCTGTCTGACTTCAAAATCCAAGCCCTGAATTCAAGCTTCTGTATGATAAAGAGTATGTTGAAGGCCGTATTCATTGCAGCTTGGAGCCTTGACGTGTACCCTGGTACATGATTTTCATTTTGTCATTTCCTTTTTGCTTGACTTCTTTAAGTAACCGATTCCTTTCTTGAGGTACTTGACAGGGCAAACCTGGTTTTCCTGGGGCTTGAATGACCATAGAAGGAGAATAACTTAGAACAGGCAGTTCTTCATTCTTCCTCAGCTGGTGTTTTTCCTTCAGAGCCTGGAAAGAAATTTGGCCTCTGCACACTTTAAATTGGACCATCAATTACTTGTTCTTTGAATATGCAGAGCTCATTAGGGCTGTGTTGGCTGCATGAGAACACCTGGGCAGAGAAAAGTAAACTTGCTTCAGCTATTTCGATCTGTGCCGCCCCTCCAGAGTGGAGCGCAGACGGATTGCCAGGCAGTAATGTGACCAATTATTTCTGTCCTCAGTTGCTAGGTCATAAATCCTGCCCTGGCACAGAGTCCCCGATTTCTTCTGGAAGAAGGTTTAGTTTTAGGAATGACTCTACCTTCTCACTGTGGGGTTGTACAGCCATGCAGTAGTTAGGATTCTTAGACTTGAAGTCAGAGTGTTGCTGAGACCTCATTATGGCCCGGTCAATAACCAGCTGCATGTGACCATCACATTCTCCTTCTATTCCTCAGCTATAAAATGGGGCCAATACCTCCCAAGTTTTGCTCAAGTGGCACTTGCTTGAGAAAAGAGGTTAGGCATCTATAAAAGACAACTGAGGATATTTAAGTTAATGTGAAGCCCCTGGTTTGGTTTTCTAAAGGGAAAGTGCATATAGAATCCCATGCTTTTCTTTGCTCTAGGGCCTTTGCACATACCTTACCCAGAATGTTCTTCCTTCAGTTCTTTGCATACCTGAATTATTCACACTCTTCACTTAACCCTTCAAATAGCACCTTTCAAACATGCCTTCTGCAGTACCTTATCCAAAGCGTCTTTCTTCTCTGTGTCCCAGTTACCCTCTTTCTCCACCCTCTTTCTCCACCTTTCAACATAAAGGACAATCTATGCTTACCTTGTTTATTTCTTTGACTGCATGATTGTTATCTGATGAATTTGTGTGCTAACAGGTTAAGTTGTTTCTGTGTGACCTTCTGAATGAGCATTTGCCTGCCCTCTCTGTGAACTGCACTCTTTCTAAGATTGAAAGGCCCGCTCTTTGAAAGCTGTCTTATAACTGCTCATCTGGGCAATTCAGGTTTTTCAAAATGAACAACCAAAACAAAATGCAGAAGAAAATTCGGTGCTCGGGGTGATATCTGATCTAAAGTGCTTGTATTCATTAACCTAGCTTTATTGTTTTTAATTAATAGTTATTACATGTTATAGATTTGATCTATTGTTTTACAAATAAACAGCAGGGAAAACAAAATGAAAAAAGACAATTCCTGCTTTGAAGGAACTCAATCTAAGGGGAGAGATACACAAAGTAGCAGACAATCACAGAGCAATTTGTTAAGTTTGCTGTTAAGCACAGCAAAACTACATAGAGACTTGCAAGGTGAAGAAGCATAGAAAAAAATAGCATGAGCAAAGGCAAAGGTGAGAAACAGCGTGGCATGGTCAAAGACTTATAAATAGTTCAGTGTCTGCTCAGTGTAGTGGAGGGAAATGGAAAGGAATGTGTTTCAACAGGTCATCAGGAGCAGATGCACAAACACCTCCAGGCCTCACCTTCTCCATCCTGATTTTGTGTTATGGCTGTTTGTTTACTTGTCTGTAGTCTGGATTCCAGTTTCTGAGTCTGCAGTACCAAGAAGAGTGCCTGCCCAGAATCAATACTTGGTTATTTGTAGAATGAGTTTTGAATAAAGGGGCCAGTTCTCAGGGTTTAGGGAACAGGTGTAGTGAAGGCAGCAGGTGGTAGAGATATCTGCATAGTTGGGGATAGGAACAACCATACTGGGGAGAGACAAAAGGATTATGCCCTTTGATTGATGTGTACATACTTCCCAAGACTTGGCCCAGCAATTTGGCCAAAATAGCACTGAAATGTGGGAAGAGTAATCCTAGCTTTATAGATCATAATCAAATATCATTAAAATCTGGTAGATAACACACAATAAAGGAAAGTTAGAGCTATTATTTTGTTATTTCCCCCAGATTTTATTATTGTGTATATCAGCATCTAGGTTCAGTTGTCTACCACAATTTAATGGCTTCACTAATAAACAACTAAATGAATGAAAGGATCACCACCGATTCCACAGAAATACAAACTACTATCACAGATTACTACAAACACCTCTGTGCACATAAAGCAGTCAATCCAGAAGAAATGGATACATTCTTGGACACTTATACCCTCCGAAGACTACACCAGGAAGAAGCTGAATCCCTGAATAGACCAATAACAAGGTCTGAAGTTGAGGCAGCAATTAATAGTCTACCAACCAAAAAAGTCCAGGACCAGAAGGGTTCACAGCCAAATTCTACCAGATGTACAAAGAGGAGATGGTACCATTCCTTCTGAAACTATTCCAAACAATACAACAGAGGGAATCCTCCCTAACTCATTTTATGAGACCAATATCATCCTGATACCAAAACCTGGCAGACACAACTAAAAAAGAACATTCCAGGCCAATACTCATGATGAACATTGATGCGGATCTTTTGGTTAAAAATTCAGGATTTGGAATCAAATAGATTCAACTTCTGAACATAGCTTTGCCACCTTCCATGTGACTTTAGACAAGTTAAGCTCTCTTTCAGACGTTCTTTCCATAAAATGGGTTAAAAATACAAGTTTTATTATGGTAATTGAGTGATGTGTGTTTCTATTATCTGCTGCTGCCTATCAAACCACCCTAACATTTAGTGGCTTAAAACATCAACTAATGATTAGCTCTCACTGTGTTGTGGGTTGGCTGAGCTCAGCCAGACAGTACTTGCTTAGAGTCTCTCAGGTAGTTTCAGTCAGATGTTGTCTGGGGCTGAAGTTATCTGAAGGCTCCACTGAGCTACATGTCCAAGATGGTGCGCTCATATAGCTGGCAGTGGTGCCAGCTGGGAGCTCAGCAAGGCTTGCCAACTGGAGCACTTAAACATGGCCGTTCTATGTGTCATGGATTGGACGGCCCAAAGCACTGGGGCTGAGCTCCAAGTATTAGTATTACAAAAGACCCACATGAAAGCTTCAGCTTCATGTCAGTTTGCCCTGGCTCACAGATCATTCTTTCTCCTATGTTCTGGTGGTCGGATAAGTCACTGAAGCCACCCAAGAGTCAAAGGGAAGATTTAAGTAAACCTCACCTCTTGATGTCAGGAGCAGTGTGCATACACAGGCAGGGAAGGAATTGGGAACAGTCATCTGTGGATACTACCAACCACAAAGTATGTGGCATACCATGCACACACAGTGAACATTAGTTCACTCTGCCCCATTTTGACTTTAACTCATCACTTTTAAAAAACCTTCAAATATATATTTTTAGAAAGTTCAAGCTGAGCAAATTGGACTTTAAAGATGGTCTAAGACAGTCTTCTCTTATTCTACAGATGGGTAAACTGGAGCCCAAAGGAGGGAAATAACTGAACCCATGGACTTTATCACTCAACTGCTTCCCAGGGCCTCAACATAATATATTCTTAGTATTTGCTCATGAAACAAATAGTTCTGCAATTTCTTTGCTGTTTTAAAGTATTTCCACATATACTGCTAAAGGGCAAAGACAGAATGGAAAATTCCCATATTTTGAAATGAATAATTTGTGTTAGAATTCTAGCTCTTTTCACTTCACAATTTTAGGCAACTTGGTTAACTTCACTCTGCCTCAATTTTTCTAACTCTAAACAAAGTCTATTAGGTCTTTTTTTTTTTTTTTGAGATGGAGTTTTGCTCTTGTTACCCAGGCTGGAGTGCAATGGCGCAATCTCGGCTCACCGCAACCTCAGCCTCCTGGGTTCAGGCAATTCTCCTGCCTCAGCCTCCTGAGTAGGTGGGATTACAGGCACGCGCTGCCATGCCCAGCTAATTTTTTGTATTTTTAGTAGAGACGGGGTTTCACCATGTTGACCAGGATGGCCTCGATCTCTTGACCTCGTGATCCACCCGCCTCGGCCTCCCAAAGTGCTGGGATTACAGGCTTGAGCCGCCGCGCCCGGCCTAACTCTAAACAAAGTCTAATAACACATAGGTTACCAGGACACTGTGACTGCTGAGGTCAAATAGCTGATACAAAACAAATGCTCAGTTTTGGCAACCATTTTTATTTTTTAAGTTTCACAAAATCCCTGTGAGGTAGGCATTGGAGTCCCACTTTACAGATTGAAAAACTGACCTTCAGAATGAGTGGGTGGTTTGCTTTGTATCACATAGCTAGCAAATGGCAGCTCTAAGATTTGAAAATCAGCTTTGATTCAACTGGGGAAGTACTTTCCTACCTGTCACCCACAGACTCACTGCCCACACACCCACCTTTGTGGTCTTCTTTAAGAATCAGAACAGAGATCCTGGGTAGCAACAATTTGCTAAGCAAATTTATATTCAGGATTTTCTTTTCCATGAAGAGAAAGCCAATTTCCAGATAACATGATCTGCCCAATAATCTAGAACTTGAGAATTTTTAAAGTTTCCATGTTTCTTTGATCTTCAAAAGCACATGAAATAGCAAAGGCAAAGATTATCATGACTATTATATAGATGAGAAAATTGAGGCTTAGTTTTAGCAAAAGGACTCTGGCTATATGACTATTCTGGGGAGAGTGTGCTGAGCATACTCTTTGCCATTAGATATATGGGAAATGAAAAATTAAAGGGAGCCCAGATTTTGACTATAGTCCTTCATCCTAATTAAACTGGTATCATAACTATCTTTTGTAAAGCCAGCTGTGAACTTTGGCAAAAAGTATGACAGCGCTAGAAGGACATAATAAACAGTGGGTAATGAGAACAAGAGTGAGGCAGAACCCATAGGGGAAGGAAAAGGAAACAAGCTACTCAATGGACAGGCTCTGGCTGGCCCCCAAAGGAGCCGCCCGTCCTTAATCCACTGCATAGGGAAGGATTACTCCCTGGTCCCCCACCCACCCACTCACCCATCCCTTTTAATTGCTGATCCCAATCTTCATGCAGATGTTGACATCTGCCCCTGAACTCAGTAAAGGTCCAGTCATTGGGAAGAAGGCTACTCCCATCTGTGCATGGCACAGGTTTTAGAAAGGTTATTTGGAAATATGTGATCTAGATCCCAGAAGAGAGTGACTTGAGAGAAAAAGTATTTTTGTTGTTGTTGTTGCTGATCGTTTTTTTGGTTGCTTTCCTGCCCATCTACCATCTCTTCCCCGAGTACCAAGAAAATGCACTTGAGAGTCTTCCTTTTCCCACCCTTTCTCCTCAAAGCAAAATCAGTCATTTCAACACATCCCCATTTCCAAAAGGTGAAAAAGCAGAATGATGGCCAGGCGAGTTCTCTGGCCAGGAAGGAAGCCCAGCTAATTTACCATTTTCCTGCACTTCACCCAGGCAGCCAGATGACTAGGATTCAAGGACCAGCTTACCCCTTTCCAAGCTGTTTGCCTTGGACAGCTGACTTATTCCCTCGGAACTTCACTTTATTCACCTGTAAAATGAGGGGAATCTTCAGAAGAATAGGAAGATTCCATGAGATGACTCCAGCACATCCATTTCATAAAACATTCTCCATGTGAAGTTACTACAAGGAACTTGGCAGGCATGCTCCCCTTCACCTGTGGGGCTTTCTTTTTTTCTCTATGTGAGCTTCTACCCAGATATGTACATGAAAGAAATGTATTGGTCCCAAAGACAATAACATCTGAAACGGGATTCAGAGAGATGAAGGGAGGGGAAAACAAGCCTTTCAAATTATATCAAGTGGGCAGTCTTCAACTGCTTTTATTTCTTTTTAAAATCCCAGATCATACTGGGGTAACCAATTAGAAAGAACCCTGTCCTGGAATCCTGGAAGAGGCCTTGCTAGGAGCTGATGTTGGACAAATCAATCCACTCTCTGAACCTCATTCTTCAGGGGGCTGAGAACAGGAGGTCCCTAAAGAAGAGTGTTGGATAACAGCCTCCTCTCTTAATTCAGGCAAGCCTGGCTTCAAATCTTAAGTACTGTGGCTGACTAGTTGTATGACCTTGACCTTTGCTCAGTTTCCTCATCTATGAAGCAGGATTAATAAAATGTACCTATCTAACATGGCTGTTCTGAGAATAAAATGAAATAGACTACATAAGCGATTTGACACTGCTTGGTCTACAATAAGTATTTAATAAAAGGAAGTTGCTATGTTATTGAAACTGTCATCATCATTATTGTTAGCTTATCAGTATTTGAATTTCAAAAGGTAAAGCTCTACTCATGAGTTTTTTGTGCTCTTTAAGTTGAGGTCAGTCTCAGCAAGGTGTGTTCTGAATGGCTACATTCTCCCCAGGGGTCACACAACACCACTGGAGAGGGTGCACATCCCATCTGGCACACAACTCAAGAAGGGAAACCATGCCCTCCTGTGTCCTTTCTCCAGAGCCTCCTGTTTTCCTCCTTGCCTTGCCCTGCTGGCCCAGGTCTGAGAGCTGGAGCTGCTATGCTCTGGGCTTACACCGGTCAGGCAGCCAGGAGGAAGAGGGAACCAGAATAAACATGTTTTGCAAGAGTAAGGCTGGTTTAAATGAAAGCAATTCTAAACAAGGATAATACAGTCTTACAGAGCCAATGCCTTGGCCGCCTGTTGGCAGCTTCCCCTACAGAGGGGTTTGCCATGGAAAACCAAAGGTCAGACTCATAAGCTGAAACTGCCTGCAACCAGGCTGGCAGGAGGCTCATGACAAGACCTCCTCATCCAGCATTTGAATCCATCCCAGGCCAGAGGATGTGATTACAGAGGCAGGGAACCCAAAGGCCCAGCCCAGCCTCTAATCCTATTAGAACTATTAGAACTAGGTTTTAATAGTTCCCCTGCCTGCTAGCTGAGTGACCCTGGGCAAGTCCATTTATTTTTCTGAAACTCAATTTCCTATTCTGTGTGTTTCATATTTGTCCTGAGTTCTAATGATTCCAGGAGCCATCAAAGCAGCAAAGTATAGTAATGTGGTTTATTAATTTCCTGTGGTTGCTGTAACAAATTACCACAAACTTCATGGCTTAAAACAATGGGAATTTATTCTCTTATAGTTCTGAAGGCCAGAAATCAGTTTCACTAGTCCAAAATGAGAGTGTCTTCACAAAGACTCTAGGGGAAAATCCATGCCTTTCCTTTCCCAGCTTCTCATGGCTGCCAGCATTCCTTGGCTTGTGGCTACATCACTTCAACCTCTACCTCCTGTTCAAGCTGTCTTCTCTTCTGTGTGTCGTCCAGTCTCCCTCTGCCTCTCCCTTATAAAAACAATTTCGATTTCATTTAGGACCAACCTGGATAATCCAGAACCAACTTCTCATCTCAAGACCCTAAACTTACATCTACAAAGCCTTTGCTCACAAGGTAACTTACAGGTCCCAGGGATTAGGACTTGATATCTTGGAGTTCCATTATGCAGCCTTAGTGAACTTCCCTTTGATTATTAAAGAGATGGAGAGTCTCAGAAGGATCTCATCATTTAAAAAAATCTCGAGATGGAAGCTGAGAATCAGGAAGGGACTACTGAGGCATGTCATAAATAATAATGTTGAAATTCTTTATATTATGATGCCTTGAAGAGAACCCCATGTTAGTTATCTCTTTATCCTAACCAAGTGACCTAGCAGAGATAATTAAAAATAATGAATGGATGTATGCAAATAAATGCATATATTTGCATTTCATCTTGCGTATGCAGAGTGACTGTGTGAATAGATTGAAATTAGATGACCTGAGTGAAACCTTTGCTAGTTGTGAGACTTTGGAAGTTATTTAATCTGAGAAGCTTTAGTATTCTCACATACAAAATAAAAATAATTGTATGATCTACCTGATAGAATTTTGCAAGGATAAATAAGATGATCTGTTTAAAGGAATTTGCATAGTACCTGGAATATGATAACTTTTATATAACATGTTCATTAGATATTATTAACTTTAAAAAGTTCAAATTTAACGTATCATTTGTATACACCAAGAAGTGGCTAATTTTGGAGGAGGGGAAGGATAATTAATTAGGGAGAAATAGGGGAACTAGAACTATATTTTTAGACTTACACTAAAGAAGTCCATGAATTGTTTTCCATTCCATGTTCAACCCAGATTCTACCAAGAGCAAGACTGAGTTTTGCCTCTAGGTTTTAGTCCTTGGTAAAAGACTTTGATCAGCTGAAGTCTTTATTTTAGGAATCACTTAATGAAACAAATATAGTCTGAGTACCTATGACCAAGAACCTTTCTGAACTCTCTTCTTCTGGAATGACAGGAGTAAGGCAAAGACTGGACTAGCCATTAAGAGTGCCATGGGTCCACAGCTACTGTATAGTGTGGGTCTAAACCACTGTTGTGGCTCAGGTGGTCAGTTGGAGTCGGGTGGCAACAAGATTGGCAATTGAAAAAATAGTATCTTTGGGAGTGGCTGACAAGATGGCCGAATAGGAACAGCTCTGGTCTGCAGCTCCCAGTGAAATCAATGCAGAAGGCAGGTGATTTTTGCATTTCGGACTGAGGTACCCAGCTCATCTCATTGGGACTGGTTAGACAGTGATTGCAGCCCACAGAGAGAGAGCCAAGCCAGAATGGGGAGTAACCTCACCCAGGAAGCACAAGGGTAGAAGAACTCCCCCACCCAACCAAGGGAAGCCATGAGGGACTATGCAATGAGAAATGGTGCATTCTAGCCTGGATGCTATGCTTTTCCCATGGTCTTTGCAACCCACAGACCAGGAGATTCCCTCAGATGCCTATACCACCAGGGCCTAGGATTTCAAGCACAAAACTTGGTGGCTGTTTGGGCAGACCCTGAGCTAGCTAGAGAAGTTTTTTGTTTTGTTTTTTTTCAGACCCCAGTGGCTCCTGGAATGCCAGTGAGACAGAAAAGTTCATTCCCCTGAAAAGGGGGCTGAAGCCAGGGAGCCAAGTGGTCTAGCTCAGCGGATCCCACCCCCATGGAGCCCAGCAAGCTAAGATCCACTGGCTTGAAATTCTTACTGCCAGGACAGCAGTCTGAAGTCAACCTGGTACATTTGAGGTTGGTGGGGGGAGGGGCATCCACCATTACTGAGGCTTGAGTAGGTGGTTTTCCCCTCACAATGTAAACAAAACTACCAGGAAGTCTGAACTGGGTAGAGCCCACCTCAGCTCAGCAAAGCTACCCTAGCCAGACTGCCTCCCTAGATTCCTCCTCTCTGGGCAGGGAATCTCTGAAAGATAGCACTCCTATCTCCCTGGGACAGTGTACCTAGGGGAAAGGGTGGCTGTGGGCACAGCTTCAGCAGACTTAAATATTCCTAACTGCCAGCTCTGAAGAGAGCAGCAGATCTCCCAGAACAGTGCTAGAGCTCTGCTAAGGGACAGACTGCCTCCTGAAATGGGTCCCAGACCCTCGTGCCTCCTGACTGGGAGACACCTCCCAACAAGGATTGAAAGACATCTCATACAGGAGAGCTCTGGCTGGCATCTGGTGAGTGCCCTGCAGGGATGAAGTTTCCAGAGGAAGGAATAGGCAGAAATCTTTGCTGTTCTGCAGCCTCTTCTGGTGATACCCAGGCAAACAGGGTCTGGAGTGGATCTCCAGAAAACTCCAGGAGACCTGCAGCAGAGGGGCCTGACTATTAGAAGGAAAACTAACAATCAGAAAGGAATAGCATCAACATCAACAAAAAGGATGTCCACATGAAAACCCCATCCAAAGATAACCAACATCAAAGACCAAAGGTACACAAATCCACAAAGATGAGGAATAAAAAACAGCGCAAAAATGCTAAAAGTTCTAAAAACCAGAATGCCTCTTCTCCTTCAAGGGATCACAACTCTCTGCCAGCAAGGAAACAAAACAGGACAGCAAATGAGTTTGACATATTGACAGAAGTAGGCTTCAGCAGGTGGGTAATAAGAAACTCCTCTGAGCTAAAGGAGCATGTTCTAACCCAATGCAAGGAAGCTAAGAACCTTGAAAAAAGGTTAGAGGAATTGCTAACTAAAATAAGCAGTTTAGAGAAGAATATAAATGACCTGATGGAGCTGAAAAACACAGCATGGGAACTTTATGAAGCATACACAAGTATCAAGAGCCAAATTGATCAAGTGGAAGAAATGATATCAGAGATTGAAGACCAACTTAATGAAACAAAATGTGAAGACAAGATTAGAGAAAAAAGAATGAAAAGGAATGAACAAAGCCACCAAGAAATATGAAATTATGTGAAAAGACCAAACCCACAACTGAATAGTGTACATCAAAGTGATGGGGAGAATGGAATCAAGTTGGAAAAAACTTTTCAGGATATTATGCAAGACAGCTTTCCCAACCCAGCAAGACAGGCTAATATTCAAATTCAGAAAATACAGAGAACACCACAAAGATATTCCTCAAGAAGAGCAACCCCAAGACACATAATTGTCAGATTCCCCAAGGTTGAAATGAATGAAAAAATGTTAAGGGCAGCCAGAGAGAAAGGTCAGGATACCCACGAAGGGAAACCCATCAGAATAATAGCGACTTTTTCTGCAGAAACCCTACAAGCCAGAAGAGAGTGGGGCCAAGAGTCAACTTCTTAAAGAAAAAAATTTTCAACCCAGAATTTCATATCCAGCCAGACTAAGCTTCATAAGCGAATGAGAAGTAAAATCCTTTACAGACAAGCAAATGCTGAAAGATTTTGTTACCACCAGGCCTGCCTTACAAGAGTTCCTGAAGGAAACAGTAAATATGGAAAGTAAAAACCAGTACCAGCCACTGCAAAGATAATCAATTGTAAAGACCATTGACACTATGAAGAAACTGCATAAACTAACAGGCAAAATAACCAGCTAGCATCATGATGACAAAATCACATTCATATATAACAATATTAACCTTAAATGTAAACAGGCTGAATGCCCCAGTTAAAAGACACAGACTGGCAAATTGCATAAAGAGTCAAGACCCATTGGTGTGCTATATTAAGCAGACCCATCTCATGTGCAAAGACACACATAGGTTCAAAATAAAGAGATGGAGGAAGATTTACCAAGCAAATGAAAAGCAAAAGAAGCAGGGGTTGCAATCCTAGTCTCTGATAAAACAGACTTTAAACCAACAAAGATAAAAAAAGGAAAAGAAGTGCATTACATAATGGTAAAGGGATCAATGCAACAAGAAGAGCTAACTATCCTAAATATATATGCACCCAATACAGGAGCACCCAGATATATAAAGCAAGTTCTTAGAAACCTACAAAGAGAGTTAGACTCCTACACAATAATAGTGGGAGATTTTAACACCCCACTGTCAATATTAAACAAATCAATGAGACAGAAAATTAACAAGGATATTCAGGCCAGATCTAATAGACGTCTACAGAACTCTCTACCCTAAATCAACAAAATATACATTCTTCTCAGCACCACATTGGACTCATTCTAAAATTGACCACTTAATTGAAAGTAAAACACTCCTCAGCAAATGAAAAAGAATGGAAATCATAACAAACAGTCTCTCAGACCATAGTACCATCAAATTAGAACTCAGGATTAAGAAACTCACTCAAAATTGTACAACTACATGGAAACTGAACAACCTGCTCCTGAATGACTACTGGGTAAATAAAGAAATTAAGACAAAAATAAAGAAGTTCTTTAAAATCAGTGAAAACAAAGATACAATGTACCAGAATCTCTGGGACACAACTAAAGCAGTGTTTAGAGGGCAATTTATAGCACTGAATGCCCACATAAGAAAGCATGAAAGATCTAAAATCGACACCCTAACATCACAATTAAAAGAAGTAGAGAAGCAGGAGCAAACAAACTCAAGATCTAGCAGAAAACAAGAAATAACTAAGATCAGAGGAGAACTGAAGGAGATAGAGACACACACACACACACAAAAACGCTTCAAAAAATCAATGAATCCAGGAGCTGGTTTTTTGAAAAAATTAACAAAATATATAGACCACTATCCAGACTAATAAAGAAGAAAGAGAGAAGAATCAAGTAGACACAATAAAAAATGATAAAGGGGATATCATCACTGATCCCACAGAAATACAAACAACTATTGGGGAATATTATAAACACCTCTATGCAAGTAAACTAAAAACTGGATTTTTTCCAGTTCTCCTAGATTTTTTAGTTATTTTTTAGTGTTATTTCTTGTTTTCTGATAGCTCTCCAGTTTGTTTGCTCTTGCTTCTCTACTTCTTTTAATTGTGATATTAGGGTGTCAATTTTAGATCTTTCAGCTTCTTGGTACTATTTCCTTCCAGACAGGATAGATAAGGAGAAAGTACAAATTTTAAAATAGTAATTGCTAGATCCCTTGTCTCAGCTGAAGTATAAGTTGAGTGTGACAGAAAAGACAAATAAAATGAGATAAACAGATAGAAATGTGTTTCTGTTTTATATAAAATAAATTTAGAGATACTCGTAGACAAATGTTTGTAATAACACTATTCACAATAGTCAAAAGTGGAAACCACCCAAATGTCCAATCAACAAATTAATGGATGAACAAAAGTTTCATTTATACCATGAAATATTATTCAGCCATAAAAAATGAACAAAGTATTGATATGGGATATAATGTGGATGAGCCTCAAAAACATGCTAAGTAAAAGAAAACAAACTCAAATGGTCACATAACATACGATTCTGTTTGTATGAAATGTCCATAAGAGGCAAATCCATAGAGACAGAAAGCAGACTGGTGGTTTCCAGGGACTAAGCAGAGGTGGATGGAGAGTGACTGCTTACTGGGTATAGTGTTTCCTTTTGAGGTGATTAAGATGTCCTGGAACTGGATAGAGGTGACATTTGTACAGTATAGTATGTACATTAAATGCACTGAATTTTACACTTTGAAATGGTTATTGGTTAATTTTATGTTACATAAATTTTACCTTAATTAAAAGAAATACAGAGGTGAGAAATCTGAAGGCAGCTTTCTGAAAACATTAGGGCAAGGGGCATCCAGGCTCTTTCTGTCTTAAAGTTCTGCCATCTACAGCTTTTAGCTTCTACTTCATGGTCCAAAATGGATGCTCAGACTTCAAGAATATCAGTTGCATTTCAGCCATCAGGGAGGAAAAACTAACAACATGAGGAATGAGGGAAGGATCCTGAAGAAGTGCCATAAAAATCAAGATTTTGAAGAATGTGCAGGAATTAGACAAAAGAAGAATGGCAAGGAAGAGCTTCCCAGAAAAAGAAGTGAGAGGGTGCAGGTCTCAAGTCTGAGAGGCTGGCGGGTGGAGGAACCAGGAGAAGCTCAGCAGGGCTGGCACATGGGGAGTGATGGGGAGAGGCAGGCATGGACAGAAGGACCCAGCCAGCCACAGAACGTGTCTGGCTCTGAAAATCTATTACCTTTCCTCTTAAAATCTTAGTTCTTGCTCATTTTACCACACTATACTCCTGAGCCTTAAGGAATTGATTCAATAAAAATAACTGAATGAGAAAACAGTTTGAAGATGGCCTTTGGTAGGCATAAAAGCACACATTTCATCTTCCAGGCAAGTACTTTTTGAAGCTATTTACCTCTCAAAGACAGCTGCCAAGGACCCCATGATTCAAGGGTTCTTTCCCGCCTACTGACAGCGTGTTTTACTGCTGCCCTTCCAGAGGTCTTCTCCACTGTCTCCGTCTTTCAATGACCTCATTCTCAGTGCCAGTGAGAGCCAAGGTAAATTGTGCAGACTTACAATCAGGGCCAGCAGCTGAGATGTGAACTGGTCATTTGTCTCCCCAGGACCCAGGGGAATGGCATTTGGTAGAAACAGGAAGAGGCAGCAACTATCTTGGGTCACCCATGCTCACCACTCTCTTTGTTTTGGCTTTGACAGGATCTTTAATTTTATGTGCCAGGGAGCACAGCTGAGGCTAGCCTGCCCTGGCTGAAACTTGTATGCCTAAAGTGAGAAAGCAAGAACTTGCTGAGCTCATCTGGGGCTCTAGGACACTTTGGTATGCCCTGAAGATGTCACAGTTTGTTGTGATGACCAAGAATGTCTGGGCTGGAAGACTGGAGTCTTGGATCAGTAATAAGATTTTCCCCAGGGCAGACATTAAAGTTTGAGGTACCCTGGTCAGCTCAAGTGTTGTAGATGGTATCATTAAATGTCTTTTTGTACTAACCCAAGAGAACTCCCTCCAAATTGCTGGATTTTGACCAGAAAATTTGAAGACAGAGGGTTAAAGAAGAAATAAGCATGCAAAAATCAATACAGAATGAAGACTCTATTAGGGCTATGTATAACAGAGTGTTTTCCAATGAGCTCTCGTCTGAGAATAATAACTTCTACCAATTGATTGCTAACCATGTGTTTAATTCTAAGTGCATCATATGTTTAAGTTCACTTTGTCATTAGCCCAATGCTGTAAAGTATTATGATTGTCTCCATTTCACCAGTGAGAAACGAAGGCTTAAGAAGTGATGGGACTTGCCCAAAGTCACCCAGCTATTAAGAGATGGAACCAATATCAAAACCCAAGTATGTATGACCTCAAGGTCCATGTTCTTAGTCAATATCTCTTACTATTTCTCTTTAAACTCTACTAACTAGCTTTCTCCTATTTAGGTAGACATAGAATCATTTTTCATAGTGCTGGTAGAGATTTGAAGAACTCATTAAACTCCCATTTGATTGAAAATAGAAACAGGGTAGCTAAAGATAGGAGATGAAGGTTGTCAATAGACAGAAGGTCAAAGAGAAGTACAGCCTTCTACCTCTTGCCACCTCGCAGCGGTCTGCAAAGCTCCTGATATAGGCTGAGTAGTTTCCATTTGCCCCTGCAAATTCACTCTCCACCCTCAGTCTCTGTGGGGTCCAGGAGCCTACCATTCATACACCATATCAACCCTCTAGATTCCAGTCCAGTTTGCCCAAGGGAAGGCATCCCTAGGAGAGCTGAAGGCAAGAGAGAGAGGTTAGGGTATGTATTCCCTGGTTTCCTCGTGTGTGACCACAGGTTCTCAGTGGCTGGCCACGTTCCTCTAACAAAGGCCTTGACTCCCGTAGTCCTCTGCCGAAGCCCCAGCATAATTCTTGCATTCTCTAAGGGCTCTGCTACAAGCCCCTGGTACTTCACCATCCTGTGTTTGTTTATCTTAACTCCATCCATACCTTTGTTAATAGTCTCTTCATCAAATTCTTCTTGGTAAGCTTATTTGAGTGGGATGTTTCCTGTTAGGACCCAGGGTAATTCAATACTAGAGTTTTAGGTCTGGAAGGGATGTCACAGTCTTCTATTCCTGTGGTTTTCAAACATTTTATTTTTACCACAGAAATCTAGTAAGAACCCCAATTATGAAACTAATAAAGTTCTGGAAGGCTGTGGAACCCTGCCTGCCTGGCATCCCACCCAAAACACCCCTCTTGTCTGTCTCCACTAAAACTCTAAAACTCCTCCATGAAACCCAAGGATTAGAGAGCACATGCTCCAAAACCAGCTGACCTAATTCAAACCCCTCACTGTACACGAGGGGAGAAGGCAATTGGCAAAGTTTCCAAAGTGTCCTTTGTGGGCCTGAGCGGGTCTGATTTATGCTCTAGGCCTTCATCAACAGTTTGCCTCAATATCTTCCAAAGTGTAAAGTCCCGTAAATCTTCCCTGACAGCAACAACTCGACCGCCAGTTTGTGTTATACAAACACACAGAAATGTCATTAAGGCAACAAATAGCCCCGCTGGCCCCAGTAGAGGCCTTTTCTGCCAGGCTCAAGTTACTTAAAATCAATATTTGAACAAGGACAAAACCACATGTTTTCAAAACCAAATTAGAAGGGTCTAACACCAGGCCTGGAGATGTGGTTACATCACGCGCGTTCCAGCTGGTCCCTTGGGCCTCTGCCGTTGGGCCTGATTGGCCTGCCCAGGCTCCTGCACCCTCATACAGTTACTGGACTTATTTGTCCTGAGCATCTGACCTCACCAGACAGGTGATGCTGAGGAACAGAATAAGAAAGAAATAGGAATTTTCACAGAGCCGAGCACAGGACCCGAGTTTACAAACCAAAGCAAGTTAGGTGTGTTTGCTCATGCAGTCCTCAGTTATTTACCCCAAACTTGCACCAGACTCTATACTAAAACTGGGCATCCAAAAGGGTACCAATTCATGAGACTCTGGTCTCAGGGGATTCACAGTATACTGTGGGAGACAGAGAAGGCCTTCCAACAGGACATTTCAATGCAGTCGGACAAATGCCAGTGTTGCAGGTAGGTTCAGGGACAAGTAACCAGGACCTGATTGGGGAACTGTCAGAGAAGGTTTCCCATAGCAGATATACCCAAAGGAACTCTGTCTAATCTACTATTCTGGCTTTGCTATGTGGCAGGCCTGAGGGAGGGAAGGGTGGATGAGAAGACAGAAAACCTCTGCCTTCTCTCAGAAGTACTGGGTGTATGAAAGAGGTCCAGCTTCTCCCTAGAAAGAGCACCTGATCTGATTAATGAACTGGGATCAGAGCTGAAGCAAGCCCAGTTCAGCATCTCTGCTCATTCTCTTTTCAGAAACAGCCTGCCCACAGAACCTCAACACTGCCATCCCCACCACCCATCGTCTGCTTGAGTAGAGGTGGCCATGAGTATAGGCTCCATAGGCTCCATGGCATAAGCCTCTGGCATGGCTCATTCTCAAAGAAAATTCTCTTTGACCCACATCAGGTTCTTCATGTTCAGCATTCAATGGCTCAGCAGTGGAGTCATCATCTTTCTTGGGACAATATTTTGGGCCTCCAGGATCCTGTAGGTGCCTGCAACCTGTCTGTACTCTTCACTTGTCCAGCTCCATGTGTTTCAGGACATGTCTTCCCTGATGAGTCAGTGAGCTCTCTCCTGTCTCCCTGCCTGTGCATAATACATCAGTCCCTAAGCTGGAAATGCCTTTCCCCAACCACAGCATGAAGCCATGGTCTTCTTTAAGACTCAGTATAAGTGTCCCTTTCCCCAGGATGCTGCCCTGGTTTTCCTCCACTTTCCCCCAGAAAATTGCTCATGTTCCATCCTTGTTTAGAATTTAGCTATTAAAGTATTTGGCACTTGGCTACAGTATTGCTTGTTTACTTGCCTGTCTCTCATGGGTGTAAGAATTGTATTTTGTTTGCCTACTTGTTTCTTCAGTCATTCATTTCATTAAACTAACATCGATTGGGCTCTACTCTAGGCCATTGATTAAGCTCTCCTGGGCCCTGGAGGTACACAAAGAAAAAAGAAAATGATCTTACCTTCAAAGGGTTTGCTGTCTAATAGAAAAAAGTTAGATAGATTTCTCTTCCGCAAAATAGAAAAAACCTAGAGGAGTGAGATGGGCTTCACAGAGAAAGATTTTATTTCAGCTTAGTGGTAAGGGGAAGGTAGAATTTAGCCAAGCAGATTCTTAAAGTTGAAAAGAGAAAGAAAGAGAAGGAAGGAAGGAAAGAAAAAAAGAAAAAAGAAAGAAAGAGAAAGAAAGAAAGAGAAAAAAGAAAGAAAGAAAGAGGAAAGGAAAGAAAAGAGGGAAGGAGGCAGGAAGGTAGGAAGGAAGGAAGAAAAAGGAAGGCAGGCAGGCAGACAGGTAGGCAGGTAGGCAAAATGAAATAGCAGCCATGACCCAGAAATGGTCCATCTTATTTAGGAACTTGCAAGTGTGTAGTTCAATAATATCGCTGTGGCAGTAAATGCAGAGAAGTGGAACAGAGGGGGTCAAGCATGGTGGGAGGAAAAAGAGAAGAAGCCATAAGCAAGGGCTTGGCCTGAGCTGGGTCATAGAGAGTGAGCCAGGGCTTGTGCATGCCACATTAGGGAGCCTGCACTTTCTTCAGTCACTTGTTGAAGGCTTTCCTATCTAGATTTGTGAGCTAGGGAGATCATTTGCCTCTGTTTCGTCAGTGTTGATAAGAATAGATGTTTTATAAACATTTAATGCTGAATCTGAACATTTCTCACCTATCCCAAGACACTGCAAGATTCAAGAAGCCAGGCCACTCTGCCATGGTGGGGAGCAGTCACCTTCCTCTGGTGGGATCAGAACTACAGGCAGTCCTTGCCTTTAACAACTTGAATTCCATTCAAAGTGCTGCTTAATTAACACCCATTCCTCAGTTCTCACTATGATTACCTAGACCATATATGTATTAGTCCGTTTTCCTGGTGCCGATAAAGACAGACCTGAGACTGGGTAATTTATACAGAAAAAAGGGTTTTTTAGACTTACAGTTCCACATAGCTGGGGAAGTGTCATAATCACGGTGGAAGGCAGAAGGAGCAAGTCACATCTTATGTGAATGGCAGGAGGCAAATATAGAGCTCGTGTAGGGAAACTTTGCTTTAATAAAGCCATCAGATCTCATGAGACTTATTCACTATCACGAGAACACCATGGGAAAAACCTGCCCCCATGATTCAATTACCCCTCACAGGTCCCTCCCATAACATGTGGGGATTCAAGATGAGATTTGGGTGGGGACACAACCAAACCATATCAATATATTATACAAATAAAGACAGGCGTAGCAGACAACTTTCTTACCCTCTCCCTCTGTTCATCAGTCAACACCTGAAATTTCCATGTATTCATCTCCCAAATCAACACCTTCCTCAGCATTAGGCTGTTTCTGTCAGATAGTCTTCTGTGATAGGCAGTGTATCACTGAGAGTTCCCCAGAGAAATGACAGAGTATATATATGTATATTTGTGTGTGTATATGTGTGTGTGTGTGTGTGTGTGT
Source organism: Saimiri boliviensis (assembly GCF_048565385.1). NCBI lineage: Eukaryota > Metazoa > Chordata > Mammalia > Primates > Cebidae > Saimiri > Saimiri boliviensis. The sequence goes on from NC_133459.1 coordinate 57,616,218, forward strand.
GTGTGTGTATACACTAATGTTCAGTTAGTCAAACAGAAAGTAAATTCTACCTTCTTCCACTTTTTTGTTCTACTCAGGCCCTGAATAGACTGGAGAATGCCCACTAACTTTGGGGAGGGCCATCTTTACTCAGTCCACCAATTCAAATGCTAATTTCCTCCAAGACATCCACAGAGACACACCCAGAAATAACCCTGTAACCAGCTATTTGGACATCTCTTGGCCCAGTCGGGTTAACACATAAATGTAAGCATTCCAGGCAGCTTCTGAAATGGTTCCCAGTGATCCCTTGTGTTTGTTTACTAGAGCTGCCATAACAGAGTCCCACACAAAGTGAGTGGCTTCAACAATAGAAATTGATCGCCTCATAGCCTGGAGGCCAAAAATCCAAAATCAAGGTGTTGACCTTTTGAGATCTGTGTGGGAGAATCTGTTTCAGGCCTCTTCTCATAGCTTGCAGATGGCTGCCTTGCTGTTTATATGGATGCAACGTTCTCCTTGTATGCATGCCTGTCTCCATATTTTCCCTTTTCGTAGGGATACCAGTCATATTGGACTAGTGCCCACCCTAGTGACCTTGTTTTAACTTGATTACCTCTGCAAAGACCTTATGTCCAAATAAGGTTACATTTGGAGCTATTGAGGTTTAGGACTTCAATATTTGAATTTAGGAAATGAGGCACACAGTTCAAACCACAACATGGTATTTATGCACAAACCTGGTATTTATGCTCGTGTATAAATTCCCTTCCCTTGAGTGTGGGCTGGACTAACAGACGTGTTTCCAAAGAACAGAATATGGCAAAAATGAGGGGATGTTACCTCCAACATCAGGTTATAAAAGAGCATGACTTCCTTCTTGTTAGCACGCTCTTTCTCTCTCTCTCTCTGGTTCTTCTCACTAGTTCTGTTTTAAGGATTATGAGCTGCTCTTAGGCCACATGAGAGCACCTAGCCACATAACAACAAACTGAAGATGGCCTCCAGCCAATAGTCAGCAAGAAACTGAACCCTCCAACCATGTGAGTGAGATTAGAAGGCTCTTCTCTCCAAGTTGAGCCTTGAGATGGCTGCAGCTCCAGCCAACTCTTGACTGCAGACTATGACAGACCCTGACAGATCCAGCTAAGCCACCCATTGATAAGCCAAGCCTGGAGGAATGTTGTTGTTTCAGTCCACTAAATTTGGGGTGATTTGTTAATGCAGAAATAGACAACTGATAAATTCTCCATTCTCTCAGACCCAGCCTCTCTCCATCTGCCTCCACCCTGTACCCTTTGTAACCTCTTTATGAGTTACAAATTTCCCCAGTTAAAAACCTGCTATGTTTCCCCACTGCCTTCAGGATAAAGAGCAGGCACCATTTTCATCTGCAGCTTTGAAAGGCAATGATGCAAGATAATTTGCTTTGAAGAAGACAGACTTTGGTTCACATTGTGGCTCTGCTATTTACCATTAGTGTAACTTCTGTGCTCAATTCCTTGTCTGTAAAATAGGAATATTAATTTATTATTTAAAAATACTTATTGAAATCAGACTATTTACAGGATTTATGCTAGGTGCAAAGGATGCAATAATAAATAAGAAAAAAGTCTCTACCTTCAAAGAACAGAAAAAGTTTAATTTATAACTACCATAGAGTGTATTAAGTACTATGATGAAGAAAATAATAGTTAGACTAAGAGACTAAGAATAGTTAGAATAGTAACTATATAGTTACAGACTAAGAATAGTTAATGTGTACTGAATTCTTACTGTACATATACTTTGGATGTATTTATGATGTAATCACTACAAGTATCCTATGAGGTACCGACTATTATCTCCATCTTATAGATGAACAACTGAGGCTTACAAAAGTTGACCATGTTGCCCAAAGTCACACAAATAGTAAGTAGGAACACTAGATTCAAATTCTGGTTTATATCATTCCAGAGCTCTCACTTTGTTTCTAATATGCTATGCTATCTGTGATTGGGTGTCACAGTTAGGGTCTCAAGAAGCAGACACCAAGATTAATTTTGGAATACAAAGTGGTTAGTAGTAATGAGCACCTGTGCAGGGAAGAGGGAGGAAGCAGGATTAGGCAGAGGGAGAAGTTGAACTTTGACGCAAGCTTAACCAAGGCTTAGCTAACACAGCAAGGGACTCCAGTGCTAACTGCCCAGTGGTGAAGTTTTCTTCAGGCTAAAATGGTTAGGCCTTCATGCCACTGCCTTGCTCAGTACAAGTGAGTGCAGATGCAGGATTCCAGACAAAGCATTTTTCTGCAGCTCAAGCTGACACTGGAGGAGCTGACAGCTGGAGGCTGCCTGCTGACCACACTTCTAGCAACTGGACAAGCCCAAGCAGAAGTCTGTATCTATCACAATGGGTGGGCACATAAATCAGATACAGGGGCATAGGGGGGACTTCTAGAGGGAGATGACACTGAATCCTGAAGGACTGAGGGAAGCGAATTCAAAGCTGAGAAGTAAAATCAGGAAAGAGTAGGTATTTGAATGGAGAGAGAGAAAAAGAAACAAATAAAGGAATAGTACAACACTTCTCTACCTTTCTGAACTCCTATGATTTCTCTTGTCATTATAATCCTGGAAATATAGAAGCTTTGCCTTTCACATCGCTGTTCCCTCTTCATTAAGCTCACTTCCATGAGGGTCTCCCAGGTGGTCCCTCAGGGACTTTTTGTCCTGCACAGCCCAGGTGTCATATAGGACGTGCCTGGAAAAATTCAGCAAGCTGAGCAGACAAGGAGGAGCCCAGTTTTCAGAAAGGCCCTTTCTGGGTGGACAGGTGCCAGGAAATAGTGCATCTAAAAATTCTAGAGGAGGTTCAGTCTGGTGGGTGGAACTATGAGACTCTGAGAGACTATGGCGACTATGGGTTATAGTCTAGAAAAAAGGATACAGCAGGATCTGGCAACTGAGACTTAATAATCATTTGTTGATGAATTGATGTCCATTTGTGAATTCTTTGACAAGGAAGGGATGGTATTGACAAGTGGATAAGCGTAGAGATTCACAACATCAAGAGCTATTAGGATGTCTAGGTCAGTGATCAGCACCAGATTAGGACTCTCTGCAAATAACTGAATCCCTGTCAATATTTGAGTTCAGGCACCTGGGGCCTAAGACAGTGACTACAACTAGGAATCAAGCAGAAGCATAGTCATAACTGTGGTGCCAGGGGTTAAGGCCAGAGTAGGAGCGTGTCATTCATTCATTACACCATACATCCTGTCCTGCATTTATTCAACCATCTAGACACCCATCCATTCATCTGTACTTTAAATATTTACATGAAAGATAGCACTTGCTATGGCCTGAATTTTGTGTCCCCTAAAAATTTATATGCTGAATCTTAATCACCAAAGTGATGGTATTAGAAGGTGAGGCCTTTGGGAGAAGATGAGGTCATAAGGGTGGAGCCTTAATGGATAGGAACAGTGCTTTTGTAAAAGAGGCCCAGGAGAGACTCTTGCCCCTTCTACCACGTGAGGACACAGCAAAGTCAGCAGTCGGCAACCCAGAAGACAGCCTGCACTACATACTGAATCTTCTGGCTCCTTGATCTTGGGCTTTCCAGCCTCTAGAACTGTGAGAAATAGATTTCTGTTGTTTAGAAGCCACCTAGTTTACGATATTTTGTTACAGCAGCCTGAACAAACTAAGACAGCACTTTACTTCCCCTTCACGCCCTTCTCTCTCCTGCCACACATATTTTACAGAGAAGAGATTATTAGTAGTACAGAATAAAGATACTAGGCTTTAGCAGCACAAAAATCCATGGAAGGTTGCTGAGAAAGTTGGTCAGTGTTGACAGGAGAAATGCTAACTTGGTGTGTTGATACACCTAAAGCTTTGTAGATCTAATACTGCCCCTCCAGGTTGATGCTCAGATTCCAGTCAGAGACAGAAGTAGAGGTAGGAGGTGGATACAGAAAAAGAAGGGGAGATACTGGGAGGAAGAAAACCCTCAAATGTCTGTGTGATTTGGACTCAGAAGTGGAAGATAGTGAGATAAAAAATAAATGTTTCACATCATCTCTATGTATTATCAGATTTAAAAAGGACCCTCACTCTGATTATGAGATATACCCACAAGCTCTTCTAGATATTTTGTCTATAACTAAGGCCAGCCTTTGCTGGGCACTGCAGATACCAACAAGGATTAAGATGAAGTCACAGGCCCAGGTGCAGTGGCTGACGCCTGTAATCCTAACACTTTGGGAGGCGGAGACATAAGGATCACCTGAGGTCAGGAGTTTGAGACTAGCCTGGCCAACATGGCAAAATCTCATCTCTACTAAAAATATAAAAATTAGCCAGGCATAATGATACATGCCTGTAATCCCAGCTACTCAGGAGGCTGAAATAGGAGAATTGCTTGAACCCAGGAAGTGGAGGTTGCAATGAGCTGAGATTGTGCCACTGCACTCCAGCCTGGGCGACAGAGTAAGACGCTATCTCAAAAAAACAAAACAAAACAAAAATGCAGCACTGCTGTAGGGTCACTCACAGTCTAAGGGGGATGCAGACTAGCAGATAGAGAAGTGTAAGAGAGGATGGTTGTGACGATAAGCCATGCACCATACCCAGACATGGACATTCAGGAAGACTTCTCAGAGAAGGTGTGATGGCTGAATAACTGAGTTTTTGAAAGATGAGTTAGAGTTATACAGACAATGAAAAGAAGAGGTAACAAGATAAGAAGAATAAAATCCTTTCTGGCAGAAGAATCAGCTTGTGAAAAGAGCCAGGGGCATGAAAAATTTGTGGTATTTTATTGTGGCTGAAGAAAAGGTATGAGTGAGAAGGACAGATAGGAACTAAGGCAAGAACTAGATCATGAGGGACATGTGTGCCAGGCTAAGAGTTTAAACTTTATTCTGAATGCTATGGGGAGCCATTTAGAAAACACTTCACAGAATTGTGATCTTAAGTCACAGAGATGGAACTACTGGAATTTCTTGGATGCCTCCAATAGCTTACCTCTGGGTCCTATTCTCTGATGTCTGGCCTGAAATTCATGCAGCCTTTGGCTTCATTCTTCGCTTTGGGATCAGAGGATGGGCTCATTTCCATGGTGCTGGGCCACTGGGTGGAGCCTCTCTAGGTGGGGCCTTCCAGAAATGGGTGACACCCATGATGTCAGAGGGGTGGGGCATGGGGGAATGGAATGGGGTGTAAACAGCTGCTATCACTATACCCGCTTCTTTCTTGCTGATAATATACAAACCACTTCTCATGCTGCTGAGCAAGGAGTCATTTCAGTTCTGGAGAAGTTCAATCTTTTATAAGACCCAAACTGTTTATCAAGACTGCAAAGCTGTGAAAGATCTCAAGCTTCATGGTCAAATGACCTAGATTTGAATGCTGTTCCGGTTACATGCCGTGAGAACTTTAGCAAGCTAGTTACATTCTCTGAGCCTCAGGTTCCTTAGCTTTAAGATAAAGATAATAATATTTCTCTCACAGGGCTAATAAAAGCATCAAAGAAGAAAATATTTATAAACTTTTGGCATTATATATTGATTCTTCCTCCAGATATTTTTCTTCTTGTGGAGTTTTCTTCTCTTATTGGGCATCCAGGACCCACTGAGTTCAGCCCAACGATAGAATTTTTAAAACACTACGTGAACATTTGAGTGTCATTGACCAAACTAAAAAAAATAAAGTGGCTCATTTCTTTATTCATTTTAGTAAACTACACTAAGTCAGGCACCATGGATTTCTGAAGTTGCAAAGAACCTGATATTCAAAGTAGAAAGACTGACCTCCTATCTCTGTCTGTAACTTTGGCCAGGTCACTTTTCTGAAAAATGAAGTTCCTTCCAGTCTTGATGGTCTCCAGAACAAGTAAATAAACTATCAGATTCCAGGAAGTCCAGTTTACTGGGGGAACAGTAGACGAAGAAGCAAAGGGTGACCTCTTTATCTGTTCACCTATGTTCTGTGAGTTTCCATACAGGCCTGCAGATAAGGAAAAGGAAATTCTTCCACAGGAAAAGAGCTAACAAGTTTATGCTTCAAGAATGAATCTTAAAACATTCCAAGAACGTCAGAGAGAGGAATATGACGTACCCCAGGGGACCCCCAGGAGGAGTGAGAGAGGAGAACAGCTGGACTTGCCACATGCTGAGCCCCGTGCAGTCCCCAGACCAAATTTCAGAACTAAGCATGGTGCAACACCAGAGTGGGCCTCCTCTTGCCTTTCTAGGTGCAGAAGGCCTTTCCCAGGGCAAGCTCATTAACACTGTCTTGAACTTCTGCTTAAAACGTAAGAGAACTACCTTTGGAATGGCACAGACATGAATTCAAAATGCAATTCTGTCACTTACTGCATGACTTTGACAAGTTAATGCATCTCTCTGAACATGGGCATACATATTTTTTTCCTGAGATTTTTGAAAGAAATCAGTGAAATAATGTTATAAATCCTTTAGTCCAGCATCATAGGAGTGGCTCCATCAATGGAAGTGAATAATTTGGTAGAGGATAGCTGGGTGGAATGGCCATGTGCTCCATGCATGGCTTAAGCCCTTTCTGAATCACTCTGGTCTCAATGGATATATCTAAATTATGAGGTTAGCTTTTGTCTGCTAGACTAGCAGTCTCTAAGGTGGTAGGAAGAGAGGCATCATAAAGGGAGCAACATAAAGGGAGAGTGGGAGCTGCCAAGAGGCAAAGCTGCCAAGACAGCAGGCCTGGCTACTGAGCCTGAATATAGCACTCCAGCTGGGCTGGTGCTGGGAAGGTAGGGCTTGAGGGACGTGGGAAGCTCTGTGAGATTCATTCAGCAATCATTCAACAGCTTTCTACTTTGAACCTGCTGCATGTCAGCCACCGGTTCCAAAAACTTGAGATACAGTAGAAAACAAGTCATTGTCCTTGCCTGCTTAGAGCTAACTTTCTGGTGGAGGAACAAAAATTAAACAAAAATAAATTACTTGCATCTTTCAGGTAATACTTATTTGCGTGAATCAGAGAAGATGTCCTCAGAATTCTGAAGGGAGGTGGCAGGGCAGAAAGCCTGGCAGAGACAACAGGTTGGCAGCAGCTACTAGGAAATCTGTCCCTGGGTGGGCATTGGGGCTGGCAGCCGGAGAAATTCACAGTTACTGGGGTTGGAGGCACCGTACTGACGTCAGACAGCCTGAGTGTGAGACCTTCGTTCACTAATTACAAACTGTGGGCCTTGGGCACATACTTAACCTCTTGCTCTGTAAGAGATTAAAACACAATTCATATCTGTGGTTACTATGGGGATTAAATGAGATGATAGATACAAGCATTTAGTACAACACCTAGCACAGAGTAAATGCACAACAGAGGTTGACTATTAATTACATTGTTATTATCCTACTAAATAAGCATGGCCAGAAAGTGCAGGTTTGTCTGGACTGGGATTCTAAGAAAAAGAGTGACCAGGTGCATGATAAAGATCCCATGACAAGAGCAGAAGCCCAGTCCTAGATCCAGAGGTGAGTGGGAGAGGGCAGATGACATTTAGGGTGAATGTGAGGGAGGAAGAAAAATGGGATTCCAGTGGTTAGTGCTAAGTATGAAAACTGGGTTCATCTGGCAGCAGAGCAAACAGGAATAATTCACAGGCAACCTAGGGTATAGAAAGAGAGAGTGGAGATTCAAGACAAAGAGAAATTAGTTATAGCTCATGTTGATGGTGTGCCAAGCCTTGTGTAAGTGTTTGACATGTATGACACCATTTAATAATACAGCAGTTCTCTGTGGCAGATGTTACTATTGTTCATTTTACAAATAGGAAAATGGATTCAAAGAGAGTATAACTTACCTAAAGTCAATTAACCAGCAAATGGTTTTGAACCTGGATCAGAACCCAGATTTAGCTAATCTCAAAGCCCAGGTTCTCAGCCGGAAGACCATCATGTTCTTCCCCACATCCACTTGACCTCCTTCCATTAGGTTAGTTGTCTTCATTCAAGAGACAAACATTTACTAAGCATCTACTTTGTGGCAAGTGCTTACAATGGGCTGACCTGGATTGAAATCCTCAATCACTTTTGTCAATATAGAGAGGAAGATGGCACAATTAAAAGAGCCCTGCCCTGGGAGTCAGACAGACCTGGGTGACTAGTAAGGTGACACTGGCAGTCCTTGACTCTGTTTTCTGAAAACCTTTCTCAAAAGATACTATGCATATCTAGGCATGTGTTGAATTGTACTCAAAATGGTGTCCAAGAAGGAATTTAGGTCTCTGAGTCAGAAGACCTGGTTATAAGTCTTAGATAAGTCATTTAGTCTGCCAGAGCTTTAGTTTCCTCTACTGCAAAACCAAGGCTTAGAATTAAAAGCCCGAAAAGACCCTTTTGAGATGACAAAATGACCTTGAATAAAATCCTTGAATTTAAGTCTCATTTTTACTGGAAATCTCTCTGAGTTTGGATGATTCACTCCGTACCTCCTACCCAATCCATCATTATTAATTTATTTGTTAAACAGAGAGTATTGATTCTTCCAACATTCTCAAGTTGTGGCTGTTTCCCTTCCTACATCTCTGGAATCACTGGGACTGGAGATCCATTAGGTGCCCTCTTTTATGTATTCTACCCATGGCCTCTGCCCTCTCCAAAAATTTCCCAGCTTGGATTCTCATCAGACACCTGGCAGCTAACAGAATGAGTGCCTCAATCCTAAACAGGGGATCCTTGGGGCAGTACAGAATCCTCTACAGTTGTACTACTCAGATCCACTGGCTTTATATAATAAGTTTTTTTTTTTTTTTTTTTTTTTTTGAGACAGGGTCTTACTTTGTCACCAGGTACCAGGCTGGAGTGCAATGGCGTGATCTTGGCTCACCGCAACCTCCGCCCCCCAGGTTCAAGCAATTCTCCTGCCTCAGCCTCCCGAGTAGCTGGGACTACAGGCGTGTGCCACCATGCTCAGCTAATTTTTTTGTATTTGTAGTAGAGACGGGGTTTCACCCTGTTGGCCAGGATGGTCTCGATCTCTTGACCTCGTGATCCACCCACCTTGGCCTCCCAAAGTGCTGGTTTATATAATAAATTTAACCCAACTTGGAACAGATCCTCTGGGATTATGATTGTTTTCTTTTCCCAGGGAAGCTTACAACAGGAAGATGAGTAGGATGAGCAAGTTGCTGCCATTGCAGTTAGTCTCTCAGCTGCCACAGATACTCATCAGTTTTCTCTCCTTATCCATTTCATATGCCCCTCACCCTCTTGCAGCTCTGTTGATCTGGACGGTTTAAGTGGGAGAGCAAGACTACTCCTTGTCCGTGAGGAGTCTGAGCCTCTGGTCATCATATCTACTTAATGGCACAATTGAGCAAGGGGGTACAAAAAGATGCCCCAGTGAATCTCCTGGACATTCGACCTATTCCTCCCTGCTCACATTGTGTAACAGCAGCCCTACCTCCCGCAGATGGTCAGTCAGCAACCCTGACTAAGGCCGTGATTGCTTTCTATGCCTGCTGCTCTTTTGGTGTAAGGAGCCTAAAGTGAACAGAAGATAGTGATCGCTTAAAGTTTAATGGGATTCTTGAAGTGTACCCTGAGGGAAACCTTCTTCCTTTGGAAGACAGAACCTCCAAATCTGCAGAGTCCATAGTGGGGATAGAAAGCACAGATTCTCTAAGTGGATCATTAGAGGTAGTGGTAAGAAAGACACTTCTAACTTTACTCCTTGGCTCATGGACCCATGAATTCTACCTACTGGGGACATAGCACCTATAGTTGTTACTGATGCAGATTTTTATTGCATCCTGGAAGACGGTGCTCAAAGGTCCCATCTGAAGTCTGCCACTATAGAAAATTCTCCAAAACGCCATTCCTTCACTCTATCAGAGTGACAGCTTCTGAGTCATACAGTATATGACAGGACTAATGAATTCTGTCATGTCCCACTGCCTTCTCTCCTTCACTATTAAGTGGGTTTCTCAGTGTAATGCGATATTATGTAAAATCTCTTGTTGATAGGTCAAACACTCTAGAAATTCTTGAAAAGTAATTCTGGCCAAAGACCTACGAGCAGAAAAGACAAACCTATACTTAGAATACATGTTGATTCGAGTCAAGATGAATCTCTGCCCCTTCAAACTTAGCACCAAGTGGCTGGGTGGCCTTTTCAAGGACTAATGCTATATCCGGGGCTCAGGGTTGGTCTCTGATGTGATCTGGTTGGATGTTTGGCGGCAGCAGTAGCTACATCAGACTTTGTGAATGAGATCCCATACCACTGGACAACATTGATGAATTTAATGGGGTTAAGATAGAGGTCACCACCCTGCCTTTTTCAGGTTTTCAAGGATGACTCTAATTTGTTCTATTGTTCCTTTTCTTATTGAGATAGAATATTGTTTTAGATTTACTATCTTAGGAGGTTAGTTTCAGAGGCTTTCACTTAGCCTTTTCTACTTTGATAACTTACTCCACAAGCCAAGAACCCAATGTGGGGATTTTGCCAACTAAAAATTACATTCATTCCAATTATACATTCAGGGACCAAGAAAATAGGTACCATATGGCTCTGTGAACTCAGTGGATACATTGTGAGCTGAACCTGGGCCAGGACTCCATTTACTCAATAGTGGTCTCCATATGCCCCTACTTTAATAGTGAGGGCTTGATAATGCTTCTGATTCTTGGGTGAAAATGTCAACCCACAACCTGTGATCAGCAGCCTCTGAAATACCTGCATTTTCCCCTGTTCCCAGTATGTAATTACTTAAGTAAAAGATTGTAGTTCCCTTTGGAGAGATTCTAGGGAAATCATTAACAAATGCGCTTCTTTAGTATTACTGGGATTTTTTTTTTTTTCCTCTCAAGGATCTGGCCTTTCCTTCAGTCAGTGGATTCTGAGTCTGAGTATGAACTCAGATTGAGAAACCCTGATCATTCATCCTTGACTATTCTGAGTACATATTGAGCAATACAAGCATTGCCTGTGTATCTGTCTTGTTTCTATGACTCTTTACAGGCTGATCCTCCTGATCTTTCTACAACAACTTTTCTTCTGATGGTTAAGCACCACCAAGTGATCCTTGTTATTTGAGGATTCTATCATCCCCATTGCTACCAGGGAGCCAAGTTCTGTGATACCGTCTCCTACCATTAGTTCAGACCTGCACAGGACAGCCAACTGAGCTTTTCAACAATGCATGTTCTGTCCACTGCCTTGGTAAACAAGTGTCCTCTGATTCCTTCTACAAAATATAATTGACTGGAGGCTTTTCTTGACTTATTATGTCCACTCCAGTACACCTACTTCTTTTTGATCCTTCTTATACCATCTTCCATGGCTGTTCTATTCATTCTACTTTACCTAGTGTTGCCTGACACTTATACAAAGCTTCTAGACTCATGATAGCAGGATGTTAGTGTCTACTCCTAGGGTCCTTTATAGGGTATTAAACTCTGCCAAACAGTATAGTATCCTCGTATCAATAAGCTATCATTTACCCTACTGTATGTTCTGCTTTCCTTGCTCCATCATCGTTCTTTGGACCTAGGTCTAAACGTATCCATCCAGTCCTGCTGGTTCATATTGTCTGATTTCTTCAACTCCTTCTAGGATATAGGACCTTTCCTCCCTAAGCATGCCTAGCATTTCCTCAGCTTGGTTATGTTATGACTGGACATCATTACTGGCCTGGTGGCCATACAGACAAGAGGAGGTAGATTTTTGTGGGCAAGGGGAGATGGGGAGATTTCATCTTGTAAGGCAGAGGCTTCTGCATTATCTTCAAGTAAAGATGGAGCACTATCCTTTAACAAAGAAAAATGTTCCATTTCTACAGGCCAGGAGAATCCAGAGACATTTGGGGTTTCTAGGTTTTTATGTGCATTAACCTAGATTTTTTCACTCCAAGACTCCTTCCCAATCAAGGGCCTGACCTTGGTGTAGCCGGCTTAACTGTGGTTGAGAATTCAGTCTCCTCTAGAGCTCTGCTACCTTTATACTTAAGTCGGGGGCTTGAGCCTCAGGTTTTTTTTTTTTCACTCTCTGACTGCAGTGAGTGTTGCTTCATATGCTGCCAAGAAGGATTTCTGACTTCCACATTTTGTCATACATTGGTGATTAATCACTCTAGCCTTCATTATGCATTTTCCCAAAGCATTAATTACACTCCACTATCCAATTCTATTATCCTTATAATTACTCTTTCCCTCAAACCTGTTAAATAGCTGAGATACTGTAATGACTATTGTGCTCCCTTCCACTGGTATCCTACATCTTTCACCACTAATTATCAATTGCACCACCGGAGCATACCAAAGCCATCAGGGCTTCACATACCATCAGTGACAGGGTCCTCACTGCCACCTAGGTTGCCTACTCAGGGTTATTCCCATTGACACAAGGGGTCAGGTCTTTGAAAACAGGCATCAATAGTCATTGGATGTGAACTGCCCCTAGAGAGTGGGGACAAAACTTGATCAAGGCAGTTCCTTCAGTTGAGGGCAGTTTCAAGGAAGTTTCCAGAAGCTGAAGGAATAAATACCTTGGTCCTGATCTGGGCCAAACAACACATTTGCTATAATCCATTGAAACTATAGGAACATGCTCACCACCACCATCCACACTGCAAGTGTCTGTTCAGAGGTGATCGTGCCAATAGGATCACCTCTGCTCGGCACTTTCGGCTCCCCTTACTCAGCTTCATTTTTCCTCCCCAGCACTTAGCTCCATGAGAAACTTGTGTTTACTACTTAGTTCCTACCACTAGCTTGTACACTCCAGGCTTACGGTACCCTATCACCTAGGGGAGGGCTTGGCACAAGGCAGGTCCTCAACAAACAAAGGAAACCAAATATTTATTATGTGCCTACTACGTACACCTCACTGGGATTGTTCTGAGGATTAAAATAAATCTCATATGTGAAGGTCTACATATAGACACTCAACATAAACATATATATATGCAAATGTAAGTAAAGAGACATTTATGCATATACATCTACAAGTACCATTGGGATAAAGAAAAGGAGTTTTTCTTTGCAGAAAAAATACTGAAATTTTAGCAAATCAGCATCAGTGAACAGAGACCAGAAGAAACGGCTTAGGCCTGTAATCTCAATACTTTGGGAGGCCAACATGTGAGGATTGCTTGAGGCCAGGAGTTCAAGACCTGCCTGATGACATAGGGAGATCCTGTCTTTACAAACAATGTAAAAATTAGCCAGGCATGGTGATGTGCACCCATAATCCTAGCTACTAGGAAGACTGAGGCAGGATTGCTTGAAGCCCAGGAGTTCGAGGCTGCAGTGAGCTATGACGGTCCCACTGCACTCCAGCCTGGGCAACAGAGTAAAACTCTGTCTCTGAAAAAACATATAGTAAAAAATAATCAGCATCAGTGAATAGAGACTGACTTCTTGCCCAGAGATTAAGTGCAGGCCTTTGACTCTCTATAAGGTAGGAAGATTTAGGACTAGCTTTTATTTTTTCCAGCACCAGCATTTAATTGCTGACTTAACAGGGGCTCAGGCCTATAAAAGATTCACCTTGTTTCTCTGAATGTATACATTATTTACAGTACAGTCTATAAAATATTTACCCATTTTCTCAGCTGGCTGCACTCTGTTCAGCCTTGACTACTGCACTGCTGCCCGAAGCTGATCAAATAGGCGGCTGGCACCTCTCCAGAAACAGACGGGGCAAGCAGCTAGAAAGGGACCATATTTTATGGATTTGTCAGAGCACATAGCAATCAAGGGTGCTGAAAGGCTTTCTGAAAATACTGGCGAGCAGTGGGGGAAGGTGCTTAATCCCGTCCCACCTCACCCGCCACCTCTACAGCGGGACTGCCTCTGCCACATACAGTACATTCATCTATTCAGAATGCATTTATAGAGCACCTATTGTGTTCTATGGACCTCGGGCAGATGGTTAGGAATAAAGAAAATTTATAGCCGCTTGATGAAGAAGTCAAAAATGATGATAAACTATCAGGATGAGAAGAGCACTCAGGTGTTGAGCTCTCTCTCCATGTATCTTGTGTAAAACACACAGCCTAGTGAGCCAGATTTTTGGTCGAAATTCTTTCTAACTATCACTTATGAATGTATATTCTTGGGTAAGTTTCCTAACCTCTTGCTGACTCAGTTTCCTCAGGATATTAATAGTCCCAATTTCAGGGGATTACTGTGGGGATTACATAGATGTAAGGCACGGAGTATATGGTGCCTGGAATGCAAAAAGCACTCAGTAAAAGTTAGATATGAGGAAGAAGGGGAGGAAAATCCTTAGGACAGCTCCATGTGGTAGATATGTTGTGCTCCCCTTTTACAGATAAGAAACTCAGATTTAGAAAATAAAATACTTTGCCAAAATTCACTTACATATAAGAAAAGTCAAAATTCAAGCTCACATCTGCCTAATTACAAAGACTGCACTTGTATCCACTATTCACACACAAGAACACATACACACACTGATAGGGTTTGGCTGTGTTCCCACCCAAATCTCGTCTTGAATTGTAGCTCTCATAATTCCCACATGTTGTGGGAAGGACCCAGTGGAAGACAATAGAATCACGAGGGCAGTTTCCCCTATACTGTTCTTAAGGCAGTGCATAAGTCTCACAAGATCTGATGGTTTTATAAGGGGAAGTCCTTTTCACTTGGCTCTCATTCTCTCTCTTGCCTGCCACCACGTAAGATGTGCCTTTTGCCTTCTGCCATGGTTGTGAAGCCTCCCCAGGCACGTGGAACTGTGAGTCCATTAAACCTTTCTTTCTTTATAAATTATCTGACCTTGGATATGTCTTTATCAGCAGTATGAAAACAGACCATTACACACACATATATGAAAATGTGGCACAACCATCATGTGTACCATGGTTTGAATGGCACTCCTAAGCTCCAATGACATTAGATTTTCTTATTTGTCCTTAGAGCACCCTTTTCATTTTTGTCATGATTATAATAATTTATTAATTTGATGAAAATTTGCTTCTGTCTGAACCCCTCCCTACACCATATGTGGGCAGGGACTATGTGTGTCATGTATTCCCAGTTCCTGGGTGAATGTTTTACATGTATTGTCATTTACCTTTTGTAACAGTGCTCATATATAAAAAAATATTTTTCTCCCCATTTTATTACTAACAAAACTGAGGCTCAGATAAATGAAATAACTCATCCAGTAACACTTAAAAAATGGGAGAATTCAGATTTTAATCCAGATCACTCTGATTCTGAAGCCCATGCCCCTTCCATTGGGCCACACTGTCTCCCTGAGAAAAGAACAAGCCCAGGAGCAAGTGAGAAGAACAAATTCCTATCGATTAAGGGCCACCATATCAGACATTATGCAAGATTCTTTGTCAGCACTGTGTCTTTTACTCCTCACCACAAATTTGTGTTCAAAACCAGGATTTTTGCTAAAACAAGATTCTTGCAAACTCAGGTGCAAGCTCCGCTGGAATCTACTGGTAAAAAGCAAAGGAAGGCTGTCTCCAAACATGAAGTACATCAGGAAAAGCAGCAAGGATGCAAAGCCCTTTAATGCCTCTCTTCTCTTCAATAACGTTGTGCAAAGAGTATGGCCAGCTCAGGTGAGGCTCAGGTGAATGCCAGTGTCAGAAGCCCAGTCCAGGGGGAAGGAGAGTAAGGGGAAGATTAGGAACAAAGAAGGATGTTTTAACCCCAACACTTTGACTCTGACTTATGTCATACTAATGCTCTCTATCCTTTGCTCTAAAAAAGCACAGTCTTTTATGTTCAATGATTTTTGCATTCGTAATGAACACTACTTGTAGAAATATCTGATGCAAAATATAATGGATGAAAATCACATATAGTAGAATATGTTATTGACTACACATTAACAAAAATATCAACTCTTCTTAAACAAGAATAGACTTTGAAACTGAATTTTATAGAATTAATGTTCACAAAAGAAAATCTGAAGTGACAGAAGCTAGAATCAGTTCAATTTGTCATGTAAAAAATACTGATTGATTCACAAAATATTTATTTCACAAAATAATTTATAAAGAAATATTTTATTATAGTAAAATTAAAATGGGAAAAACGAGAAATGGTGAACTGTGCTGTACAGAAATTTCAATCAAAAATACAAATGGAATCAATACTATTTGTTCCAAAAAGTATTTGATTCATCAATGTGAATATAATTTTGATGGAATAATTGTCTCATGAAATCAGAGCTCAACATCCTTGGAGCGAAAACTAAGGTCTCCAGACATCTTACCCAGGGTCTTGTACTGTGCGGGCAGCTTTACTTACGTTATTGCTAATCCTTATGACGATACTTTGTTATTGGTTTACAATCCCCCAATTTGTGGATGAGAAAAGTGAAATCCAGAAAAGCTAAGTAATCTGTCTAAGGTCATACATGATTTAATGCTGCAGCCAGGATTATTTGTTAATCAAAACAGAATACTCTCAGCATGAAGTGATGGTCATTTGGGTCTTCCTTCCTAGAGTTCAGGATGTTTTGCAAGAGGTTGGGGAAGGTGTTGAGGCAGGCATGGCTGTGCCTCTGTCAGAGTGGAAATACTGAGACCCCAGGAGAGAAATGAACTATCCTAAAGTTTTCAAACTTTATAAAAACCCTGAGCTTTTTCTGATCCCCAGTCCACTACGCTCTTCATTTGATGAATTGCTCTGGTCATTAGTTTTGTGTTATTGCCTTTTTTAAAAAAAGAACAGACATAGAATAATGCTATGTTTTAGAAAGCAACCAGAGGCAGGGAGCTATCTGTTCCAAGAAGGGTAGAGTTGTATGGGATGCAAAGTGATTTATTCATAGCATTCAGGTAATTTTGTCTCCCCTTTCACCACATCACTTTACCTAAAGTAAAACTATAGTCCAGAAATATACAAAATAATATATCCTACCAAGAATAGCCTGTGGTCCTTGAACTTGCCATTCAGCACTCAGAGAGTGAAGGGAAGGGGTCTAAATCAGCCATTGTAACAACATGTTAGAATGTTTTTATCTCATCACCATTTTCTTCACGAAACAAATATCTCTGTCTATTCAATAACCAGCTAAATTTGGGGATTTGTGAAGAAGAGCACCAGACACATTTCAGGCCTCTGGGGGAAAGCAATTGAGGGTTTTCAGCAGGATATTTAGTTGTTGTAACCCAAATCAGTAAATCTTACTGATTTTATACATGTACCTGGCATGATACTTAGTGTTCTGCAATGTGGAAACAATTTTACAGGAATTCTTGGTGACCAACTGCCCTGGTTTGTTCAGGACTGCAGGGTCTTCTAGTATGTTGATCTTTCCATTTTAAAACCAGGACAGTCTTTGGCAAAGTAAAATGGTTGGCCACACTGCCTTTGTTCACCTTGTATTACCAGCACCCAGGCCAGTACCTGCTACTCCCACTAGATCTCTCAGGGCCTTGGTTTCCTTTTCTACAGATAGGGAACAACGGGGGTTTGTACTTGTCCTGTCTCATTCATGGGGCTACTGTGCTGTATAGTAAAGTTGAGGAAGGATTGTTGCTGTTGTTAAATTCTCTTTGACTTTGCAAGAAGACATTAAAAAATGTCTTCTAGCAAAATCAAAGAGAATTTAAATAATCTCCAAAAAATACAATTCAAAGTGTTCAGTTTTTGATTACTAGAACCACATTGTATTGTAATGCAGCACACAGCACAATGCCTATCAGAAAGAAGATGCTCAAAAACATAGTCAGATGAATTAAAAAATAAATAAGAATAAAAGAATAAATAAGTGAATGGTTAGATTAGCAACTATATGAATAAGTATAGAGTAATTAACTAATTCTTTAGAATTATTTTCAGAGCCAGAAGCTTATTTAATCTAACCACTGCATTTTTCAGAGTGCTCATTCAAACAACAAATTCTTGCCAGGGTCAAAATTAAAATTTGATCATCTCAATATATTAAAATATGAAAACACCTCAACTAATTTTACTCATTTTCCCCACAGAATCTTTTTTCCAGCACAAGAAACTTCAAGTCAGCCAGTAGCTTACAGCTATTCTTCCAAAGGAAGCCTGAGGGCCTCTCTAATAGTAAAGCCATTTGGTTTGAGTCTCCCTACATGCCAGGCCTTCTCTTCCAGTTATTGGATCTTAAAGTGGCTTCAAAGAAATAGCTAAATAACTAGAAGAGGTCATCCAGCAGGCTGAGTCATTGACAGACATTACTATCAGCATCAGGAAATTGCAAGTGTGCTGTGCCAGAAGCCTGCAGAAGCTAGAATTCTCTAACTGATGCTCTTTCTCCCACCCTGCCTTTCTTAAATTAAATCTCATTCTATGCCCTTATCCAATTATCCTCTTGTCTACATGATTCTTTGGTTTTTGTCATGGCTGAGATTCCATCGACTACAAACAATTTGCAGACAGGGACCTACTCTGTTCATCTCTATATCCTAGCAACTTGGTCAAGTGCTGGTAGAAAGTAGGGAAAGAAAAAAGAAAGAAAGGAAAGAAAGAAAGAAAGAAAGAGAGCGAGAAAGAAAGAAAGGGAGAGAGAGAAAGAAAGGAAGGAAGAAAAAGAAAGAAAGAAAGAAAAAGAAAGAGAAAGAGAGAGAAAGAAAGAGAGAAAGAGAGAGAAAGACAGAAAGAGAGAGAAAGAAAGAGAAAGAAAGAAGGAAAGAGAGAGAAAAAGAAAAAGAAGGAAAGACAGAAAAAGAAAAGAAAGAAAGAAAGAGGGAGGGAGGGAAGGGAGGGGAGGGAGGGAAGGAGGGAGAAAGAGAGAAAGGGAAAAAGGAAGGAAAGAAAGGTAAGAAAGAGAAAGAGGAGGAAAGGAGGAAAGGAAGGAAGAGAAGGAGGGAAAAGAAGAGAGGGAGGGGGGAGAAAGGGAGGAAGGGAGCGAATGAAGGATGGAAGGAAAGAAGGAAGGAAGGAGAGAGGAAGGGAGGGAGGGGGGAGAAAGAAAGAGGGAAGGAAGGGAAAAGAAGAGGGAGGGAGGGAGGGGAGAGAGGGAGGAATGGAAGGAAGGAAGAAGAAAGGAAAGAAGGAGAAAGGAAGGAAGGGAGGGAGGGAGAGAGAAGGAAGGAAGAAAGGGAGGGAGGGAGAGATGAAAGAAAGAAAGAGAAAGGAGGAAAGGAAAGAAGGAAGGAAGGGAGAGAGAGAGAATGGAGGGAGGGAGAGAGGGAGGAGGGATTTCAACATACATTGAATAAATGTGAAATAATGAATGAATAATTGATATAAATAAGTATTACTAATTGACTATTGATTATGTGCCAGACACTGGCTAGGAACATTTCATGTTATCTTATTTAACCATTTCAACAACTCTGCTTTATCTTCTTCTCCCTAGTGCTTAGTACTATTTAACATACCAATATTTTACTTCTTTACTTTATCTACTGTTGATCTGCCCCTCAAGAATTTAACCTCCATGAGGGCCAAAATCTTTGTTTTTGTTCACTGATGCTATCCTGCCTACAAGAGTACTTGAAACCAAGTAGATATTCAGTAAATTTTTGTGGAATGAATATTATTATACTCTCCTTGCAAAAAAAAAAAAAAATCCCTGCTGTTGTGTCAGGCACTCCAGAGACTTCCATACTTTTGCTGAAAACTAGTGAATACATTGTGAGACAGGTATTATCATTATTCTAGTACGATGGACACTGAGACACAGGAGGAGGAGGTCACCAGCTTGAAGTCAGTCAGCAGCTCATTTGATAAAGGCTGAATCACCATTGAAGACATGGGGAACATGGCTAAGAAACTCTTGCTCTCCCTAAGACCTCAATCCACCTTGAAATGAAAAATGCTGAATCAGAATATTCATGTAGAATATTCAATCACCTGAAAAAAACAAGAACCCATCACAACCCAAGTCAACTCAGAAAGACTGCATTGAGCAAAGAGTATCCTTTTAACATTAACAGAGCAATAAATGCTGAGTGCCGGAGATTAAAACAAAGTTATTAGGAGGAGAAAGACATGCCAATGTCTTGAGCACTTAATGAGATGCCCATCATATCTAGGAGTAAGCAATTTCCCAGAGGATTATTTGATGTGAAAGGAATATTAAGGAGCTCCTTAGTGGCACACAGACACATCCTCTCACGTACACACCTGCTCAGGGCTCAGCAAAAGACAGTGCGTAAATGTCTGGAATATTACATAAAAGCTGTCTGCCCAACCAGTCAAAGCTATTAAAATCCATCTCGCTGAAGCGAACCCTGAGAGCAGGTCAAACAAATCTAATTTTTATTGTTCCTTAAGGACATGGCTGTGTCGGAGACAAAGGAGAGAGGCAGGAGGCCAGTTAGAAAGAAAGAAAAAAAAAAACCCTAAGAGGCCTTAAAAAATTAAATGTTCAAAAGAGCCGTGGCAGGCAAGATAAATGATATATTACAGTGCTGGTTTAAACCTAATTGATGACTAATGTTGTAATGCATCTGAACCTGCACTGATCTATTATTTGCCTGGTCCATGCTGAAGGGACACTGCAAGGAGAAAAATTGCTAACCGTTTTAACCTGATGGAACTTTAAAAAAATAACCAGTCCAGTTACTTTAAAAGATAAATGACTGGGTGGTGACCTTTTAATGTATATCAGCGTCTTGCAATGCAAAATCAAATGTTAATGAAATAGAATCCAGTGCCGGAACAATGCAAAAAAAAAAAAAAAAAAAAAAAAAAAGCATGTTTTAGAGCTCAACAGTCCATGGGGAATTGTGTTGTTGGGTTCCTACAAAATTGTTATAAAAACTACCAATAGAGAGGAAATAATGATAGATCACATAGCAATCACTGAAGAAGCAAATATACACACAAAAACCAGTTGGATAACACCTGTGTATAGGTTATATATAATAGTGTGTAGGCACAGCTAAATTACAGTCATTGAAAGGCAGGACAACCAACAAAGTTGCTTAAATTCCCTGGGATGGTCAGAAAGGCTTTATTTTCCTGATCTGCCACAGCTCCCACATAATTTTCAGGAGGAAAACCAAGCAAGTAATGTAAGAACATTTCAGGATTCACTGGCCAGCTTGAAAGGGTTTTCAATGGCCAAGTCTAGGGTAATGTTAGCCACAAAATCGTGAATATTAAAATTGTAATCAGACACTAAAGTATCTATGAGTTTATACTAATATAAATGAATAAACATATGAATGAATGAAAAATGAAAAGGAAAATCTCTTTGTTAGAGTAGAATTCTAACTAAGAAGTGTTTAAGAAAGAAATGAGGAAAATAGAAATCACCATTTGGCAATGAGAAAGTAATTATTGTTTCAGGCAACCATCTTCAACAGATACTAAAATTGGTGAACAACAAAAAAAATGATGAGAAACAGAATCTTCACATAGTCCCACAATATCTCCTCTTTGAGACCACCTTGATGAAGGGATCAGAGTTAACATCACTAGCAATGGGACAAATGGACATCACGTCCCTCCTGATATAATGCATTTAGAAGGACACATCATTTTATCATATGCTTGCTAAAAATGCAAATCCATAATTTATGAGAAAACAGAGTAACTGAAGAGCAATCTACAAAATGACTGGTCAATTCTCCTCAAAAGTGTTAAGTCATACATTACAAATCGAGTCAAAGAATGAATCAGGAAATGTAAAGGCAATTAAGGAGACATCACAATGAAATATATTGTGTGATACTGGATTGGATGCTGAACCAGAAAAAAACAAAAACAAAAACACATTTGTGGGACAACTGGAGAATTCTGCATTAGGGACACAGATTAGATACTAATATTGTATCAATTTTTCCCTAAATGTAATTATTATACAATGGGTATGTGAAGAAGAAATTAACATTTGGGGAATTTGGATAAAAACATGGAGATGAAAGTTCTATTTCTGAAACTTTTTTGTAAATCTGAAATTATTTTGAAATGCAAAGTTAAAATTAATATGTAGAATGCCATTGTTGTGCTTTCTTGGAGGACCCACATCCAGCTTCATTCTTCCAAGAGCTGTTATCTTCAGAGGTGGGAAGGGGCAGCACCCAAGCCAGGATACCCTCACTCAATTGGAAAAGGAAGGAACCAGGAGGAGAAGGAGGTAATCACTTTGAATAAAGTTAATCAGAGAAGATTAGACACCATAAAGAGGCATGAGCAACTGCAGAGGTGCTTTTGCACATGTGGTGTAAGTACAGGGGCTGAAAATGGGCTCACTGAGAATAGCTCCTTTCTGACAGTGCCTCAGGATAGGGAATCATCATTAGGAATTAGAATCATAATTATACCTTTTATTTTGCACTAACTCTGAATTAGTCTTTGTGTTAATATCCTTCAGATATTTCTCTCATTTAATTCTTATAAAAGTCTGTGAGGGAAGTATTATCCACATTTTAAGAAATGGAGAGGAAGTCGGGTACAGTGGCTCACGTCTATAATCCCAGTGCTTTGGGAGGCTGAGGCGGGTGGATCACAAGGTCAGGAGTTTGAGACCAGCCTGGTCAACATAGTGAAACCCTGTCTCCACTAAAAAAAAATACAAAAATTAGCCAGGCATCATGGAAGTGCCTGTAATCCCTTCTACTCTGGAGGCTGAGGCAGGAGAATTGCTTGAACATGGTAGGCAGAGGTTATAGTGAGCCAAGATCAAATCACTACTCCAGCCTGGGCAACAGAGCAAGACTCTAACTCATTAAAAAAAAAAAAAAAAAAAAAGAAAGAAAGAAAGAAAAAAGAAACAGAGAGGAAGTATATTTTTTTTTCTAAAGTTGACTGGATTTGCTAAAAGACAGATTTTGCAATTTGGCAATGGGTGAAAGTTTTGGCTCCAGAGTCTATACTTACTACTTTTTTTTTTTTTAAAGAGACATGTTCTTACTCTGGAGTGCAGTGCCAATAATAGCTCACTGCAGCCTTGAAGTCCTGGGCTCAAGCTATCTTCTGGCCTTAGCCTCCTGGTATCTAGGACTACAGGGGTGCACCACCATGCCCAGCTAATTTTTATTATTTTTTTTGTAGAGGCCGGGTCTCTTTATGTTGCTCAGGCTGGTCTTGAATTCCTGGGCTCAAGCAATCTTCCTCCCTCGGCCTCCCAAAATGCTGGGATTACAGGTGTGAGCCACTATGCCCAGACTCTATGCCTATTACTCTTAATCCTGGTGTACTACACAGCCTCAGCAAGAATGCAGAGCCTGACTCCAAGTGAATTCCCAGAATTCCAGTTAGATCTAAGCTAAAGCTTAAGGTAAAAGTTGAAGTGTGAAAAAGAATAAAAAGAAGAATTTCTGAGCCAAGCATACAAGTATACAGGCAAGGATACTGCAGGGCCATTTCATCTGCATAGGAGACCAATGACTTTGAGCACTTAGAACTTTACTTATTTCACACTATTAATGTGCTAATTATTAACAATCCTCTTCTTGAGTTAATAACGATTTAGTAAATATGTTCTTCTGCAAACAAACAAACAAAAAGCTAGACCTCTGAAAAATAGAAGGATAAAAATCACCCATTTGGACCTATTGAGAGCAAATCATGTTAAGATCTACCATACCAGTGTCTCCTTTTTCACTTTCTTCTCATTTTTTTCTTTCTCATCTTTCCTCTCCTCCTCACCTCCTATTCGTCTTTGTTTTCTTCTCTCTCTCCCTCCTTTTTCTCTCCTCTTCCTCCTCCTTCTTTTTCTCCTCTTCCTTCTTTTTTCCAAACTATGGAAACACAAAAAGGGAGGAATTAATTTTAACTAAAAGATTAGGCAGTCTTACAGAGTGAACGGGGTCTTGAACAAGGCATGGGAATGTGACATGCAGAGATGAAAGTAAAAGATTTTCAGGCGAGAAACTCAACTGACTGGAACAAAACTGTATGAGTGGAAAAGTTCAAGAAAATAGGAACTAGTGTGCCATGGTCAGAAGGTGTGTACATGGGATGATGAAGGGAAGGAGTAAGGAATAAGGAGCAAGGGGGAGGAATGACAGTGACAAAATTAATACATCTTTGGTGAGGTGGGATGGGGTCTATCTTGGAGAGGCCATTAATTTCTTCAGGAGGAATCCGCATTTGACCTTCTGAACCAAAATGAAGGTCGCTTGTGGGAGGGGTAAGTGCTGAATAGGCAGATGCCTTACCATCCTCGATGACTTGAATCTAATTTCTGAAGGTCTGGGTTAGGAATCTATGTTTAAATACTTTAGGAGAGGCATACAAACACTAAAACAACCTCATGAGACCTCCTCTTGGGTGCAGATTAATATAGTTACACAGCATCTAAAGAACAAATTATACATGCTGTCCTTTAAAATCCCCTGTAATCCAAACCCATTGTAACATAAACTGGTTGCCTCTCTGCTTTGTAAGAATCAGTAGGGTTGACTAGTAAGGGCTCTTTCCCATGACATATTTTGATGAAAAGTGGATGATATGAGTGTCCAAACATAGCAAAATAAGAACAAACACTCTGGAGAAGAATTATTAGCTTTCCTATTGGTATGGGAGCTGACAAATGAGCTGCTCTGAACAGAGGCACTGGCCACCTTCCAGACTGGCCATGACCACTCCAGATCCTGGACCACTGTCTGGAAAGGTCAAAGTCGTATTTTATAAAGCTCAGCTAGTTCAATGAAAACAACTTGTTGAAAAACCTCAAGTACTCTGTAAATAGATTTCTAGGGTTTTCTTGAAAGGTTTATGAGAACACCATGGCTTTGTACTAAGTTGTGTGAGTAAAAAGACCAGAATGCACACTTTGAAGGGGTATATGTGTCTCTTTGTAAATCTGTGCTTAGCTACCCAGATAAAAGCATAAGCTCTGGGGTCAGGAAGACCTGGATTCAAATCATGGTTTTTCCATTTATTGGCTGTGTGCAGAATTCTTAATTCTGAATTCTTCTAAACTGCAGTTGTCTTGTGGTTATAATGCCTTGTTCTCAAGGTTACTTTGAGGACTGTTTTCCCCTGATATTTGTACAACTCACACTCACACTCTCTAAGTATTCATTCCGTTATCCTTCTCAAAGAGGCCTTCCCAATCTCATATTGAATACTGCAAACAATCCCCCACTATCCCCCAACACTGTTTATCCTCTCCCCATGCTTTCCTTTTCTCCTCAGTACTTACCACTATTTAATACACTATAGATTTTACCATTTTTATATACTTTATTATCTATTTCTAACACTAACATTTTAACAACACAAGGGCAGAAATGTTTGCCTTGTCTGTTCATTGCCACTTCCCTTGTGCCTAGGACAGTGGTAACATCATAAACTGAATACATTTTTGTTGAATGAATGGACAGGTGATTAAATGGCTAATCAATGGGAACATTTCTGGCTTTGAACTTTTGGTCAAGGGGGCTCAGTGCATTCATGCTTCCACTGCCTTTGAGTGTCAAGTATTCAGTACCAAAAGAAAAAAAAAAATTAAAAACCTAACTGTGTTACATAAGATGTTAACATTAAGATAAGTTGTGTGAAAGGTATATGGGAACTTTCTATACTATCTCTGAAACTCTTCTGTAAGTCCAAAATTACTTTAAAATAAAAGTTTTCTGAAATCATGGTTAAAAGAAAGATAAGCATCCCTGTGGCCTATAAATAAAAGAAAACACATAGCAGTAATCAGGAAGCCAAAGGTGTGCTCCACAAGGCCCTTCACCTAACTATCCCAGATAGCTGGCAGTTGAATTTCTGGGGCAATGAGAACCAAATGTGGCAGGGAACCGTACTGGCGGTCATTCACTAAAACTGAGCATCTAGGGGAGGACTCTCCTATCCACAACCTCACAACACCTGTTGTCCAGGGTTGGGGTTTCTCTAAAGCTCCAGCAGGGAGCAGAACAGCTGTGCAACTAGGACTTGAGCCAAGCTATCTACCACTGGCTCACTTCTAGAGAAGCGTGGAAAAGCAGTATTTGAAAGGACAATGAATGAAAATTTTTCACCATAGAAAACAGACCACCGGTCTGAGACTGAAAACATAAGGGGGCCAAAAGATAAATAAAAATAGAATTATACCGACATTAAAAGTGCACAATATCACGGATACAAAGAATATCTTCAAACCTACCATAGAAAATGGACCAATAACCTACCACAGAATGACAGTGAGTCTGACAGCAAGTAATTCATCAGCAGCAATCTATGCCAGAAGAAAACAGACATCTTCAAAACATTTGAGAGGAAAATATTTGACTTAGACTTCTACACTTGTATTACTGTCATTCAAAAGTGTATGATTTTCCTAAGGCTGCTATAACAAAATATCACAGACCAGGTGGCTTAAACAACAGAAATTTATTTTCTTACAGTCTTTCAGGTTAAAAGTCAGAGATCATGGTGTTGGCAGTTTTGGTTTCTCCTGAGGCCTCTCTCCTTGGCCTGCAAATGGTTGCCTTCTCACTGTGTCCTCATACAGTCTTTTCCCCGTGTTTGGACATCCCTGGTGTCTCTTTATGTGTCCAATTTCCCTTTTCTTAAAAGGGCACTGGTCATATTGGATTAGGGCCCACACAAACAGCCTCATTTTAACTTAATCATCCCCTTTCCAGGTTCTGTCTTTAAACAGTCACATTGTAAGGTACTGAACATTAGATCTTCAACATATAAATTTGGGGGTGAGGGAGAAACACAGTACAGACTACAACAAGGAGTAAGAAAAATAAAACCATATTCAGATTCATAAAAAGTAGAGTATTTGTTACCCATAAAGACTCGCTTTAAGAACCATCAAATGCTATTCATTAGTAAGAAGAAAAAAGAAACACAAAATAAAATGATAAAAATATATCCAAAAAGTAGTAATCAAAATAATGGTAAACGAATTAAATTGATTTATTAAAAGCTAGAGATTATCACATTAGGTTTTTAGGACATTTAGTTATACACTTCAT
Source organism: Saimiri boliviensis (assembly GCF_048565385.1). NCBI lineage: Eukaryota > Metazoa > Chordata > Mammalia > Primates > Cebidae > Saimiri > Saimiri boliviensis. The sequence continues at coordinate 57,643,020 of NC_133459.1, forward strand.
GAAAGGAACATATTCAAAACAAAATGGTCCAAAGATTGAAATGAAATTGGATGAAACAAGATATAACATATGAATCAAATAAAGCTGGTAAAAATAGTAGTATTTGACCAAAAACAAATTAAGAAAAAAAGCATTAGTAGAAATAAAGAATACTAGATAATAATGAAAAGAACATCCTCCAGGAAGATATAATAATCATAAACTTGTATTTCCCTAACACTGACTAAAAGTTTATAGGACAAATGCTGACAGGTCAGCAAATCTGTAATCATAATGGGAAATTTAAAATCATGTCTTTCAGAGGTGATTTAACAATCTTCCATATGTATACATATGTTCATATGTGCAATCTTGAATATATATATGTATATATATTCCCATGTGTTTACACACACACACAGATACATTTAAGTATCTAACATGCACTACCCCTAGAAAGGTCTCTCTGCCTTGCAAATCTGGTATAGGCCTTTCCAACTTCAAGACTAAATTCTTTTTGGCTCTCTTGGACAAAATTAATCATTGTAACACTAGGGTCCCTTGTTATCTTCTATATACCTCACATAGAATTCACCTCCATATTTGTAGAAGTATAACTATTGATCTCCACTAGACTCTGTTGTCAGGCACTAGTGTGCTAACCATCTCCATAAATCCAATGCCTGGCACATAGTACATACTTGGTGATTGTTTGCTGAATGAATGAATTCATAGTCCCTGCCCTTAAGAAGCTCACAAGGTGAATAATAAGCAGCTGACATGCACTGAAAAAAATCAAGGTACTGAGCATTAATTTTTCTTTTCTTTTTTTTTTTTTTTAACCTTAAGTTCCAGGATACATGTGCAGAACATGCAGGTTTGTTACATAGGTAAACATGTGCCATGGTGGTTTGCTGTGCCTATCAACCCATCGTCTAGGTATTAAGCCCCACACGCGTTAGCTATTTGTCCTGATGCTCTCCTGCCCCTTGTCCCTGCATGACAGGCCCAGGTGTATGATGTTCCCCTCCCTGTGTCCATAAGTTCTCATTGTTCAGCTCCCACTTATGAGTGAGAACGTGTGGTGTTTAGTTTTCTGTTCCTGTGTTAGTTTGCTGAGGGTGACGGCTCCCAGCTTTATCCATGTTCCTGCAAAGAACATGATCTTATTCCTTTTTATGGCTGCATAGTATTCAATGGTTTATATGTACCATGTTTTCTTTATCCAGTCTATCATTGATGGGCATTTGGGTTGGTTCCCTGGCTTTGCTATTGTAAATGTACTGCAATAAACATAAGTGTGCATGTGTCTTTGTAGTAGAATAATTTATATTCCTTTGTATATATATATTCAGTAATGGGATTCCTGGGTCAAAAGGTATTTCTGATTCTAGATCCCTGAGGAATTGCCACACTGTCTATCACAATGGTTGAACTAATTTACATTCCAACCGAAAGTATAAAAGTGTTCCTGTTTCTCCACAGCCTCGCCAGCATCTGTTGTTTCTTAACTTTTTAGTAGTTGCCATTCTGACTGTGTGAGGTGGTATCTCATTGCAGTTTTGATTTGCATTTCTCCAATGACCAGTGATGATGGGCTTTATTTCATGTCTTCTTTTGAGAAGTATTTCTTCATGTCCTTTGCCCACTCTTTTGATCAGGTTGTTTAGTGTTTTTCTTGTAAATTTGTTTAAGTTCCTTGTAAATTCTTTTGTCAGATATGTAGATTGCAAAATTTTCTCCCATTCTGTAGTTTGCCTGTTCACTCTGATGGTAGTTTATTTTCTTGTGCAGAAGCTCTTTAGTTTAATTAGATCCCATTTGTCAACTTTACCTTTTGTTGCAATTGCTTTTGGCAATTTCATCATAAAAGCTTTGCCCATGACTATGTTTTGAATTGTATTGCCTAGGTTTTCTTCTAGGGTTTTTGGGGTTTTGGGTTTTACATTTAAGTCTTTAATCCATCTTGAGTTAATTTTTGTATAAGGTGTAAGGAAAGGGTCCAGTTTCAGTTTTCTGCTTATGGTTAGCCAGTTTTTCCAGGTGCTGAGCACTGTTCTAAGTGCTCTTACAGGTAATATCTCATTAGTCATCATAGCATTCTTACGAGGTAAGGGAAAAGATGATCTCCCTTTACAGACATAAAGAACTGAGGTCAATGAGGTTTTATAACTTGCCCAAAGTCATGTAATTGATAAATGGCAGAGCCAGGATTTGACCCCAAATTCTCTGATCTCAGAGTCTGAGCTCTTCATCATTATATCATACTACTCATATTTTGTATATGAAAACAATCACTAAAAGAAAGCAGAATTTGACAAGTACCCATTGAAATGAGTAGACAATAAATCCAGTGCTATTATGCTAAAAAGATTAGCTGCACAAATTGTTCCCCACCCCCCCAAGATGGAGTCTTGCTCTATCGCCTAGGCTGGAGTCCAACGGCATGATCTTGGCTCTCTATAACCTCTGCCTCCCAGGTTCCAGTGATTCTCCTGCCTCAGCCTGCCGAGTAGCTGGGATTACAGGCACCTGCTAAAACACCCGGATAATTTTTTGTATTTTTAGTAGAGGTGGGGTTTCATCATGTTGGCTAGGCTGGTCTTAAACTCCTGACCTCAAGTGATCTGCCTGCCTTGGCCTCCCAAAGTGCTAGGATTACAGGTGTGAGACACCATGCCCAGCCTAGGTGCACAAATTCTTATCTTGACAAACCACGAAATGATTCACACCTTTTTCTTTTCCCAGTGCCCTCTCCCACTTCTCTGAAAGAATATGTTGGACATGAGATAAGGGAGGAAGTCAAGTGGCCACTTTCCTCAGAATCCAGCTTCTCTCTGGGCCTTAGAGTTACTTCAGAACCCTACTGGTTGCCCTACAATTCTACGGTCTCAGCAAGAATTTCAGAGTGATGCCCTGTGACTTTCAGACCATAAGCTTGCTGCTTCTCAGTGTTTTTAATAGGGACAGGAGGGATGAGTGGTACTAAGGGTCCATGTAGACAATTGGGTGGCTGCTTCTCTCATCTGTATTGTCATGTCATTTAGAAAGTTCAGTTGTAGGTCAATAGATGGATTCTGAGAGGGAACAGAGAATACCACATAGTTTTCAACTTTCATTATCATAAAAACATTGTGAAATACTTTATATTTTTTGGTCCCTGGATTATATGAGTCATAAACTAACATATATAAATACACAGACAGAGATACACAACTGGCATCTGAGCTTATTCTTGATGAAATCAAGAAGAAAACATTGTTTCATTTGAGCAAATACATATCAACTTCTCTGAGGCCTGGGAGCCCTCACACTCTGTCCCAGCATCACTGAGAAATTATTACACAGCACACATTGTCTATTGTGTTGTTTGATGGTACATTTGACCACAGTTTATGAGACAATTCACCACTGAATAATTTTCATCCCAATGCAGAAGGTGAAGATAGTCTAATTCATGCCTAACTTCAAAGCTAAAGTGGTTGAGGGCTGTAGTTGTGGAATCAAGCAGTTGGCAGAATGAACATTGTAAAGACTTTGATTGCAAAATTTAGAGTGTGAATGCCTGGCCAGTAATTTCACATCAATGATCTCTTTTTAAGAAACTCTCAAAAACCCGTCTGGTTTTCTAGATAGACCTTTCAAGACTCAAAATTGGTGGGGGCGATAATAATCAAAATAGCAGTTCTCTGTTTCTGGTAGACGGAATTCGAGTTTTAGTATGTATTAGCAATTTAATCCTGACAAGCCCTTTGCTACAGCTTGCAAATGAGAAAAATGAAGTTCCCAGAAAAAAAATAATTTATCTGAGTAAAATCATATAGTTAGGAAGTAGTAGAGACAAAACTTAAGCCTGGATTTTCCAGTCTAATCTAACACCCTTTCCAGTATACTAGAGTCTGTCTCTGTCTCATATCCTACTTTGTGGTTTCTTCTAACTGCCTTCAGATGTGGATCCCTTAGCCAAAAAACTAGAATCTCTGCTGTTTCACAAAAGCAGAACAATTAGAAGATACTTGAGTTGACAGGAGTCTTAGAGAACATCTGGTGCTATCCTTTAGCTTTAAGATGAGAAAACCAAGGCCCAGAAAGGATGACTTTTTACGATGAGAGCCAGCATCAGAATCTAGACCTCATGTTTAGCCTTTCTGCTTCTGACATTTCATCAGAAATGTTTTGCCTCCAAACTCCTGACATTGTATATATTTACACGACCCACGGTTACTCATCACGTGTTATGGGACAGTTCGGGTTATTACTCACTGGGGAAACAAAGATTTATAATACAGGAACTCTGTATTCTCTAGAAAAGATAGATACATAAATAATTATGCTTGCTAAATTGGAGGTTTACACAGATGAAATAGATTGGCAAAGAAGCCACAATTAATTAGGCCTATGGAACAAGGGAAGACTTACCAAAGAAGAGCTGAATTTTCAGGGAAGAGAAGTTTCTGAGCCAAATAATGCAGAAAGGGGTTTTGTATGAAGAGGAAGTTATTTGTGTAAAGGAATGAGGGCTGTGAAAAAACACTGAAAGAATAATGCAAGTCCTTAGGTGTGACTGATCATGGCACACAGAGCAGAGTGGAATGAAAAGAGAGTGGGGTCACATGAAGGATTCATATGTCAGACAAAAGGATGTGGGCTCTCTCTGCAAGAAAGTAAGGAACTACTTACAAAGCAGCAGATTTAATACACAGACCAGCTCTGTCAGGTGAATACTATTGCCCCCAACTTTGGAGATGTAGAAACTGAAGCTCACAGCATAAATAACATGCTCAGGCCACCCCACCTTTGTGGGTGAAAGCCTGGATTTAGATACTCTGAAATGAAGTCCCAAGTTTTTCAGATATCACCATGTTGTCTCCCACAGCAACCACTTTTGAAAGCAAGAAACTCAGTCCTAAGGTCAGTCCAAAGATGTATAGCATGGAGAGTACAGAGGACCCACAGGACTCCATCCCCAGGAACACAATCAGCCTGGACATTGCTTATTTCCCACGGCCTTTTATTCTCTTGGTCTATAGTTTTTATTGATCCTCCCCATGGCTTCTGAAAGATAAACAAAAACAGACACACTTTTTCCTCTGCCTATGACCCTTGTGGGATTTATATAGACAGGAATGGCACTAAAATGCAGTGGGAAGAAGAGGTACTCTCTCCAGACCTTAAAAGAACAGTTCAACCAATGAAAAATCACCCTGGATCCACTCTCACTCTCTCTCTCTCTCTCTCTCTCTCTCTCTCTCTCTCATGGATTATTTTCCAGAAAGGACTTTTATGTCTAGATTCCTTCCCAGGAGTCATCATTACAAGCCTGCCCATTCTACCTGATTCTGGAGCACAAACCAATTTTTGTTTACCATTTCTGCTAAAACAAACAAACAAAAAAACAACAACAAAAGTAATTATTTTATTCTTCCTTTCCTCTGTGACATAATATCTAATTTCTACTTCCTTTTTTGGGGGGGTCATAGAAATGAGAGACAAAGAACCCAGATCAGAAATGAGCTTCAATAGCAACTCAGACAAATGTTTTATATGTACAGCATCTAGCACAATCATTTGTGGCCAATTCATTGATAAATCTGTACCTTCCCTAGGCCAGGTACAAATCTATCAATGAATTGGCCACAAATGATTGTGTTAGTTACATCTTTCAAATTCTTCATTCCCTTTTCTAGTATCTCAGGTAAAAACTGGAAGAAAAATATATACAAAGAGAGAGATTATAACAGTCATACATATATTATATATATAATATATACGAGAGAGAGATTATAATTGCTATTCACGCATTATTGTACAAGTTTTTAAAAATGTAGGAAAATAAAATTTAGAAACTAGTAATTACCATGTCAAAGTCCAGTTAAGAAAAATAGAATCACTCCAAATAATTCAACAGAGAAAATGTAATATAAGGAATAATTTCATATGCCCTAGGAGAGCTAAAGGTGCAAACAAGGAATAGAGAAGCAACCTAGAGACCCACTGTCACCCTTAAAGGTGGCAGGATGAATGAAAGAACTGGTATTATCACTAACTAAGAAGCCAGAGCCACAAAGAGGGAGATGAAATCATTGAAAAGACACAGCCTGGACATGCTGCCTGAGTAAGCAAAGAAGGGTAGAAAAATAGTCTATCTTCTTCCTTCCTCCCATTCTCAATTCCTGTCTAGTGCCTTCTGTTGGCCAATCCTAATGGAGTGACAGAGTGGAAAAAATGCATGAGAAATATAGCTTGCAGAGTTCAGCCCCTTGTAATAGGAGGAAGATCACAGAAAGTGGTTAATGGATCTCAGATCAACAAGAAAATGGCAGAAACAGATATTTATAACTTCATTTTGAAAAAAAAAGCCACTGTTGACATTCTGGCAATATTTACCTTTCATCTCCTTTTTATATATTTTTCATTTGCATAATGAAGGCCATACAGGCTTTGCAAGTTGATGTTCTTTTTTCTGTACTCAGTATTATTTCTTGTGTTTTTCTGCATTGTTCAAAATTTTATTAATTTGCATGCATACTATTGCATTTTTATGGAGGTACTATAATTTATGTAGTCATTTCTTTATTATTGGACATAAAAATGTGTCCAACAAAGAATCTTAAAAAAATTGGAACACTCAACAGATTTTAAGACTTATTATAAGTTACAGTAATTAAGACAGTACAATATTGGTATTAAGTTAGAAAAACAGAACAATAAAATAGATTCCAGATTCCAGAAATAGATCCCCAAACATAGGGTTGTTTGACTTAAAACTCTGTAATTCAGTATGAAAAAGACCATCTTTTCAGTAAATGGTACAAGTTTCCTTTATTTTCTACATTAACACTCAATTTATATTTATATTGAATTTATATTGAATATCAGTGTGGAAAATAAAGGAAGTTTGATCTTTACCTGACATAAAAGCATAAAAATTAATTAGAAGTAGATTAAGAACCAAAATGTGATGTCTAAAGCAATTAAGCTTCTAGCTGAAAATATAGAAGAATATCTTCCTGGCTTTGATGTAGGTAAAAATGTATTAAATAAGACATAAAAAGAATTTACCCTAAAAGAAAAAATTTATAAAATTGATTTTATTAATGTTGGGAATTTCTGTTTATCAAAAAGCAAATAGGCAAGGCACGGAGCTAAAAGTGCAAACAGAGGCTAGAGAAGCAACCCAGAGACCCAGGTTGACATTATCTATAATACATAAATCAAAAAAATCCGTCATACTCAGAATGCATAAAGAACTCCTTCAAAAATTAAATAACAAAAACACAACCCAATTTTACAAAGGCAAAATAATCTAACAGATACTGCACAAAAGAGCTATTCAAATGGTCAAGCACATGGAAAAGTATTCAATTTTATTAGCTATAGGAGAGAAATTCAAGATAAAACCACAATTAAAAACCATTACAAACCCACCAGAATGGCTAAAATTAACAAGCCTGACAGTATCAAGTGCTGTAAAAAATGTGGAGTAACTGGAACTCCTCTTATAAATTAGTGGTGTCATTGTAAGTTAGTTCAAGCACTTCGGAAAACTGTTTCTTAGTTTCAATTAAAACTTTGATACAGCAATTCCAATTCTGGTATTACTTAAGAAAAGCAAAATTAGATGTTCATTAAAGACATGTACAAAAAATATTCAGCAACGTTATTCATAATGGCTGCATACTAAAAAAAAATGAGTGTCCAGCAGGAGCATGAGTAAGCAAACTATGATAGATACATACAATGAATGCCCAATTCATACAGTATAATAGAACACAATAACATAAATGAACAGCTACTGTTATACACCAGAAATGGATGAGGTTTACAAACATTAAGCTTGATGAAAGAATTAGTCACAAGAGAAGACCTACTATATGATTTTCTTTATATGAAGTTCTTGAAAAGGCAAAAATAATCTATGTTGATGAAAATTAAATAATGATTAGTTCTAGGTATGGACTATTGACATGAAAAGGCATGTGGAGTCCTGGAAAGATCCTATGGCTTGACGTGTGTGGTGGTTACATGGGTATATTTATATTTGAAAATGTATTGAGATACACACTTTAAATTTATTGAGCTAAACACTTAAGATTTGAACACACTGCTATAAGTAAATTACACCTTTAAAAGTCTAAAAACATTTCCCAGGATAAATAATATGGTAATGTCTACCTTTGTGCATAGATCTTAACCTATATATCTGCCTACATAAATGGAGAGGCAGTGTAATATGGTATTGAGTGAACCAACTCTGAAGTTACACGATATTGGTTTAATTCTAGCACTGCAAATTGCTAGTTGTGCAAGTGTAGGCTTGACATATCAACTCTACAACTCTACTTTCCTTGCTTTTTTCCTTTTCAGTAAAGTGGGGACAGTAATAGTACCTACCTCATAGAGTTAATAATAAAATTTAACTGTTCTAATAATGTAAAGGACTTAAAATAATTGTTTGTACAAACTACGCACTGAATTGTTAGTTATTAATCTTATTTTTAGTGAAATTCTGATATTAAAGAATACTGTTTGAAGTTTCTTGATATGTCACAGAAGTTATTCCCAAATAGTTTATACTTTAATCAGCAATCTACGGAGGCCCTAGCAGATTATTAAATGAAACAAACTGTGTTCAGGTGTTACTGAATGCTAATGGAAAAGAACAAATTATTTAGTTAGGAAATAACCACTCAGACTTACAGCTTTAAGGCAAGCACAAAACAATGCTGAAGGTGGCTAGAGAAGGAGATTTAAAACTGACATACTCCTGTACACTTTTTGTTTCACAGATTCCATCTTGAAATCGCTGTCACTATTTTGGCACTTGCTTTTCATTCTGAGCCCTGTTCCTGTTGATTTTCTTCCCCAGTCCCTTCCAACTTCCACTACTGCTTCCTGGCCATCCTCTTATTTTGCCAGGCACCCTTCATATGCAGTCTCCACAGCTGCTGTCAAGTTTTTTCTTAAATAAATGGTGAAAGAGGGAATTCCAAGCAGAAAAATTAGCACAAGCAAAGACATAGAGGAGAACTTTTATTACAGCTTATATTTTAACTAATGTAGAGATGATTTAAAGTATATAGAAGGCTGTACATAGGTTATATGCAAATACTACACCATTTTATATCAGGGACTTGAGCATTGGCAGATTTTAGTATCTGAGGTGCCCTGGAACCAAACTCCCATGGATAACAAAGGCCAATGATACTTGATAAGCATTTGCGAAATGAATGAGGTGTGTGTATGTGTCTGTGTGTGTGCCCGTATGTATGCAAATGTACATGCCTGTGTGTGCGTGTGTATCTAGGCCCCTTGAAAAATTATAAATCCCAGATATGCCAGTTAATCTCCATTTGCCCTCTCTCCCTGATCCATTCCTTCGGGGGTTTTTTGCCCAGCTCCGTGTTTTGGGAGGCTGACCCTGTCAGGTTACATCACATTTGCAATCTGGCTTCTAGTTGAGTTCAGCCAATGGGAAGCACCAGTGGAAAATAGAAAAACCAGAGCAGAGAGAGGCTGAGACATTTCTTTGCTGCTCCCTCCTTGCTTTGGTGCCTGTTTTCTGGCAGCAGTTATGACCCTCTATGGGACCCTCTGCAGCTCTTGCTGAAAAGGTGCCTCTCCACACTTACTGGCTTCTCATATGAATTTCTTTCCTGGTCACTTTGACTTCAAGGGACACAATGACTTCTTACCATTAATATTCTCAGGGTACCTCAAAATCCATTGTTTGCTTTCTTTACTTTGCCTTCATTTGTCCTTCATTACAGTCTCTCCCTTTAAACCATTGGAATGAATTCTGATTCCTGCAGAGAACCTGACAATGCTCTTTAAAAATGAAGATTGTTTGCCTCTCTGGCCCCTAGCTGCCAGCCCTAATTTAGGGGGACTCCCTTGGTTGCCCAGCACTTAACTGCTCTACTTACTGATCTCTCTTCCCCCACTGGACAGTGAGCACCTTGAGGGCAGAGAAAACATCTTCTTTATCTCTGCATTTCCAGGTTCTAAGATAGTGCTTGGTCTGCACTAAATACTTAATGCAATAGTTATTGGTCTCCCATCTCATCTGTAACATGAAAGCACTTACATTGAACTATCTCTAAAATAATTTTTAAGTCTTCTTAAGCAAACGAGGCAAAGAAAGTGTTCCTTTTTTCAATCCCCTCAGCCCCCCACCCTTCTGGAAGCATTGCTCAAGAAGATGCAAACACATTTGCCTTTTCTGGGATGATGTTGAAGTTGTCTCTCAGGGAGTAGATGCCTTAGGAAGTCCATATGAGCAATTTATGTTGGAGAAAAGATTTAACACAAAATATCACAGTTCAGATCAGATTTAATAGACCAATAAATGGCTGCTTAACAAGGACATTTGGTTACTGTTACATTAAGTTTCCTAAGGGACTTTGTTCTGTTCCACCAAAAGCCTGCAAAGAGCTATAAAGCACAAGCCTTCCAAATTTGATAAAAGGAAAATTCAGTTCTTTTTGGAAATTGTTATTCTTAAGTGACAGTATGAAAACAAGCCTCGAATGTTTTCTTTTCCAGGCATTTCCTTCATGTATTTTGGAGAAAGTTTAGCCTGACTTACAAGGAAACCCCTTAATTGTCCCTTAAAAGTAGAATTGCGTCATTGTGGATAAGACACAGTGTTCAAATAGCTCCCTGGGGGCTGGACTGTTGGAAACTCAGCAGGATTTTAATTGTAAGCAGACAATTTGTTTTGGATTGTATGCAGAGCATGAAAATGTAACTGCTATAGGATCTAACAACATATAAGGGGATTAAAGTCTAGTATTTCTCCACTGCTTTACTTCTTGGTTCCAGCCATCTTTGAAAGTGATGAACTTGTCCTCTAAGGTTATTCTGGGTCCTTCTGAAAATCTGAAATCTATCACTTATTAGATCCTGAGAACTTTGAAAGCAGGGCCAGTCTTGCTCCCTCCTATATGGCCAGTGCCTAACATTGTGCTTGGCTCATCTATGCCCAATAAACTTAATGTATTTCAACAACTCTAGACACACTTCTTTCCATAGTTTAAAAGCTCTGAAATGAGAATGCCTCATACAGTTGATTAATTAGCTTCTCCTTTCTCAGTGGTACATAAAATCATGACGCATATCGCAATTGATGATATCATAGCTTCTGTGAAATGCGGAATGCTAAGAGCCTATGGTGAGCCAGATTCTGTGTCAAGTCCTTTAATACTTTATTCATTACCATAGGGATAACAACTCCCTATGGTAGGTATTATTATCTCCATTTGACAGATAAGGCTCAGAGTAGTACAGTCAATAGCTCAACATCACAATTTCTGCTTGGAAAAATGAACCCAAAGTCTGCTACCAGGGCTCATGATCTTTCTATTAGATTGTGCTATCTCCCAGTGGAAACCTTAGATAAATATATTTTAGAATCAGTATGTTAAAATCTAGGATGCTTCATTACAGTTTTAATTTCATCTACCCTGGTGATCAACTCAAACAATAAAATGCCATCCCAATGTGCTCTCAAAAGTGATCAACATATATTAACTGGTTGGTGTTCTTAGTGGCAAAGTGACAGAAACCCATCTTAAACCAAATAAAGCAAATATAGAATGCATTGAAAGTATAGTTGGGGCTTGGGAACAAATGGAACCTCACAGCTGGCAGGTTGACCATGTTGACAGGACACAGTCTTACCTCTGCTTCTCTCTATGTACAGCTTCATTCTCCTCTTTTGCTATAGGCCCATGTTTCACACAGAGCAAATCCATGGCTCTTGACAGCTTCAGAGAGCTATATCTTAGAGCTTCAGCTATAGGTAACAGGTTAATACAACTCTTTCTAACCCAAACCTAAAAACCACAAGGAATAGACTCATTAGCCCAGGGTCCAAGTGTCTACACCCCTGAACCAAGCAATGAGGCCTCATTTGGAGTTACACTGAATTAATGTGGTCAATCTTACAGTAATTATGTGAATGGAGGTGGGGTAAAGAGGGGCAAGTCTTAGAAAACAACAGTAGTAGGCAGAAGTCCCTAAATGTCTGTTTTTTGAAGCCACTAGGCTTGTCTAAAAGCCATGTTTATAGATGATCAGTGAAGAAAGGAAGAGTATTTCCATCTCTGGAGGTTGGTGAGAAACAAAATTTAAGATGAACCGTAAGGAAGACGAGGATTGGGGCATGTGAAGATGAGAGGTGGGAACATGCAAATGGCATGACAAATAGGATAACCACATAAGAAAATATGTACATAGTTATAAATTAAAATCAGTGGTAAGGAGGAGATATATATATATATAAGATATGGGAAACAAGACTTGACTTTGTTTGAAGGATTAGGGACAGCTGTCTTGAGTAAGTGACATTTGAGCTCAGCCTCAAAGGATGAATAGGCAATAGCCCACAAGAGCCCTTAGTGCTCTCCCAATCAGGTAACTTACTGCTTACAGCTCTTCTCTCACTCCCTACCTACTATCTACTGCAGCACTTCCCAACTGCCCTAACACCCACTGCCATGTCACAAGGGGCTTACAGTTGCTTAAGATACCAATCTTCTTTCTGGGGCCAAGCATCCTGCTCCATTTACTCCAGTGTACCCTATAAAACCAAAAATACAACAATTTTCGAAGTGTTCCATGGTGGCTCATTTCATGTGTGAACTTGACTGGGCTTTGGAATGCCCAGAAAGCTGGTAAAAATGTGGTTTCTTGGTGTGTGAGTGACGGTTCTGCCAGAAAAGATAAGCAGTTGAATAGTAGACTGAGTAAAATAGATGTCCTCTCACCAGTGTGGGTGGGCACCATCTAATACCTTGAGGGTCCAAATAGAACAAAATGATGGAGGAGGAACAAATTTTCTTTTGCTTCTTGAGCTAGAACATTCATATTCTTCTACCCATGAACATTGAACCTGCTGGTTCTCAGGCCTTTAGACTATGGGATGTAGACAAGTGAGGGCATACTCCCTCCTCCAGTTACATCCCCATTCCCTGGGATAGTTGTCAGGCCTTCAGCTTTGGGCTAGGAGTTATCACATCAGCTCCCCTGGTTCTCAGGCCTTCAGACTTGAACTGAAGTACTGAATTATACTACCAGCTTTTCTCAGTCCAGCTTGCAGACAATATATCTTGGGATTTCTCAGCTTCCACAACTACATGAGATGGTTCCCCTATGAAATCTCCTTATCTATCAATCAGTCAATCAATCATCTATCTTCTTCTGGAGAACCTAATACATGTAATATGATGTGACAAAAGCTGAGAAGCACTGAAGAAAATAAAACTCAAATACCTAGTTTACACCTTAGGTCTCCTCTTTAATTTCACTTCCAGGCATATTCACCACAATCTTTTAGTTCAACTTCCTAAAGTAAGAGAAGTATATAAAGTTTGATGACCACCTAGTGAAATGGATCTTTCACCCACCTTCCCTACCTGCTTTGAGATTGGCATTTCTGGGTGCCTCATAAACTAGTTCCTGGTGATTCAGGCCTTTATCTGCACTCTCCTCTTTTCTATGCACAAGAGCCATAACAAATTTATTTCGTATTTTTCTCCCAGAACCTCCACCACAACATCCCCATCAAACAAAATTGTTTCACAACTCTACCTTTATGCTTCTTCCCCCTTCTTGGAATGCCCTGATCCTAAGCCCTTGGAGCCCTAGTGCTGAGGAATTTTAACAAATATCATGAAAAATAATTAAATATGATTGTGTTTGTCAACAAAGAAGCTTAGGGCCTAAGTTGAACGGGTGAAATAGTGCCTCCACGACAAGATTTCCCAGAGCTGTCGACATGGTACGCTGCAGTGTGAATTCCTAGTAAGGGTATTTGGTAACTTGGGTTTCTCAAAACTACTTAACCACAAAGCCATTGTCAGTAGAACATCTGTGGGAGTAGAAATGCTCGCAGGATCACATAGATGAGATTATTTGGATATGTGGGATTTGAATTCAAGATAGAAAGAAGTAGAAAAGAAAAAGGATAAAGAGAAGTCAACCGAAAAGGCAGAGGAGAAAAGGAGGAAGAGAAAAATGAAGATCCTTCTCCAAAATCTGGAGATTTGCCAAGTTGTCCCTATCTACAAGTAATTGTTTTCTTCCTTGGCAGAGTCCCCGAGCGTTGGACTATGTATGGAGGGTGAAAAATACTCAAACAAAGCCTGTCCTGCTACCAATCACAGGCCTGGTTAGTAACCATCCTAGTGGGTGAGGAGTGAGTCTCTGCCTTCCTGTCAAGTTCCCAGCTGCAGGAAGGACTGGCGGCACTTACAACTGGGCTGTGATGATGCCTTTTGCAGCAATCTTTCCTTCCTAATCTCAAACAATAGCCTTCCTTGCACCGCTCAGAGTTCACTTAAGGAATGAGATTTAAAAAGCAGGTGGCTATTGGCATCATTATTTGATTATTCTACCAGAACTGTGTTTGCCACCTAGTCACAATTAGCATTTTAACCACTAGAACCAATAATAATATTACTGTAATATTAATATATTATTAATATTTGATAAACATGATTATCAAATATTTGGCATCTTCTATGTGTTAGGAACAGTGCAAGGTAACGTGCATAGTGAATATTCAAACAATGGTACCAAGATTTTTATAAGTATGCTTTCTTTGTCCTTGTAATTGTATGACCTGCTTCACCAACTTGGGGTGCAATTAAGGTCAGATTATTATCATTTAAAATTAAGATGAGCTTAGCTCTGACTCCCTGCTCTTTTTACTTCCTCCTTTTAAATTGCTTTCCTAATCCAAAAGCCCAGTACTATTTGTGACACTCCTATCATCTGAAGACTGACAAGGTTCATAAATTTTAAAAGAGAAACGCCAGATATAGGTGAAGGCGAGGAAGGCAGTAAATCACACTGCCATGTGTGTGCCTATGCAACAATCTTGCATGTTCTTCACAGGTACCCCCAAACCTAAAATGCAATAAAAAAAAGAGAGCTTTATTTTTCATAGTGTTGCAGCCTACAGGGTGGACCCTCTGACAGGTTGAGAAGTGTAGCCTCTGGTCAGAAGCCAGAAACAGGCACCTTGAGAGAGGCAAAGGAAACAGGCATTTATGCTGAGCAGGGTGACCAAATATACATATTCAATAAGCTGTAGGAGGAGTCCTGAATACTTATGAAAGGAGAAATGTGTGCATCGCAATTAAGCTTCATGCTTCCCAAGGGAACCCATGTTATAAAGGAAATGACAGTGTTTGCATGATCTGAGGGTGGAGTTTTCAGCACCCTATCATTAAAAGGTGAAGAAGTGGATGTGAAAAACCTTACTGCACATTCTCCGTAGTGTGGCCAGAACCACTCTGTGGTTGGTGGTCTCTTATCAGGCCAAAAGAAGGGGCAGTATAATGCAGTTGGTTATCAGTGGTGGAGTCTTTTAAAGTGGCTTGTTTCTAGTTGGCCCTTAGAGAAGAAAGTCTAATGGCAATTCACAAAGGAGGGGGAATAATGAGGTGTGCCTGACCTCCCATCCCAAGTCATGTCCAAAAACTCAGTTTTCAAGGTTTCTCTGAGGTCTACTTGGCCAAACGATGGTCACTTCAGTCCAGTTGGGTGGCTTAGAATTGTGTTTTTATTCTTAATCCTCAAAGGAAAATTAGGAGAGCCTGGTCTGTATACGAGTGGCTCTATTTTCAGTAGCTTTAGCTTCTGACACTGCTATATGAGGTCATCACCACAGTCTGCCCTTTTTAGTTATGTTCATTTGCACTTCCTGCCTCGGTGATCTCCAGCTTAGTTCCATTCAAAGCTGCAGGAGATCTTTTAAAGAAGGACAATACAACTTTCCAAATGTTATTCTTGGCCAAGGGTGCTCCATACAGATGCTCCCAACTATTCTCAAATCATGCCCACCAGCAGAAGCACAGGCCACATACATGGTTGAAATGAACCTTCTTTTGTGACCATCTAAGTGCTGGTATTAAACCTGTATCATCAGTTCAGAAATGCCCTCATAGGTAGATTCTGTTAGGAAATATCAGTGTCCTTTTTGCCAGTAGACTTCAGCAGGGGGCATCTGTAATCATTGGAAAGGGTGTAATAAAGTTGAGCATCCAAAGAAAAGTCCAGATCTCAAGTCTTTCATGCTCTGGACCATCTGGGTTTCCCTGCCAACTGCGAATTTGCATAAAAATTACAAGTGATCCTCTCAGCGTATCAAGGGAGGCAGCCTGTCTAAGCCACAGAAGATTCTTACAGAATTCCCTCCAGTAGTGGGTCCCCATTGCCTTATGTTTGTATAACTTAAAAGGCCATCAAGTGAAGAGCTCTTTCTCAGATCAAAGAAGAGATGACTCCACTGGCTTCCAGGGCTTGTCCTAGACAGAGGCAATTTTTAAGTGACAGCTTATTTTTAAAAATTTATTTTGTATCCACCTAATCAGGCACTCCACTATAGTTAGACACCTTTCTCTGTCTAGCTTACTGGCTCTTTCTCCCTCTTTAATGCTGTAAATGTGAGTTCATAACCCTCTGCTCTTTTTTTCTTTCACTTAGCATCTGAATCCCAGCTCCTCGCATCAACTATGTTGGTGAATCTACAAGTCTCATTCCCTTCCATGAGCTCTGTTGGGTACCACCTACCTGGGGTCTGTCACTTAGATGGTACCTGTATTAGTCCATTTTTGCATTACTAAAGACTATCTGAGACTCTAGGTAATTTGTAAAGAAAAGAGGTTAATTGGTTCATGGCTCTGCAGGCTGTATAGGAAGCCTGATACGAGGATCTGCTTGTGGTGAGGGTCCCAGGAAGCTTACAATCATGGCAGAAGGCAAAGGGGGAGGTAGCACATCTCATGGGGAGAGAAGTAGGAAAAAGAGAGAGGGGAGATGTCACACTCTTTTAAACAACGAGATCCTGGTGAACTCAGAGTGAGAACTCACTCATTACTGTGAGGATGGCACCAAACACCCTGATGGATCCAGCCCTATGTCCCAAACTCCTCCCACCTTAAACAACAGGGATCAGACTTCAATATGAGATTTAGAGGAGACACGTATCCAAACCATATCAGTACTCGATACACTTTTATTGAATACATTTCTAAATGTCAAAGAATGCTTCCATTTGTATACCTCTCTTTCATCAGAAACTAAGCCTGTCCAAAACAGCTTTCCTTCCCATAAAAAGCAGCTCTCTCCAAGTATAGTCAGTGGTGCCACCAACTTCTCAACCAAATTTCAAGTCTGGAGGATCATCTTGGGCAATTCCTCCCTTCCACCTATTGATCTACTCTGACCAGTTTCCTCATCTGTAAAGTGGGGAGAATATCTACCTCCTAGGACTCTTGTTTAGACTCAATGTGTTAACATGTAAAAAGCACCAGAACAGTTCCTAATATACAGAAGGCAATACATGATAACTATTATTATTTTTATATTTAGAAAAGAAATTTACTACATATGACATGACTTAGAACTTGTTGTAGACACTCTAAAGATACAGGATGGACCCTCCCCTCCACTACCCAAAGTGTGGTTTCCACAAGAGTGATGGCATCATACACACCCCCAAGATGGAATGAAAGGTTGTTATTCATATAATAAGGCTTTCTTTGGAAGTCAGGGTGACCTTCAGGCAGGTCTGAAAGTGGCTTGAGAGAGAAGGGAAAGGAGACTTGAAGTTTTTATGGTGACTGGGGTGTGGCTGAGGTGAGGGTTCCCATGCATGGTTTGAGTTTCTCACTATGCCAAAGGAGGGGCTACTAGTCTTTCTTATCAGCTTGCCCAGATGTGAAGAAAAAGGAGAAGGTCGGGGGGGGTAAGGTTTAAAAGCTGTCAGAAGTGTTAAAGTTTATGGAAGGCCATTGTTTTGGACTGAGCTTCTGCACTAATTCCAACAGACCAGACCAAACCAGAAAGTACTCATGCTATGTGCCATGTAATCAAGCTGAACTCTGAACTCTGAAACAGAGTAGTTTAAACAAAAACAAACCAAACAAAAACAAAACAGGAGAATCACAGCAACCAACCAGAAGGAGCAATTTACCTGAGCTGCATAAGGGAGTCTCCTCTAACTTAATCCTATAACAAAAATAACTTTCAAAGGACCAATTCTCCTTTCATTCTTTTTCTCTGCTTTCTTCAGCCTTTTTTTGCCCATAAAACTAACCCCCTCTGCTCAGTTCATCAAAATTCTACATTCTAGAATCATAAATAAATGCCAATCAAACTTTAAATTTGTTGCAATTTTGTCTTCTGACAACAATCAAACATTACCAAAAAAAGTAGAGTCAGACTCTTTATCACAGAAATAATAGGAAAAAACACAACCAATCAGCCACAAAATCTTTTCAGTTTTTCATTTGAATTGTCTTTAATATGCATTTCCTCCTTCTCCTTCTCATGATCTTGAATTAAAATCTCAATCATTTCAACTACAAGTAACACAAACTCCCTGGCTTCCCTGTCTCTATTTGTCCTTTCTTCTCTTGCCCTACCTGCTCTCAACCATCTTTTGGCCAATGTAATAGCTCAAAGATGAATTTTCCTTCTCTCTGTGAGGTTTAAAGTGGTTTCTCATTTGATGTTTTTAAAACATACTCCAAAAATTCTTTGACACTCTCCCCAGGAAAAGGCAAAGTCTATGTCCCTACCCTTAATTCTGTTTTAATCCGTGAGGTACAGCAGAAGTAAAGTATGTGATTTTCCAAACTGGGTCAGTAAAGGCCATGTAGGTCTACTTGATTTTCTTAGGATGCTCCCTGAGATCTCCATGTTATAGAGGGTATGTACAGGGTCCTCTGATGATAGCTTCAGCCGAGCTCTTAACCAAGAGCCAGCATCAACTACTGCCATGTGAATGAGCCATCTTGGGCATCTAGCCCAATCAGCTTTTAGATAGTTATAGCCTCAGCAGATATCTAACTAAAATCTAGGAGACCCAAAGCAAAAACTTCATAGTAAGCCCTTCCCAAAGTCTAAACCACAACACTGTAAGCAAGTTAAATGGTTGCTGTTTTAAATTGCTAATTTTAGGTTAATTTTTATGCAACATTATAACTGAAACATTCTTAGACATTAAAATATTAGAACTATCAACATATATTTTTTTAAAAAGTATAAAGTAAAATAATCTGAACACATGTCCAAAATTAATCTAGTTCATGAATAAAAAATCAGATTTGTAAAGATCATCTGAAAAAACACGTGAAACATTCGTATATTTACATACTGAAGAAGGAATGTTGGATGTGTCTCTATAATATAACGATTTATGTTTCTTTTAGCATACACACAGTAATAGAATTGCTAGGTTGAATGGTATTTTTTTTAGGTCTTTGAGGAGTTGCCACACTGTCTTCCACAGTGGTTGAACTAATTTACATTCCCACCAACAGTATAAGTGCTTCTTTATCTCCACAAACTTGCCACCATGTTATTTTTTGACTTTGTAATAATAGCCATTTTTGGGGTGTGAGATGGTATCTCATTGTGGTTTTGATTTGCATTTCTCTAATCATCAGTGATGTTGAGCTTTTTTTCATATGATCATTGGCCACATCTACGTCTTCTTTTGAAAAGTGTCTATTCATATCCTTTGCCCACGTTTTAATAGGGTTGCTCAGGAGTTTTTTTCTTTGTAAATTTATTTTAGTTTCTTATAGATGCTGGATATTAGAACTTTGTCAGATGCACAGTTTGCAAACATTTTCTCCCATTTGATAGGTTGTCTGTTCACTCTGTTGATAGTTTCCTTTGCTGTACAAAAGCCCTTTAATTAGATCCTATTTGTCACATATGTATGCATATGTTCACTACAGCACTATTCACAATGGCAAAGACATGGAGTCAACCTAAATGCCCATCAATGGTAGACTAAGTAAAGAAAATATGGTACATGGATACCATGGACTACTATGCAGCCATATAAAGGAGATTATGTCCTTTGCAGGAACATGGATAGAGCTCAAGGCTGTTTTCTTAGCAAACTGACACAGGTGCAGAAAACCAAATATTGCATGTTCCCACTTATAAGTGGGATCTAAATGATGAGAACACATGGATACATAGAGGGGAACAACACACTCCTGGGTCTATCAGAGGGTAAAGGGTGGTGGGAGGGAAAGGATTGGGAAAAACAACTAATGGGTACTGGACTTAATATGTGGGTGATGAAATAATCAGTATGATAAACCCGCATGACACAAGTTCACATATATAACAAACCTGCACATGTAAGTATGAACTTAAAAGGAAAAAAAAAAGAACGTTGGAATAAAATTGCTCGGTTAAATACAAAACTTGTCAATATCCTACAGGGAAATAAAACCTTAATCTTTAGTGTTATTTTTCTTCCAAGTAAAATTATTTGGACGTGTGCTGGAAAAAATCTATAAGTTGTTATTTTTCTTCACAGAGTCTGGACCTTAAACAGTAAAGAATACTGAGTCAAACAATGGTGCATTTCCACAGAGAATTAAATAACTCTTGGGTATGGCTATTCAACAATACATGCCGATGTAATATTGAAAGAACACACAGCTAACCATTTGTCTAAGTTTTTGATAGTTTAAAGTAGGATCTATACTATATCTCACTTTTTCATAAAGGTCTTTTAAAGGTTGAAAACAACCCAGGCACAAGTGGGGAAGTAGCGGAGCTTCATTCTCTGTGACAGACAGTCAGAAAGAGATTTTAAGGGAGGCATCTATCCTAGTAGCTTCAAACCACATCATGCTATCACTTTTCTCCTCCTTGTATTGTGACTGTCATTTAGCAAAATTTGTGATTTTCAAATATTTGGGGGGTTAGAGAACTGACTGGGTATCTTTCCACTGGAAATAATGGGACTCTTAATAGTGAAGAAGACTGTGTTTGGGAAATGCCCTGAGAATTGGATTTTCAGATGCCATTGCAGAGTGATATACTTAATCTAAGTAGGAAATATTTGCATGGAAAAGCAGAGCATGTGCTGGACTAGAAATCCCTTTTCCAAACTACCACTTATTAGCTGAATCACTTCATCTCTCTAAAATCTGGTTTCCTCAGCTGCAAAATGGGGCCAATAGGACTTTTCTTACTCATAGTGAGCTTTGGAAATGGGACAACTCAGTTCACAAGTAAAGGATTACTATTATTACCTATGTGAGAAAACAACTGTTAAAAAAGGAGAAGAAAATTCATTCAAGCAGCTTGCTGTGTCTATGCAGCCCCGCCCAACTGACTAGATCAAAACTTTTTAGTGTAACTGACTACTACCCATGGAATTGCCTGAGTGAACATGTTGTTTTGATATCTACTGACAGGGGTAGCTCTGGAAATTCCCTCTTCACCCCAGCAATGACTAATAAAAAGGGCTCAGAAAAAAACAAGAAAGATCTGGGGAAGTCTCCTGAGGCTTTAGCACACTGGGTCAAAATTGAGCCTCCAGGAAGGAAGGAAGTTCTAAGGCAGACTTTGGATTTGCACAGAAGCAAACTGAAACATTGGCTTTGCTATTGTGTGGTCCCGTGATTAGGAAAGTGCCATACCCTCTCTGAGATTAGTGTCTGCACCCCAGAAAATGAAGAAAAGAATAACCATTTCAATGAGTTGATGGGAAATTTGAGATGGAGACAGAAAAATATCAGAAGTTTCTTCATATGATAGGTAATTAAGGAAAAACCCAAATCCTCATTGGTAGCAGAATGAATAAATATATGGTGGTATATTCACATAATAAAATATAATCAGCAGTAAAAAAATAAACTACAACTCTGTGCATGAGCACAACTGAATCTTTATAATCTAATAATAAATTTATGTGTGTGAATTATGTATCCAACAAAGGACTAACATCCAGAGTCTACAAAAAACTCAAACAAATCAGCAATAAAAATACAAATAATCCCATTGAAAAGTGGGCACAGGAAATGAATGGACATTTCTTAAAAGAAGATATGCAAATGTCCAACAAACATGAAAAAATGGTCAACATCACTAGTCACCGGGGAAATGCAAATTAAAACCACAATGAAATACTGCCTTATCCCAGCCAGAATGGCCATTAAAAAGATAAAACACACTGGATGTTGGTGTAAGTGTGATGAAAAAGGAATGCTTATATATTGCTGATGGAAATGTAAATTAGTACAATCTCTTTGAAAAACAGGATGGAAATTTCTCAAAGAACTAAAAGTAGGTCTATCATTTGTTCCAGCAATCTCACTAATGGGTATCTATCTATCCAAAGGAAAAGAAGTCAATACATCAAAAGTTAACAGTAAATGTATGTTTATTGCAGTATAATTCACAATTGCAAGCATAGGGAATCAACTTAAGTGCCCATCAACTGAAGAGTGGATAAAGAAAATTTGGTATATATATGCACCATGGAATACTACTCGGCCATCATAAAGAACTAAATAATGTCTTCTGCAAACTGGAGGCCATTATTCTAAGTGAAGTAACTCAGGAATTGAAAACCAAATGCTTCATGGTCTCACTTATATGTAGGAGGTAAGCTATGGGCACATAAAAACATAGAGTGATATAATGGACATCAGAGACTCAGAAGGAAGAGGGCTTGGGAGAGGGATAAAAAATTACTTATTGAGCACAATGTACACTACTTGGGTGATGGATACATTAAAATCCTAGACTTGACCACTGTACAATCCCTCAGTGTAACCAAATACACTTGTACCCCTAAAGCAATTAAAATTTTAAAAATTTAAATAAAAATACATTATATACTATGTATGTGTTCATGTATATATACACAAGCATATATACTTAGTATATGTATATGGTCTATGTAATAGTATATCTGTATAAATGGGGTATTAAAATAAGAGGATAGATATCACAGGAGTTAGAAGAGTTAAAAGAGGGGTTGATTTGAATGGGAAGACAGAGAGAAGGGAAGAAAAGAAACACTTGGGAAGGTAGAATTAATTGCCAATGTTCTAGTTTTAATGTTTGGTGGCAGGTTCGCCTAATACAATATTTATGTTATTAATAAAATAAAAGATGGACATAATGACAGTATATCATCAACTAAAAGTTATAATTAATTCAATTCCGGTGTAATAACAACACAGAATAGTCACTCTAAAATACTGTTGTTTCCTTCCTCGGTTTCTTCTCCTAGAAAATTTTTTTTTCAAGGAAAAGCATTTTTTTAAATGCAGTTCATTTTCTTCACACTGTATGCACAGTCTTTTGTCCCACAAGTCTTTAAGGAAAGCTAAAACAATCATTGGTTTAGACATATTTAATGGTTTCTCTCTTTGAAAACTGCATTCTTATATAGTTGTTTGCTTCTCATCTAAATAATCAGTCTTTCTAAGTCCTATTGCCCACTTGTTTATATAATGGAATAAGGTAAAATACAGGTAAGTCAAATAACTGAAAAGAAAATGATGTCATACAGACAAAAATAAGGTCAGGAGCAGAGCCTACACATAGGTCCTTCACAGTCTCACCCTGATATGGTTTGGATGTTTGTCCCCTCCAAAATTTTTTTATATACTTTAAGTTCTGGGGTACATGTGCAGAACTTGCAGGATTGTTGCATAGGTACACACATGTCATGGTGGTTTGCTGCCTCCATCTCCCTGTCACCTACATCAGGCATTTCTCCCAATGTTACCCCTTCCCAACCTTCCCACCCCTCAATATCCCTCACCTAGACCCCCACCCCACAACAGACCCCAGTGTGTGATGTGTTCTCATTGTTCAACACCAACTTACGGTGAGAACATGCATTGTTTGGTTTTCTGTTCTTGTGTCAGTTTGCTGAGAATGATGGTTTCCAGATTCATCCATGTCCCTGCAAAAGACATGAACCCATCCTTTTTTATGGGTGCATAGTATTCCATGGTATATGTGCCACATTTTCTTTATATATACATATATATTATTGCACTTTTGCTTCTGGGGTACATGTGCAGAACATGCAGGATTGTTGCATACGTACATGCATGGCAATGTGGTTTGCTGCCTCCATCCCCCTGTCACCTATATCGGGCATTTTCCCCCATGTTATCCCTCACCAACCTCCCTGCCCCCTGCTATCCCTCTCCTATTTCCCCCCAGCAGACCCCAGTGTGTGATGCTCCCCTCCCTGTGTCCATGTGTTCTCATTGTTCAACACCAGCCTATAAGTGAGAACATGCGGTGTTTGATTTTCTGTTCTTTTGTCAGTTTGCTGAGATTGATGGTTTCTAGATTCATCCATGTCTCTACAAAGGACACGAATTTGTTGTTTTTTATGGCTGCGTAGTAGTCCATGGTGTATATGTGCCACATTTTCCCTGTCCAGGTCTATCATTGATGGGCATTTGGGTTGGTTCCAGTTCTTTGTTATTGTAAACAGTGCCACAATGAACATATGTGTACATGTGTCTTTATAAGAGAACAATTTATAATCTTTTGGATATATACCCAGTAATGGGATTGCTGGGTCAAATGAAATTTCTATTTCTAGGACCTTGAGGAATCGCCACACTATATTCCGGAATGGTTGAACTAATTTACACTCCCACCAACAGTGTAAAAGTGTTCCTACTTCTCCACATCCTCTCCAGCACCTGTTGTCTCCAGATTTTTTAATGATTGCCATTCTAACTGGTGTGAGATGGTATCTCAGTGTGGTTTTGATTTGCATTTCTCTAATGACCAGTGATGATGAGCATTTTTTCATGTTTCTTGGCCTCATATATGTCTTCTTTTGAAAAGTGTCTGTTCATATCCTTCACCCACTTTTTGATGGTATTTTTTTCCTTGTAAATCTGCTTTAGTTCTTTGTAGATTCTAGATATTAGCCCTTTGTCAGACGGGTAGCTTGCGAAATGTTTTTTTCCCGTTCTGTTGGTTGCTGGTTCACTCTAATGACTGTTTTTCTTTTGCTGTGCAGAAGTTCTTAAGTTTAATTAGATCCCATTTGTCTATTTTGACTTTTGTTGCCATTTCTTTTTGTGTTTTAGTCATATCCTCTCCAAATCTTATATTGAAATGTGATTCCCAGTGTTGGAGGGTGGGGTCTGCTGGGAGGTGATTGGGTCATGGCGACAGACTCTTTATGAATGGTTTAGCACCATTTCCTTGGTGATAAGTGAGTTCTTCTTGTGATAGTTGTTTAAAAGAGGTTGTGTAAAAGAGTGTGGTGCCTCCCCCTGTCTCTTGGTCCTGCTCTGTGACACGCTGGCTCCCCTTTACCTTCCACCATGATTGAAATCCCCCTGAGGTCCCCACCAGAAGCTGAGCAAATGTTGGTGCCATGCTTGTACAGCCTGCAGAACCATGAGCCAATGAAACCTCTCTTATTTATAAATTACCCAGTCTCTGGTATTCCTTTATAGTAATGTAAAAACAGACTAATACAAACCCCAAACTCAGCTTCATTCCTCAACACAATTTCCTTCTAGACTAGTCATACTGAAAATCTCACTCCTCCCAAATACATCGTAACAGTTTAAGACTGTATTCCAGCCCCCTTCTGGAATGCCTTTATCACCATTTTTTTTTTCTCTCTCTCAGAAAACTCCTACTCTTTGTTGAGAACCACACTTAAATATTACTTTTCTGCGAAGTCTTCCTGAACACCCCCAGGAGACTTTGTTGTTATCGCCTCTGTGCTCCTACATTACTTGCAAAATGCCATGATTACAGCCCTTCAGACAGCTGTTGTAATCATTTTTTTCACACTTGGCCCCTCTAACTGCTGTAAGGAAGTATTAGACCTATTTCACTCAGAAGCGTCTAACACTTTACAGAGTAGAAATAAAAACTTGGGTGACTGAATGAAAGATTATTATATTAAATCGTTCATAGCTCTTCTTCCTGCTGGCAACTCTTCAACTATAATTTGGTACTAACTGCCAGTACTCAAGAGATCAAATGTCCAGGAGGAGGTTTCTTGGAGAATAAAGTTCTATATGGAGCCTTGAAAGATAAAAAACATATAGAAAGGGGAGAATCCCCTCTGCTGATGCTATCAGTCTCTAGTTGTTATCTTTCTTTATCTCCACCTGGAAGACTCATCTTCATCCCAGCAACAAACTCACCTGAGTCCCAATAAGGGTGCAGATTACTGGCCTGTGAGAGAGTCTCACAGGAACCATACAAGCAAACATTTGTAGACACAACTTTTGCTGGCCTGGGAAAAGCTTCTGGAGAAGGAAAACTATAAGATATTTTTATGTTACTTTAATTTGATGAAATATATTGCCTTTTCTGAAATGTGTATGGATGGAAAGGAAGGGAAGTCAGTGTGACTAATTCAGGTAATAAGAACGGTCACTTAGGCAGTGAATGCTATTGGAATGCCTATTAAATAATATCCTGCTATTTAGGATGAAGCATAACTATATGCAAATGCTGCAGGCTATTAAGAAAAGATAGCATTGTGTAATGACTAAAGTTTGGGATCTGGTATTATACCTGAGCTCAAACCCATGTGTCATATACCTAGCCAAAGAGCCTCAGTTAAGTAACCTGAAGTAACCAAACTTTTTTGACCATTTAGTTCATCATTGGTTAAATGAGAAGGAAATAAAATTGGTTAAATGAGTACTTCATAGAATTGTTGTAAGATTCAATTAGATATAAAAACAATCAGTACATTAGAAGTATTCAATAAATGGTAGCAATTACTGTTATTTAAACTCTGAGTTTCTGTTTCCTGGTGCAGAAAATATGGTACTTCACAGAATGGTTAAATGAAGAAATCTTTAGTTAAAATATTTAGATTAGTATTTACACATAGCTCAGCATTCAAATGAATATCTGAATCAAGATAAAATGAGGAAATTGATCTAGGTTTTCTTAATTTTTTCAGGAGTATAAAGCTAGTTGTGGACCATTTCTCTCTCTCTCTCTCTCTCTCTCTCTCTCTCTCTCTCTTTTTCACACACACACACACACACACACACACTCTCTCTCTCTCTCTCTCTCTCACAGCACACATTACATTTTTAATAAAATTTTAGTGACCCTCTGAATTATATTTTAAAAATGGCATCCCTGGATCCCCAGGTTTAAAAATCCCTGATTAGAATAAAGATATAAAATACAGCCTACAATAAATAAAGACTGTATGGGTGATTGTCTCTTCCTTTGTTTTAAATGAGTGAGTCCATTATTCATTTTTAAAACTCAATTAACTGAGGCAGCCATAGCCTTAAGTGTAAATTAATAAACCCCTTTGTGGAGGAAACAGGAAACAATGGCAAATATTCAATCTTTCCTCTCCAAAGTTGGACCGGTTTATTCTCTGCCCTCTTTGAATGTGCTATAGATTTTAATCCCCTTTTGGCCTTTTCTTCTGATGACAGCTAATGGAATTGTACCCCCCGTGTCCTCATTTTCCATTCCTCAACATGTCTGGACTTTTGCCTCCAAAGGTTAACATTGCTATGAAGTAATGTAATTCTTTATTACCATTTAGACAGATTTATTCAGAGATCTATCCCCACAGACATCTGTAAGCATAGTGAATGTGACATCCAAAATTGCCCAGTGGGGCTGGATATTATATTTACAGTAGCCAAGCTCAAAACTAAAAAACAAAAATCCTCAAAACCTCCACAACTTTAAATTTAACTAGAATTGAACAACGATGTGTTTCAAATAATTTTCTAATTAGGGTAGGAAAATGCCTCTGAACCAAGAAAGTTAGGCATTGGTCTAGCCACACAGAGATGAGCTTTGGTAAACCCAGTTTCAATTAATTTGCCTTACATTGGAGCACTAAAGTTAACCTTACCCATCATTTCTGGGTTGGATAAAATGTGCAGATTCAGAGTCACAAATACTGAGGTTTAAGAAAGGCATCAAAATGGGCCAGTCACAGTGGCTCATGCCTGTAATCCCAGCACTTTGGGAGGCTGAGGCAGGCAGATCATGAATGAGGTCAGGAGTTTGAGACCAGCCTGACCAACATGTTGAAATCTCGTCTTTATTAAAAATACAAAAATTAGCCAGGTGTGGTGGTGCACACCTGTAATCCCAGCTACTCAGGAGGCTGAGGCAGGAGAATTGCTTGAACCCAGGAGGGGAAAGTTGCAGTGAGCCAAGATCGCGCCACTGCACTCCAGCCTGGATGACAGAGTAAGACTCATCTTAAAGAGAAAAAAAGAAAGACATCAAAATGGTATTCATGTGCTCATGGCAAGCACCAGTAACTGATCACAGCACAATTTCTTCCCAAAAGAAAGGTAGCCACTATCAATCAGTTGGAACTGCCATGGGAGTAGAAACCTATTTGCCATGTATTCTTGTCACTATCTCCACACTCAAGACCTTCTTATGAAAAGGACCTACCAGTGGCTTGTTCCATCTTGGGGCTATAGAACTTTCTTGTATTCAAACATCGAAATCTACCTACTACTTTAAAACTGATTTCCTCCTTGACAGGGAGGAAACAAAACACATCTAGTCCTTTTCCCACTTAACATTCAGCAGGCTGTTTAATTAATTCCTTCATTTCCTATTTCTTGAGCATTAACTGTGTCATCCTAGGCACTATGCCAGACACTTGGGGTATCATGATGAGCAAGATAGATCCCTGCCACAGTGCTTCCAACTGTCAAAAAGCTTCTAACGCCCCAGGGAAGAAGAGATTTGATGACAGCCATGATTCTTCCGGTCTCCTGGCTAACCACTCCCAGTTTTGTAAGCACTTGCATGAAGTGCCTTCAGCATCCTGCTCAGGCTCCTCTAAATTTGCCATAATTGGTCTAGGACCCTTTCAAAGGCTGGAGCCTAAATAATACAAAAGGAAGGCTGAGAAGAGTAAGGCTTGTCACTACTGGCCCAGATTAAGTACTTTTCCCTGTGAGTTCCTGAAGTCCTCCTCATCAACCTTTTATCTGATTCCCCAGCTGTTCTATGGGTAGGAGATGGAGGGCAATGCCTAGATAATCTGAATAATCTGGAATGATTATCAGTTTCAGCCTGATTTAGGGCATTCTCATTATAGGTACACTTACTAACTGAGATCCTGGACTTCCAAGACCAACAGACCTGTGCTTAAGTCTCAGCTTCTCCACTTACTAACTTAAGTTAGCAAGCCCAACTTTGTGAGTTTGTGACCTGTGCTGTCACATGTGGTTGGGGGTCGGGGTAGATGGGCAAGCTCAGGAGAATTCTGAATGTGGTTTAGAGCTCTGCTATCACTGTCCTGAAGTTCTTAATAGTTAGCCAACACAAAGCTCTGCATATTATTTTGCAATAGGCCCCACAAATTCTATAGTTGGTCATGTAAGCAAGTTACTTAATGTCTCTGAGATTTAATATCTTCATCTAAGAAACAGGGGTGATGATGCTACCTAATACACAGGTTCCAGTGAGCTTTATATGTGGCCATGTGTGCCATGCCTCTCCCACAGTAAGCCCCCCATCAGTGTAAGTCAGTGGAATTTTTATTTAGAATATCTGACATGAACTATTCTGAATTTAGCATATACGCTGCCAAAGTGAGTATTTCTGAATGCTTGTACCATTAATCATCCTTTTTTGTACTTCTTTTCTCCTAGCTATACAACAGATGTTTAGGAAAGAGGAGTTAACTTTTCTTTTTAACTGGGCATATGATTTCTTTGGTTGCATGTGACAAAAATGGCTTCTGGCTAACTTAAGCAAAAGGGAATTTTTGGAATGATAACATCATTGCAAAACTGACAAAAACAATAGCAACACTGGAGAATCAGGCTTGGGAAGGAATAGGAAACAAGACAGCTTCCCTCTGAGGTGGAAGAGTTTTGGCAGTGGTGGAAGGCATGAACTCCTACCATCTTCAGCTGCTTTGTCATTGGGCTGAAGATTCAAATTCCAGAGATGGGTATCCACAGCTTGGCTTGGTTCACATGCTCACCTTCAGGCTAGGAAGAGACTGGGCATCTAATTACAGCAGTCCTGTAGACTACAGGTGGAGGGGACTCACCAAAATAAAAATGACAGCCTGATATGAAGGAGAAATAGGTCCAGACAAATAAAAACAAAATAACGAATCTTCCAAGTGCCTGCTGCATCTCTGGTCCTCTGCTAGGGGCTTTCATAGCGTATTCATTCACATGACATACATGCCTAATAGGAATTCAGCACTCTGTAAACACTTGTTGAATACATGAATGCTTGAGTTATTGAACTCTCACACAACTCTTAAAGGTAGATATTAAACCTGTTTGATAGAGGAAGAAACTGAAACCCAGGGAATTTAAATAGTTTGCTTAAAATCATACGACTAGTAAGTAGTAGAATTGATACTGAAACCTGATTCTAATTCCAAAGCTTATGACTGCTATGCCACTGCATACTGCCAGCCTTTCTTACGGTGTACGTGGGGACTGTTTTAAACCTCTGTGCCTTCTGCTGTGCCTCCCCAAATTATAGTAGCTAATGGATTCTGGAAAGTTTATCTGGGCCAGGGAAGGTTCATTTTGTGGTTCTCCACTAATTTTAGAAAGCAATGTGTCACAAGGCCCCTCAGTCTCCTCAACGTTAAGTGGGTATAATAATGGTTATCTCTCCATAAGGTTCTCAGTAGATTGGTGGAGAGTATGTCTGTAAAGCCTTTGGTATAGTTCCTATACATGGAAAGCTTGCAGAAATGACAATCTATAGTCTCAAAAAAGTGTAGAGAAACAGGAAGAAAGTGCTGGGGGAGGCATCAGGTTTCACAAAATTAAGGCTCCACCAGATGAACTATCATTTTACATATATCTCTTAGAAAAAACATTGTCAATTAAACTATGACATGATACTTTATTGAGTTTCCCTTTTGTATTATCAATACTGAGAAAATAATTTTTAGACTGTAGGCATAACTTTTAAAATGAAAATCTCTTTTATACTTATTCAGACATATACTCTTATCACATATTGCCCCTTTGTATATGTAAAAAGCAAAATATCAGCAAAATCTATTGATTAAGACTAAGACTTCACATTTGAATGGTTCACCTCTTCTGAAGCACTTTTTAACTCAGTTATTGATGTGTTTCTCATCTCAATACTGTCAACTGAGCCATCAAGATAAGAGAAGAATGCAGAATTTCTTTAAAGAGTGTTACACTGACAGAACATTCTTGGGAATGTTCTGTCAAGCCACTCCCATTTGCGAAATTTGACGCCAATGCTATCTTTTTTGATTTTACTGTAAGATACCAGTGGAAGTTTTCCAGACAGCAACTGTAACTAGCATTTGTTCCTCCACAGGTCTATAGGTAGTTTGTTGATTAAAACATCAATGGATGCCATTATGTAGTCATTTTGTCCAAGAATTATAACCAAGTACTTGCAGGCAGGCAATGACACTATAGCATTGGAAATTTGACATCGTCGATCATAAGGTATGCCCTGATTTCAATGATATTAAAAGTTAAGTAAGAATGTGTATCTCAGGCCTGGTGTGGGGCTTATGCCTGTAATCCAGCACTTTGGAAGGCTGGAGCGGGCAGCTCACCTGAAGTTGGGAGTTTGAGACCACCCTGATCAAAATGGTGAAACTCCATCTCTACTAAAAATACAAAATTAGCTGTGTATGGTAGTTCATGCCTGTAATCCCAGCTACTCAGGAGGCTGAGGCAGGAGCATCACTTGAACCTAGCAGGCAGAAGTTGCAGTAAGCCAAGATTACACCACTGTACTCCAGCCTGGGCAACAAGAGAGAAACTGCATCTCACAAAAGACAGAGAGAGAGAGAGAGAGAGAGAGAGAGAGAGAGAGAGAGAGAGAGAGAAAAGGGAATGTGTATCTCAGAATACATGAAATATGGCTATAGGAAAGTTCTGGGAATTAGATGTTTTCAGACCGTGTATTCTATATCTTGCTTTGCCACACTAGCTTATGACTTCAGAAAATTTTCAAATGTTTGAAGGTATAACCTTGTTGAATCCCCTCATTTCACAGATAAGAAAACTAAAGCGCAAAGAACTGCTGCAAGTTAAAATATCCAAGGACATTTTGAGTAGAATAGGCTGATTTGGATCTCTGTCCTGTTCATTCTGCTTTACTGTTTCTATGAAAAAAGGATTATTCCAGAAGACTACAAAGTATTGGCAATTATGTGCACTCTATCTAGAAGCTCCACAATGTTCTCTAATCACTCACTATCTATTCTGGGCATTTCCAACTGCTTTGATCTTTCTTGGCCTTTAAATCCCAAATCGAATGTCACCTCTGCTGAGATGTGTGTGTTTTTGGGGGAAATGGGGGAGGGACAGCGGGGGGTGGGGAGTTGGGGAGAGATAGCATGGGGAGAAACACCAGATACAGGTGAAGGGGAGGAAGGCAGCGAATCACACTGCCATGTGTGTACCTATGCAACAATCTTGCATGTTCTTCACATGTACCCCAAAACCTAAAATGCAATTAAAAAAAAAAGAGCCCTTCCCTTTCTTTATCTCCCCAGGCAAGTAATTGCTCCAGGCCTTGCGGTTCCACAGCACTTAATTCCTATTACTCTCATAAAAATCATCACATTGTGAGATTTTAATTTGTTTCAAAATCTTTTTTAAGAACTTTTTCTTATTGAAAAATCTTAAACATATGCAAAGTAAACAAAATAATTTAATGAACCTCTCCGTTCCCATCATACAACTTCAACCATAAATTTTCTGTCATTACTAATTTTTCTATACATCCCCTCACTCTCTACCCCCAAGTAAATTATTCATTTGATGTAAAATTCATATATAATGAAATGAACAATTACAAATGAATATGCTCATGTAACCCAAAAACCCATCAACGTTTTACACATTTTCAATACTCCAGAAAGTTTTCTTATGTTCCTTCACAATTTGGCTCTCCCTAACCTCCTCTTCTACTCTCTCAAGGCAATTCCCAAATGACTTTTTTCCGCTATAAATTAGTTTAGATTGGATTAGACTTCATATAAATTATAAATTTAAATTAGCTTAAATTAGTTTAGATTGGATTAAAACTTCACATAAATGCAATCACATAGACTCGTGCAAAGAATATCATTAAGATGCTTGTGTAGAAGCACCAAGCCCTGGCTTTGTCCATAAAAAAAGGACCAAAACAACAAATAGATAACCAGACATCAAATAGAACATTGAAGGGAGAACACTGGAATTCACCAAGGAATTGAGAAAGACCCTCTGAGGCATAGAAACTTGAGATAGCAGCAGAGAGAGGGAAGTGAAGCAGCTAGTCAGAAGCAGCTCTGAGGCAAGAGGGACTCCTCATAGTCAGAAGTGGTAAGCGAGAGATCCCTATTGTCCACATTCCACCACAGATGCCTGCAATTCTGAGTAAAGAAGAGTCTCTCAGCCCTCACAGGTCATGAGCCTAGTATAGGAAGCTGCCTGAAGTCCACATGACTGCAGGTCCAAAGAAGAAATCAACACTGTGCCCCCAACCTCTAGGGCCCAGGCTGCTGCAGCATGGCATCACTTGGAGAGCAAAGCCACCACCAGACTAAATCCTGCCCTGGGGCTCGATAGCTCTGCACTTCCACATCCCTGGGGACACCTTGACATCCCTTCCCACAGAGAGATACCCAGAAGGATGCAGCATCATGGCACCAGCTGGCATCAGCAATGCAGATGTGACGCTGGCACCTGACTCCAGGCAGCACCCTATATCCCAGTGCAAAATCAGTTCAGCACATCAGGGGGACTGCCCCTAGTACATAGGGCCCTGAAGTACACAGTCCCCAGAATCTGAGGGTATCTCTCCACTGACAGTGACACTGCTCCCTACAGTGGCAGGGCTGCTGCATGTCTGTATGTGCCATCCAGAGACCCAAAGACCAGACTGTCCAGGGCCCACTGCACTGTCCAGGACTTAAAGACCAGCCCACCTGGGGCCTAATGCCACCACCTGTGAACCTACCCCCTCCAGGGGCAGGGAGACCACATACCCATGTGTGCCCCCCAGAAACCCAAGGCCCAGACTGCCTAGTGTCCCTATTCCCAGCAAAAATGCCTCATAGCCTTCACAAACAATCACAGCCTAAGCAACTGAGGAGCTCATAGACTCCACTGACATTTATTACAGCTGAAAAAAAAGCATACAAAGACTATACTCCCCCCACCCAGATCCAAAGCCAAAGTACCCTACTCAACTGACATTATAGATACATTTACAGGAAAAAAAATCATCCCCCATAAAAGCTACTCCATAAAATTGGAAGAAGCAACTGCTACATCAGATGTATAAATATTGATGTATGGATATAAGAAACATAGGCAAACAAGAAAACATGACACTTCCAAAGGAACACAATAATTCTTCAGGAACAGACCCAAAGAAAGAAAAATCTATGCAATTCCTGAAAAGAAATGGAAAATAATGATCTTAAAGAAATTCAGTGAGATACAAGAGAACACAGATAGACAATACAAAGCAATAATTAAAAAAAGTATGACCCAAATGAGAAATTCAACAGAGATAAGTATCATAAAAAGGAACCAAACAGAAATCTTGAAACTGAAGAATTAAATGAATAAAATAAAAAATATAATTGAGAGCTTCAACAATAGATTAGATCAAGAAGAATTTCTGAATCCAATGACAGGTCTTTTAAAATAACCTAGTCAGACAAAAAGAAACAAACAAACAAACAAAAAACAAAAAAAAAAATGAAGAATACCTATATAACATATGAAATATCACTAAGTAAACAAATATTCAAATATTGGGAGTTCTAGAAGAAGAAGAAATGGGAAAAGAGGTCTTAGTCATAAATTCTTTGTTTGACCAATGTCCAGAAGAGTTTTTCCTAGGTTTTCTCCAGTAATTTTATAGTTTTGTGTCTTACATCAGAGCATTTAATCCATCTTGAGTTGATTTTTATATACACTGAGAGTTGGGGTTCAGTTTCATTCTTCTGCATACAGCAATCCAATTTCGCCAGCACCATTTATTGAAAAGGGTATCTTTTCCCCAGTATAGGCTGTTCTCAGCACTTTTTGTCAAAGATCAGTTGGCTATAAATATATAACTTTACTTCCAGGTTCTCTGTTCTATCTCATTGATCAATGTATCCATTTTTATACTAGTACTGTTTTGATTACCATAGCCTTGTAATACAATTTAAAGTCAGGTGATGTAATGCCTCCAGCTTTGTTCTTTTTCTTAGGATTTCTCTGGCTATTCAGGCTCTTTTTGGTTCAACAGATTTTTAAAAAAGAAATAGTATTAGTGAAATAAAACTATAATAAAATAAAACTAGACATCAATAATAATAAAACTTTGGAAACTGTACAAATATAAAAAAATTAAAAATATTCTTTTGAACCACTAATAAGTCTATGAAGAAATTAAGAAGTAAATTAAGAAATGTCTTAAAACGGATGTGAGCATTGGCTCAAGCCTGTAATCCCAGCACTTTGGGAGGTCAAGGCGGGCAGATCACAAGGTCAAGAGATGGAGATCATTCTGACCAACATGGTGAAACCCTGTCTCTACTAAAAATACAAAAAAAAAAAAAAATTAGCTGGGTGTGGTGGCGTGTGCCTATAGTCCCAGCTACCTGGGAGGCTGAGGCAGGAGAATTGCTTGAACCCGGGAGGCGGAGGTTGCAGTCAGCCATTATCGTGCCACTGCACTCCAGCCTGGTGCCTGGTGACAAAGCAAGACTCTGTCTCAAAAAAAAAAAAGAAAAGAAAAGAAAAGAAATGTCTTAAAATTAATGAAAATAGAACTGCAACATACTAAAGTCTATGAACTACAACGAAAGCAGTAGTAAGAGGGAATTTTTACAGCAACAAATTCCTACAACAAAAAAAGTAGAAATTTCAAAGAAACAACATAATGTGCACATCAAGGAACTAGAAAAGCAAGAACAAAAAATAAATAATAAAGATTGGAGAAGAATTAATTAAAAGAGACCAAAAAATATAAAAGACCAACAAGATGAAAAGTCAGTTTTTGAAAATAAAAACAAGATTGACAAACTATTATCTAAATTAAGAACAAAAGACAAAGGATCCAAATAATAAAATTACAAATACAAAGGGAGACAATATAGGTGATATCACAGAA
Source organism: Saimiri boliviensis (assembly GCF_048565385.1). NCBI lineage: Eukaryota > Metazoa > Chordata > Mammalia > Primates > Cebidae > Saimiri > Saimiri boliviensis. The sequence goes on from NC_133459.1 coordinate 57,678,939, forward strand.
ATACAATGTACCATTAGAGACTGTTATGACCAACTATATGCCAACAAATTTGAAAACTTAGGATAAAATTCCAGGACACATATAACCTACAAAGAGTGAAACAAGAAGAAATAAAAAACCTAAACAGACCAGTACTAAGTAACAAGATTGAATCAGTAATAAAACACCTAAAACCAAGAAAAACTGAGGACTAGATAGCTTTACTGCTGAATTCTCCTGAACTATTTTTTTTAGATTGCTTAGGCTAGAGTGCAGTGTTGAAATCATAGTTCACTGTAACCTCAAACTGCTGGGCTCTCAACAGGTGCATGCCACCACGTAAAGCTAAAAATTAAAAGATAATTTTTATATAGGTAGCATCTCACTAAGTGGCTTAGGCTGGTCCCAAACTCTTAGTCTCAAGCAATCCTACTGCCTCAGCTTCCCAAGGCACCGGGATTACAAATGTGAGCCACTGCATCTGACCCCAAACTTTTAAAGGACTAACACCTTCTTTAAAAGGTGTCATTCTGAAAAGCCAGCCTGATTCCAAGTAGACGAAGACACAACAAAAAACTTACAGGCCAATATTCCTGATGAATATAGTTGCAAAAATTCTCAACAAAATACTTGCAAACTGAATCTAACAGCATATCGAAAAGATTACAAACCATGATCAAATGAAATTTATCTCAAGAGATGCAAGGAGTTTTCAACAGACACCAATCAATAAATGTGATATATGACATCAGCAGAATCAAGGACAAAAATCATATAAACATCTCAATTGATGAAGAAAAAGCATTTGGTAAAAATCAACATCTCTTTATGATAAAAACTTTCAACTATTAATAGGTGAAGAAGGAACATATTTTAACACAGAAAAAGGTTGTATTTTTTAAAAAAACCACACAGCTAACATTAAGAACTGTGACAAGGATGCCCACCTTCACCACTCTTTTTTTTTTTTTTTTTTTTTGACACAGAGTTTCGCTCTTGTTACCCAGGCTGGAGTGCAATGGCACGATCTCGGCTCACCGCAACCTCCGGCTCCTGGGTTCAGGCAATTCTCCTGCCTCAGCCTCCTGAGTAGCTGGGATTATAGGCACGCGCCACCATGCCCAGCCAATTTTTTGTATTTTTAGTAGAGACAGGGTTTCACCATGTTGACCAGGATGGTCTCCATCTCTTGACCTTGTGATCCAACCCCCTCTGCCTCCCAAAGTGCTGGGATTACAGGCGTGAGCCACCAACCCGGCCACTCTTATTTAACATAGTACTTGAATTACTATGTTAAATAAGTACAGAGCCATTAGGCAAGAGAGATAAAGGACATCTAAATTAGAAAGAGAAAGCCAAATTGTTCTTGTTAGCAGATAACATGATCTTATATACAGAAAAACCTTAATACTTCACCAAAATACTCTTAGAACTGATAAACGAATTCAGTAAAGTGGCAGGATACAAAAATCAGTAGCATTTCTAAACACCAATGATAAACTGCCTGAAAAATGAAATTGAGAAAGTGACCTCATTTACAACAGCTACAAAGAAATAAAATACTTAGGTATAAATTTAACCAAGGAGGTGAAATACTTAAGGATAATATTAACCAAGGACATGAAAGACTTTCACAATAAAAATTATGAATCACTGATTAAAAAATTTAAAGACATACAGAAAACGAAAAGGTATTCCATGTCCATGGATTTAAAGAATTAATACTGTTAAAATGGATATACTACTTAACATAATCTACAGATTCAATGCAATTCTTATCAAAAGACCAATGACATTCTTCCCAGAAATAGAAAAAGCAACCCTGAAATTCATATGAAACCACAAAAGACTGAATAGCCAAAGTAATACTGAACAGAAAGAACAAAGCTGAAGGCACCACACTATCTGACTTCAAAATATCCTGCAAAGATGTAGTGACCAAGGCAACATTGCATTGGTATAAAAACTGACACATAGACCAATGGAACAGAACAAATAACCCAGAAATAAATTCATGTATATACAGCCAAGTGATTTCCAACCAAGAACATTCATTTGGGAAAGAACAGCCTCTTCAATAAATGATTTTGAGTAAACTGTATATCCACATGTAGAAGAATCAAAGTAGATCCCTATCTTATACCATATACAAAAATAAACTCAAATGAATTAAAGACTTAAATGTAAGACCCACCAGCAATGTATGAAAACTCTAGTTGCTCCACATTTTTTTCTATATTTGTTTTCAGTCTCTTTCATTTTAGCCATTCTAGACATTATGATATCTCATTATAGTTTTTATTTGCATTTCTCTGACAACTAATGATATTGAAAACTTTTTCATGGGTTTATTGGTCATTCATCTATTTTCTTTTGTGAAGCGTTTATTTAAACCTTTTGCTCATCTTCATAATTGGATGTTTGTCTTTTTATTACTGAATTATAGACATTCTTTATATGTTTTGAATTAACATCATTGACAGATACATGTTTTGTGAATATTTCTTCCCACTCTGGCTTACCTATTTATTTCATTATCAGTGTCTTTGATGAAGTTTATCTTATCAAACTTTTTTATTTTCTAGTTGTTTCTGTCTTGTACAATTTGCTTACATCACTAGATTGTGGGCTCCTATAGTGAATGAGTGCAAATATTTTTTTCTTGTGCCCTTAGCTCCTACCATAGAGCCTAACTTATAGATGGCCCATAAGTGTAGTACTAAGTTTGTTGGGAGTAGGAGAGGAAGAAATGTGTTTCCTTTTTTGCCTAGTATCTTTTCAGGGAATTATCTCCCCTCACCATTTAGTACTTCTGGTTAAGAGAAGGCTTATCTCTTTCCAACCCATCCCTAGGGGTGGGCAATTGATCCAAACTAGACCAATTGAAGCCTTGCTCTGTACTCTTGCAAGAAATATGAGTGTAGAGGTATCATCACCCTTCTCCTACCAAGATTTAGAAGGACACTGTGATGGTAAAGCAATCGCTTGCCATCTTTGCTATCACTCAAATAACCCTAATTGAGTATGAAGTCAACACAGAAAATAAGAAATGGAAAATAGAGAATAAATAATCCTTGAAGACATAATTGGAATCCTTGGATTCAGCCTTTCCTGAATTTCACTTCCCTTTGAAATGCCCAATTATATAAATCAAAGCCTTTTGGTTTATGTATTTGTTTAAGCAAATTTGAATTATACTTTTATTTCTTGCAACTCAAAAAGTCCTGCCTGGTATACTTCTTAATAATGTACCCTTTCTGAAGTTAACACATCATTCTCCAAATCTTCAGAGGTGTTTTGGAGGTGAAGGAGATGGGGTGGAAAGCAATACGTGTAATTACCTGAGAGTCTGTGACCAATAAAATAGGAGTCCTGGCTTCATATATTTTGCAGCACTGTTAAAAATCATAAATTCTTAAATCATGATATAAATAAAAAATAAAACTATTATAATGTTCAGATCAAGAAGAGACCTGCAACTACTGTGTTTGAGGATACTCCTGTTATTTTATTTCTATATATTGTCATCAAGTATTTGATCAATGAAAAAAACATGAATCCTTGAAATAAGAAATTCATTCTCTTTTAATAGAACACAAGCCAGACAAAATCCTTTTTTAAAGAATCTGTCATATAAAATTGACAAAAATAGTTAAAGTTGTATGTGTGTATATATATCTATGTATGTGCGTATGTTTGTATGTGTGTACATATGTATCTCTGTGGTCTGTGTGCCTGTATGTGTGTCTATGTATGATTGTGTATGTTTATACACATGTGGTAAATAAGTTGTATATAAGTGAATGGGACTGTGTGTATATTTACATATACGTGTGTATGAGTGTGTTTGTGTGGCTATATCTCTACGTGACTGTATTTGTGTCTGTGTCTATATCTCCATGTGCTATATTGTGGCTTAATTTGCATTTGTGTCTGTGTGTGTTTACGTGTGTGTGCAGTATAAGTATGGGTTCATGCCTGTGTCTTTGTGCTGTTTGTGTCTACACGTGTGTTTGTGCAAACATATATGTGCCTGTGTTGTATGTGTGTATGCCTGTAGGTATATTTGTGTGGCTGTCTGTGTGCATGTGTCGACGTGTCTGTGGCTGATGGCAGGAAGAAGGATAAAGCTACACTATCCTATTCTGTACTTGGTGCAAATTAGGAAAAGCTGCCCTCTCTGGTGGGACAGTACAGCCTCACAGGCACAGGGATTGGCCAGCATAGTGGGGAATGGATTTCGGTCTCTATTGGGCCCCTCATCTGGTGTCTTAGAGCAGAGAGCAACTTGGTGAGTGTGAGGGGTATTTTGGAAGACCCAAAGTCCATTCAGCCTCTCCTCTGTTGTGTAGTGCAGGCACTTTCCCATAGAACTCAGTGTGAAAACTGATGTCCTATAAATGTTCCAAAATGACATGATTCCAGAGGCGTTCATGGCAGAGTTTCTCTACCTGAGGTCCAGGCACTGCAGAGCCTTCAGTGGGCTCCTTCTTCGACTCGGCTTGAGGCCTTGAGCATGCTTTCCCTCAGGCAGACCTTCTCTCACCTCTCTTTTTGGAAAGCTCAAGCCAGAGAGTCCTGCCTTAGCATCCTATGGCCTCAGACTCACTTCTGCCACCTGTTGCCTTGTTGTAGAAAACACGCGTTGAGGTTTATGGTTGCATATTGCCATGGCACATTACATAGTTTGCAGTTTTTAAAAAATGACTCATGACTAAGAGGCTGTGGGGTTGTGATCGGGTGGTGTTAGTGGAGAAACATACGGATGGTGTGGGACTAGTTTAGATGGAGAGTGAGATCTTCGAACTGGGAGTGGATGAGTGGTTCAAACGTGAAGAGAAAACTGCTGCTGCAGGTTGGATCTAGAGGGATTGTTAGCACTTAACATTCCTTCGCAACCTTCATATCCAATATGTGCTGCCTACCTCAACTTCTCAGCAGAAACTCCCTCTTCAGCCGTCTCACTTGTAGTGTCTTGTGATAGACGACCTTGGGCAAGTTGCTCAACCTTTATGAGCCTCTGTTTCTTCAGCAATAGCCCCTATTCACTCATGTGGGTGTTTGGAAAGAATAATGACATAGTTTATGTGAAGACCTGGGCGCACAGTGCTCAGTGAATGTTGTTGCAGCCTTTTCTCCCCTTTTGTTCACCCTCTTCTTCCTCCTCCGGGTGCCCATAGCACTTCATCTGTCCGTAGTACAGCATCTATCTCTGACCTAGCACTTGGCAAGTGGTCAGTAGTCAGTAGATATTTGTTGTGTGAAGAGTTAAAAGAAGTCAGGCAGGAAAACGGAGGGAAAATTGTAAGTCTCAGGCATGTAATGAAGTAAGTTGAAACACTTTCCCATCTTTGGACACGATCTAATAGTATCCTTTGATAGAAAAGTGGAACAAACAATGATTTTGTATATGTAAAATGTAGCTCTAGGTGACAGTCTGGGTGGGGAGCTCAGTAGGCCCTTCTGATCACTGATTTCCTGTTTGTGAACATCAGCCAGGTCTTACAGTGGACCATTTCAGTTTTCCCTTTGATATGACAGGGTGAATTTGGAAGAGAGAGAGTGTGTATATGCAACAGCACCTGTTTCTGACAGAGGGTCAAGTTTCAGAGAGGCTTAAAGGAATCTAAATTGTGAAAGAAAGAAAGGGAGAAATAGAGGAGAAAACAAACCTTGTTAGTAATGAGAGATCCAGCAGGCCGGTAAGGGCTGCCATCACTACAATTATATACCAGGTATTAATCACCTGCTATTTACAGAGAACTGTGCTAGTTGCTGAGATTGCGAAGTAGAATTCCAGGTTGTTGCCCTCCAGAGGCTTCCAATCTAGGACATGGAATTGGTTAGAAGATGAAGAAGTATCAGACAGTATCTATCTGTTCAGTACTGTGACAAATACTTAAAGGTATTTTGTCAGATACTATCATTCTCCAAGAAGAATCTAAGGTTCAGAGAGATTAAGAAACTTTCTCCAGCTCATCCATCAAACGAGCAGTAGAACTGGAAGAAGGCCCAAGTCTGTCTGGCTCTAATGGCACTGTACTGCCTGCAGGCCTCTGAGTAACAGCATCAGGACAAGCATGTGAAAAAGACAATTAACTTGACAAGCTATCCTAGGTTCAATGCCATGTGAGAAATATTTGACGATTGTTGCAGGAATCCAACAAGAAATGAGATTTATTAAGATTGAAAGAGGAACTTTACAGAGGAAGTAGATACTCAACTAGATGCTGAGGGCAGAATATGAATCCAATAAGAACGAAGTGAGAGGCGTTTTAGGTGGAAGTAGGCATTGTATGTGCAAAGCTGGAAAGTGGGAAAATTCTCACCTTCTGGGTTTGTGTTACGCAGCATGGAATACCAGAGAGAGCAAAGCCTGCTCCAAACTCACTAGCAGTGCTTCCCTAGCCCAGTCACCCAATTTCTATAAGACTCAGTGTCCCTATTTGTACAATGGTTGTGGTAACAGGCACTTCAAAGAGTTGTTGAGACCAGAGACAATGTGTATAATGCGATCTGCCTCCTCAAAATCACCACTCGAAATTAAAACTCAAATAAAGTCAGGTTTCCTCTCTTACAGTTTTCTGTTTTCCTTTCTACTTGCACTTGAATCAACTGTATATTTGTATGTTTATTGCTTTAATGTCTTTTCTTGACTGTAAGTTCCATGAGGACAGGGAAAATATCTGTTCATCTCAACACTCTCTCTTTAATGCCTAGAATAGTACTCCATAAATCTTTGTTAGATGAATACATAAATGTAGGAATAAATAAATGAATAATAAGATCTATTTCTGTGCTATGATTCTAAGAATCTCAGGGAAAATATCTCTTCTCTCTGGCAATGGGCAGGTTGCAAATACAGGAAAAGCTTTCATAGAATGCAGTTAGAGCATTACAGGGCCTCAACACGTTACTAGAGAAGCACCAGGTCTCCTCTCCATCTACTATAGGGAACCATGTCTGAGCAGGAAGGAAATTACACAAACTTCCAGCTCAGCTGGTTCCAGAGTTTCACAACCCAGCTCTGTCTTGCTTGCATCTGACATGCTACTTCATTGGTGTGACCTCCAGTGTGCTGAGTGGATAATGACACTGCATAATCACTGTGCTGCCCCACAATGACCCTGAGTGGATGTCTAGACTTTCCAGTAATCAAGTCTTATAATTCATTACAATGCAATAACCTTTTATGTATTGTTGGGGAGGAGAATAGGAGACATACAGATGCACTAATAATTACTAGGCATTTGATATATGGTCTGTGATTGAGATAAGGGCTGGAAACTAAAGGGTACAGAGGAAGCTACATGGCCCAGCCTGATGTGAAACAATGGATGTATGGTTGGATAATATTTATATCTTTTCAAAGTGTGATTATATATATCTTCCCTTCTTAGTCTCCCTGTAGTCATGGGGAAGCATAGATAACATTCAGATTATTTGCTCCTATTATAGAGAGAAACTGAGGCAAAGTGGGGTGGTTCCAGACATAGAACTGGTTTCAGTGGCTGCCTTAGTCTGTTTTGTGCTGCTATAACAGAATGCCACAGGCTGGGTAACTTATAAAGAAAATAAATAAATTTATCGCTCACAGTTATGAAGGCTGGGAAGTCCAATATCAAGTTGCTGGCATCTGGAGAGTGTCTTCTTCCTGTGTCATCCCATGACAGAAGACGAAAGGGTGAGAAAGAGGGGTTGGGATATCAAATTTGCCCTTTAAAAACGAACTCATTCTTGAGACAACACCGTTGATCTATTCATGAGGGTGAAGCCCACAAGGCCGAATCACCTCTCATTAGGCCTCACCTCCCAACACTGCTGCATTGGGGATTAAGTTTCCAACACATGCTATTTGGAGGACACACTCAAATCACAGCAATGGCAGATATGAACTAATGGCCCAGAGCTCATGACCATCGGTTTAGGGATCTTCTGAACCACTCTGTCATTTGCCCTTATGTTGGACAGCAGTATGAGCATGCTTGTCATTTCACAATGTCACAGAAGATGGGGGACCTTCCATAATATGTTCCCTATGCACTTTTGTGATAGAACATCAGAATAGAATCTATTAGTGATACGAAAGTGCTGGGAAAGGGAGGGCACTATCCCTCTAAATGATACAGAAGGCAGTGGGACGTGCTGAGTAGAGGAGGGTGTAGTCCCCTGCTAGGGCTCCACTCCCAGGCCTGTGTCAGGGACCTAGGTGAGGACAAGCATTTTTGTTTTCCTGTGCAAATGTTGCATTTTCCAAGACTACCCTGGCTTGCCACGCCCCTATCCAGGCCATCAACTGGCAGAATGACATCGAGCTTGGCTGTGGCAGTGAGAGGAGAGCTAGGGCCGCTGAGCCCGATTCCAGGGGGAAAACCATCTCCCTTTTGGCTCCCCCATTCTGCCGAGAGCTACTTCCACTCAACAAAACCTTACAATCATTCTCCAAGTCCCTGTGTGATCGGATTCTTCTGGTACACCAAGGCAAGAACCCTGGGACACAAAAAAACCCCTCTGTCCTTGTGATAAGGCAGGGGTTTGAGGTGACTAACACAAGCCACCTACAGACAGCTAAACTAAAAGAGCACCCTATAACACATGCCCACAGGGGCTTCAGCTGTAAACATTCACCCCTAGACAGAGTCAATGTGGGGTCAGAGCTCCACAGCCTACCTGGCTGTATGCTTTCCTAGAGGTTTGTGCAGCCAGGGTGGCACTGAGTAAGTGAGTCACACCCCCATCGCGCACGCCAAGTGAGGGAGACAAGGGAACTTTTCTGGTTTCATTAGGAGTTGACAGACTAAGGTTCATGGGCTACATTGTTCATTGCTTGCTTTTGTAAGTAAAGTTTTATTGAAACATAGTCACACCTACTCATTTGCTATTGTCTGTGGCTGCTTTTACATTACAAAGTTGAGTAGTTGCAACAGAGACTGTATTGCTCACTAGTCTAAAAATATTTACTATTGGTCCTTTACAGAAAAAAATGTGTCACTCCCTGGAATGAATGAAATGGAAGTAAATGGAAAAAAAAGAATTCAATCATTCATAACAGGCAGTGTATCATAACTGAAAAAGATAATGAATATTGGTTTCAGACAAACTCAGGTCAGAATCTCACCCTGGCCACTTGGCTAGATAACTTTGAACTAATTATTTTTACTCTTTGGGCCTGTTTTTGCATCACTGTAGAAGGTTGCTGTTTAAGAATTCTATAAGGTAAAATGTAATGTAGCTGTTATGATTAGGTTTGACCCCATACAATAGAAAACACAAAATAAGTGTCTTACACAGGACGGTAGTTTTTTTTCTTTCATGCAGAGGTCTGGAGGGCAGTGGGTATTGATTGGTTCAGTGCCTCTTGCATTAGGAACTCATGCCTCTTTTATCTTGTTGCTTTGCTGTGTGTGGCTTTCATTCCTGAGGTCCTTTCATGGTTCAACATGGCTGCTGGAGCAAATAAACAATCAAATACACAAAAGCTTAGAGAAAAAGCCATCCGCAGAGGCCAGGCAGCAAATCCATTTACTCAAGGCTAGCCAAGATGAGATCCCCTGGTCATAGTACATGAAACCAGAATATTTCACTTATTCCATTCTTGGGATACATTGAAGCAGACCTAAAAGCAATGTCTTCTGTGTATTAAGCATCTAACACTTTACAAAGCATTTTCATATGTCTTACCACATTTGTTTTTCACAATGCTCTGAAAAGGTAAGATGACTAGATTTTAACATTATTCCTATTGAATACTTGATTCACGCAGCTGCTAAGTAACAGATCTTAACGAGTCTACAGCTAGGTCTTCTGATATGTTGCTGGAAATGAAAGGTGAACAATCATGGTGCATAAGAAAGAAAATAAGCCAAATCAGGACCCCTGGTAGAGAATCAGTGCAAAGACTGGGGCTAATTGTGTGGTCTCAGCCTCACTGGGCTGTTCTCCTAAACGGTAAGACCAAGATAAACGCACTTATTTACTTTTGGGGTTATTGTGAAAATAGCAGACAATCTTAGTGCACCTGGCACTTAGGACCAGTTGAATGAAATCATTACCTTTCACAGGTGTGTCTTTGGAAAATTACGTCCCTTTCCTGGACCTCTAGGTTTCCTTTTCTAGGAAAACAAAATGTTTGGTCTCAGTCACTGCTAAACTATCTCCCAAATCTCGAGCTCCCTCAGTCTGGGATCCTGCCGTTTATGAAAATAGCTCAGATTGGAATTCTCCCTTTGGTTGCCTCCTAGCTGTGTGTCCCAGTAAAAGTTAAAAATTTTTGATTCCCTGCCCTCTGTAAATAGGGATTCATAACATGCAGCTTATTAGAAAGGGGAGGCACGTGAGAATTAAATGAGGTCGATGTCCAGTACCCACTAGATTGCAACATTTCTCAAAGGCAAGGACCCATCTGTTTTGTAGATTTACAGAATGTCATACGTTGAAGTACGGGGGTTGGCCGTGGGATTAGAAAATTTCTGTAAAGATTAAGGTACGAGACACAAGGTAAGCGTTCAAGAACTGTAACTATGCAATATTCTTACTATTTCTTACACCCGCCTGCCACAGTCCTGAAGTTCAGTAAACGGTCTGACACACACACCCATCCGGGGCTGCGGAGAGTCCCCCTGGGTGAGCTCTGCGAGGCGAGTCCTCAGAGCGGGGAATTCGCAGCCTGAGCAGACGCAGCAGAGCCGGTCTTGGCTCCGCGCTCCTCCCGCCCAGCCCTGCCCTGCCCAGCCCTGCCCAGCCCTGCCCAGCCCTGCCCAGCCCTGCCCAGCCCTGCCCAGCACCGCCCGCGTGTGGCGAGGACACAGCGAACTCTCCAGCTGCGGGGCGGGCAGGCGCCAGCCAATCCCGGGCCCGGTTCAACGGGCCAATCAGGCCGAGCTTTACAGAGGACGCGGCGGGGGCGGGGCCGCGCGCGAGGCGGGGCTGCAGCCGCGCCCGGGACCGCCCCGCTCAGGCGCCGTAAGCCCTCTAGCTAAAACGTAGTGTCGGATTGGACAAGCACTGTAAGTGACCCTCCTCTCAATCCCACGTGGGCGCCGGGGGCTTTTGCTGGCGCGCAGGCTCTTCGCGCGCACGTCCAGGAAGAGGCTTCTCCACCCCGTGGGCGCACTGGCCTGGCGCTCCCCTCCCCTTTCCCACAGTCGTTGCCTCCTCCTCCCCTTCCTACTCCTCCGGCCGCTTGGTCTCTCACCCGCCGGGCCGTGGCTCCCGAGACGTTGTTGAGTTCCCTGAGTCCTCTCCTGGGTGAGGCGTCCGGCCACTCAAGGGAAGGGAAGGAAGGGGTCGGCCTTTACTGCATCCCCAAGGCTGCCCATTTAGGTGTCTGGAACCCGTGCTGCTTCCTCTCCGATCAGTGTCCACTTGACTAGATTCAGTTCTCTTTCTCTCCTCCCCTTACCCGTGTAGGACATTTCGCCGGCATCTGAGGAGCCTTTTAATTCACGCCTGGCTACCGAAGGCATTTCTAGGCTAATGTTGCTTGTACCTTTAAACGCTTCCAGCGCTTATTATAGCGTTTGAGGCACAGCTGAGTTTAGATCAGATCATGCTGTTTTGTTACGGTTATCCGCAGTAGGAAAGGCCTAGGGGTATCTTTCCATTTTTATCAGTTTCCTTTTTATTTAAAGATTGAAAAAGTGCAAAATGGTGAATTTCCCTCATCATGGGCTGTTTTCCACTAAAGTACTTCTGTGTCTTAACACAAATTTCTTTCCTGAAGGGTCAGCCATAACATGATCGAAGTCTGAAAAGCAGTTATCCTTAGGTTACATTTAAAAGTATGAGACCAGGAGGGGTGAAGTTCTTATGCTTTTGAACTGTAAATCAGAATGAAAGAAGGGAAGGTCTCTTATTTTGTGGCTGTTATTTACATAGTAGAGTTTTGCTTTGTATGGTTTTTGCTTGCTTTTCTTCTTTTTTTTCTATGATCCACCACGTGTGTGTCCTGATTTTTTTCCTTTTTAACTTGCTTGCTGGGTTTTCCAGCCAGATGACTGCTGCTTGGTCTTCTGGGAGTCTCCTGTTAATGGGGCCCTCACGCTTGGCTCTTGACCTGATGGCCACTGGCCTGGCTCTTGGAGGACCTCCTAGTGGGAGGCCCAGAGCGCTATTATTAAGGATGATTGGGGGAACAGATCAGAGGGGGTGAACCGGGCCTGGAGATCAATTTTGAGGGAGAGGGAGGTTGGGAGCCTGCCTGGCTGGATTTGAAAGTCAAAACATGTGTGCTGGAAGAAGGGCATAACCCCAGAGGGTGGAGAGCTTGTCTTTCTGGATGAAATTAAGAAGTTTACTGGGAGGAGACTGTGCCTTGCAGGCTGTGTTAGGTTTTGCTGTGGGCCTTGTCTTTTCCTGGAATTTGGTTCCCTTTCCCTAACCTTTCACTTTTTAACTGGTTTCCTTTACCTAACCTTTCACTTACTGATTTAAATAGTTTAAATCACAGTCAATTACCAGCTGGTTTTTAAAACAATTTGAGGTAATGAATCTTGCCCTTAATCTCCTAGCCAGAGTGGAACCCTCTAACCCCACCCCCAAGGGAATTTGAAATGATTATTTTACCAGAATGTGCTACAGAGATCACTTACCCTCTCACCTGCCCGCCTTTTTATAATGGAGGGACATGGAGTCAACCCAGGTGGTGTAAGAGATCATCGAAATCAGTTCATGTATTCATTTGTTCACTCATCTTGTCCACATACTTTGGGCCTTGAACTGTGGTAGTCTCTGGGAAAGTGCAGACGTTTAAGACTTGGTCTCTGCTTTTAAGCCTTCATCTAGTTTGCTTCAGTCCACTTTGATGAGGGAGATTACATGATAGTGAGATGATTACAGTGAAAAGGTATGCGGAAGACTCCCCGGAGTTGAGAGAAGGGCAAAAGGCTCAGTATGGGGTTTGGGGAAGACTTCCCAGAAGGGAATACTGGAATTGAGTTCCAAAGCTTGAGTGGGCTGGAGAAAGGGGAGGAATTATATGAACTGGGAACAGCATGCGCGGAACTACAGAAGCATGGCACATGGTTGATTTGTATGGCTGTGCAAGAAAGGCTGAAGTGGAAAATCACCTGACAGGAGGCTGGGGAGGGTGAAGGCCAGATCAGGAAGGGTCTGGTGAATCATCTTAGGGAAGTTTGAAATGTATCTCCAGGGCAAAATCTTATATCATTTTGCAAAAATCTTACGTAATTTTCTTTGTACATTATCGAAAATTCTGGTTGCAATTTGAAGAATGGATTGGATTGGCAAAGCCTGGAGAGAGTTAATTGCAGTAATACAGGTTAGAGACGTATTAGGGTAATAGTTATGGTAATGGAGAGAGATTAGGAAAATAGAATGGTTAGGAATTAGTTACTGATTGAATGTGGGGTAAAAAGAAATGTAGTCAATAGTAAGCATTCTTGAGTGGGCTATTTTGTAGCAGCTTTATTGAGGAATAATTGACATCCAGTATTGAGAGTGTCCAGTTGGAGAAGTTTTGTTAATATGCATGTATCTGAAAACCATCATCACCATCAAGATAAAGAATATAGCTAATACTCCAAAGATTGCTTGTGCCCTTTTAAATTCCTCTTTGCATACCCCCTAGGGTAAAGTATGTATTAAATGTTTTGTCCACTTTAAAAAATGAGCCATTTATTTTCATTTTATTTAGCTTTGAGAATTCTTTAAAGTTCTTTATCACATGTAATTTGCAAATATTTCTCTCATTTTGAGGCTTGTGTTTTAACAGTGCCTTTTGAAAGCAGAGTTCTTAATTTTGATGAAGTCTAATTTATAATTTTGGTTAAATAAATGTTACCAATCTGATTTATTATAGATTATGCTTTTTGTGTTTTATGTAAGATATCTTTGCTTAACCTAAGGTCTCAAATATTCCTCCTATTTTTAAAAAGAAGTGTTGTCATTTTTTTTTATGTTAAACCTGTGATCATTATAAGGTAATTTTTGTATAGCACATGAAATATGAAATGAAGTTTATTTTTTTGCATATGGCTATCCAGTTGTTCCAGCACCATTTGCTGAAAAGCTTATCTTTGTAGAATTGCCTTTGCACCTTTGTTCAAAAATCAATTTACCATGTATACATTGGCCCAATTTTGTGTTTTATTTTGTTCATTTGATCTCTTGTCTATTTTAATGGCCATACCACATATTCTTGATAAATACAGCTTTGTAATAAGTACTGATATCAGCTAGTGTAAGTCCTTTAATTTTCTTCTTTTTAAAATTTGTTTTGATTATTCTTGATTCTTTCTATTTCCATATGAATTTTATAATCACTTTATCCATTTCAAAGTAAAGGCCTATTTAGATTTTAATTGGAATTGTATTTAATGTATACATTAATTTGGGGGAGAATTGACATTTGAGATACCAGGTCTTCTGACCCATGGACATAGTGTATCTGTTCATTTATTTAAGTCTTCTTTATTTCTCTAGGCAATGTTTTATAGCTCTCAATCCATAGATCTTACACATCTTTGTTGGATTATCTGTAGGTATTTTCTATTTTTTGATGATATTGTAAATGATATTAATATTTTATATATTTAAAAAATTTAATTTCCAGTTGTTTTCTTGTTACTGGTATATTGATTATGTATCCTGAAATCTTGCTAAAGCGCTTATTAGTTCTAAGAGCTTTTTTGTAGATGCCTTCAGATTTTCTATTTAGGTGATCCTGTCATCTGTAAATAAAGATAGTTTTACTTTCTTTCCCAGTGAGGTTGCCTTTTGTTTTTCTTGCTGTATTCCACTAGCCAGAATCATTGCTTTGCATAGAGCTGATGAGAGCTGACATCTTGCCTTCTTCCTGATCTGCAGGAAAGGCATTCATTTTATCATTAAGTATGATGCATGATTCGAATTACATATCTTTGTAGATACGCTTTATCAGGTTTAGGAAGTTTCATTGTATTCCTGATTTACTGAGAATTTTTTTTAAAGGAATAGTAGATGTTGTAATTGTGTTGCTTTTTCTATAACTGTTGTGATCATTCATATTTTAAAAAAAGATTCTTAATGTGATACATTACATTTACTAATTTTTTTTTTCCTGTGTTAAACTTTGTGTTCCTGAGATACACCCTATTGGTCAAGGCATATTATCCTTTTTTTTATGTTACTGAATTTTATTAGCTAAAGTTTGAAGAATTTTTGTATTCATCCTCATAATACCTGACCTCTGGGTAAATCTGGCCTCATAGAATGAATTAGGAAGTATTTCTTCCATTTTGATTTTTCCAGAAGAGTTTACGAAGAATTGGTATTTTTTTTTTCTTAAATGTTATTGTAGCACTATTCACAATAGCAAAGGCATAGAATCAATGTAAATGTCTGCCAGTGGTAGACTGGATAAAGAAAATGTGATATATATACACCGTGGAATACTATGCAGCCATGAAAAAGAATAAGATCATGTCCTTTATATTAGCATGGATGGAGAAAGCTGGAGAACATTATCCTAAGTCAACTAAAGCAGAAACAGAAAACCAAAATACTGCCTGTTCAAAAGTGCACAAAAGGGGAAATGACACTGAGACCTACTTGAGGGTTGGGGGTAGGAGGAAGGAGGATTAGAAAAAAAATTAATATAAAAAAATGTAAACCTACAGTGTTTAAATAAAATTCAATTTTATTAAATTTGTTAAAAGTTTAATTGAATCTTATTGAATAAGTTTTAAAAAATAAAGCCATTCATTATTCCAGAAAAAACAAGCTGTTTAGTAGGATTCACTAGTGAAGCCAACAGGGTCTGGAGTTGTTTTGGGAGCAGGAGGTTAAATACAATGTAGTTTGATTATATAGACATAGGACTGTTCAGGTTATCCATTTTCTTTTTCCCCAGCTTTATTGAGGTATGCTTGATGAATAAAAATTGTACACACTCAAGGTGTGCAACATGATTTGATATACATTGTGAAATGATTACCACAATCAAGCTAATTATCATATTACCTCATGTAGTTACTCTTCTTTGTGGTGAGAATACTTAAGATTTACTCTCTTAGCACATTTTAAGTATACAATAAATTATCAACTGTAATCATATTGTACATTATATATCCAGAAATTTTCCTAATAACTGAAAGTTTGTATTCTTTGACCATTTCCTCAATACCTGGTACTGCCATTCTCCTCTCTGTTTTTGAGAGTTGGACTTTTTTAGATTCTATGTATAAGAGGTATCATGCAGTATTTGTCTTTCTGTGCTTGGCTTATTTCATTTAGCATATTGTACTCCAAGTTCATTCATGTTGTGGCAAGCAGCAGGAATCTTTTTTAAGGCTGAATGATATTCCACTGCAGATATATGTATAACATTTTCATTATTCATTCATCCATCGATTTACATTAAACTTGTTTTCATATCTTAGTTATTATGAGTAATGCTGCAGTGAACATGGGAGTACAGTTTATCATACCAAGTAGTGATTTCATTTCTTTTGAACGTATATCCAAGAGTAATATTGCTGTATCATATAGTAGTTCTATTTTTAGTGTTTTGAGAAGTACTATTTGCCGTAATGGGTGTACCAGTTTACATTCCCACCAACAGTGTACAACAGTTCCCTTTTCTCCATATTCTCTTCAGTACTTGTTCGTTGACTTTTGATAATAGCTATCCTAATAGGTGTGAATTGCTTTCTCATTGTGGTTTTGATTTACACTTTGCTGATGATTGGTCATGGTTAAGCATGTTTTCATATACTGATTGGTCATTTGTATGTAAACTTTGGGAAAATTTTCAAGTTCTTTGCCCATTAAAAAATCACGTTATTTTGTGTTAAATAAGTTTTTTAACATGTATTTTGGGTTTTACGCCCTTATTGGGATATATGCTTTGTAAATATTGTCTACCATTTTAGAGGTTGCTTTTTTATTTTCTTGATTGTTTCCTTTGCTGTGTAGAAACTTTAATCTGATATAGCCTCACTTGCTTATTTTTGCTTTTATTTCCTATGCTTTTGATGTCCTATGCAAAAAATCATTGCTAAGACCAATGTCAAGGAGTTTTTTGCCTGTCTTCTTCTAAGGGTTTTAAGGTTTCAGGTCTTATGTTTACATCTGTAATCCATTTTGAGTTGATTTTTGTCTATAGTATAAGGGTTCAATTTCATTCTTTTGCATGTGAATATCCAATTTTTCTAACACCATTTATTGAAGAGACTACCCTTTCCCCATTGTGTATTTTTGGTGCTTTTGTCAAAGAGTAGTTGACTGTATATGAGTAGTTTATTTCTGGGTTTTATATTGGCATCATAGTGTATATGTCTCTTTTTATGCCAGCATCATCTTGTTATGATTATTATGGCTTTGTAATATAATTTGAAATTCAGAAATGTGATGTCTTTGGCTTTGTTCTTTCCCAAGATTTCTTTAGCTATTTGGAGTTTTTTGTGGTTCTATATGAATTTTATGATTGTGTTTTTCTATTTTTTTTTATAAATATCATTGATATTTTGATAGAAATTACTTTGAATCTGCAGATCACTTTGTGTAGTATGGTTATTTTAGCAATATTATTTCTACCAATCATGAATGTGGATATCTTTCCATTTATTTGTGTCTTCTTCAGTTTCTTTCATCATAGTTGTATAGTTTTCAATATACAGATCTTTCCATTCCTTGGTAAATTTTTTTCTAAGTATTCTTTTCCTTTTTGATGCCCTTCTAAGTGGGATTGTTTTCTTAATTTCTCTTTGGGATTGCTCATTGTTAATAAATAGAAATGCAGCTGAATTTTGTATAATTGATTTTGTATTCTGCAGCTTTATTGGATTAATTTATTAGTTCTAACAGTTTTTTCGAAGCCTTTGGGTGCTTTTCTATATATAACATTATGTCATCTATAAACAGACAATTTTATGCCTTCCTTTCCAATTTGAATGCCTTTCATTTATTTTTCTGTGTGGTTGCTCTAGCTAGGGCTTATACTATGCTGAATAGTAGTGTTAAGAGTGGGCATTCTCTCTTGTTTTTGATCTTAAAGTAAAAACTTTCAGCTTTTTAATGCTGAGTATGATGTTGGCTTTGGGCTTATCATATAGGGTCTTTATAATGTTGAGGTAGATTTCTTCTATGTCTAATTTGTTGATGGTTTTTATTGTGAAAATATGTTGAATTTTGTCAAATGCTTCTGCAGAATCTATTGACATGATAGTATTTGTATCCTTTGTTCTGTGAATGTAGTGTATCACATTTATTGATTTACATATGTTGAACCATCCTTGCATTACAAGGATAGTTACCTACTTGATCATGGTGAATGATCTTTTTAATGTGGTGTTGAATTTGGTTTGCTAGTATTTCATTGGAAATTTTTGCATTTGTATTCACTGTGGATGTTGGCCTGTAATTATCTTTTCTCAAAATGCCCTTGTGTAGCTTTAGTGTAAGGGTTATGGTAACTCTGGCCTCATAAATTGAGTTGGAAAGTATTCCTTCCTCTTTAAGTTTTTTGTAAGAGTTCAAGAAGAATTTTATATTCTTTAAATGTTTGGTAGAATTTATACTCTACCCAATGCCCTGTGAGTTGTGGGACTTTCTATCCTGCCTGTTTTGAGTAGAATTATTCTTGGTCTTATGTGAAGCCCACTGATTTGTTCACTGTAATCCTTTTTGGTGCTTCTGCCTCAGATTGTTTTCGCGTATGGATGCATTAGTACAGTTGATTAATACTCTCCCGAATACCTGGGGAGTACCTTTGCAATTCTCTGGAATTCTTCTGTGCAGCTGTCTCTTCTCTTGCCCAAGATTCTAGCCTTTTTGTTCTCCACAGACTTTCAGCTCTGTCTTCTCAAGTCAGGAAGACTGCTAGATCGGCCTGTGTTCATCCTTCCTGCGCCACAGTCTGCAGACATTTCTTAGGCATTAAACTTGAGTCATTGAAGGACTTATCTCATTTTTCCCCATCTCTCTGTGAATATTATACTCTGTTACCTGATGTTCAATGTCATGAGAATCTGTTTTCTATTTTTTCCCTGTTGTTTTAAGCAGGGAGGTAAATACGGTTCCTGTTACTGCATCTTGGCTGGAATTGGAAGCTTTCAACTAGAATTTTTGAGAAAAGTATAAAGAAGGGACTATTTGAAGATCTGAGTAAGTGATTTTTCAGGTACTCAGGTACTAGAAGTAAAGGGGAACTTTTACTACTTCAGGGTGCTAAGAGCATCGTGAAGGAAGTATATCAGAGGGAAAAACATAGGATATACCTAAATTAGGATGATTTTCCAAAAAAAACTATTGAGTAAAGTGAGGGCAGCCTGAATGTCTGGATCTGGTAACAGTAAGATTGTTATATCCTTAGACCCAAAAGTGTGAGGGAAGGACGGTTTACCAGAACCCCAAAGGAGAAATCATGTGGAGAAGGCTGCCTGGAGAGGATCGTTATTTTAGCCCAAGAGAAGCAGCTGGCCCAGGCCAACTCTACAGGAAGGGAGCCCTGACCTTACTCTCCTTCTTTCTCTAAGGTTTCAGCTAGAGCACTCCATTGCTCAAACCCAACTAGAAGACAGAGGATTAGAGGGTCTTGACAGAAGATTAGACAGTCTTAGAGTTTCATACTATTGTTTCCAGGACAGATAGCTGGGAAAGAAGGTGAAGAATGGATATTAGTCAGGGAGGGGTATACGGAGGGGTATACAGTGACATATGTATGGAGTGGGCTTAGGAAAGATAGGAAAATCAAATAAAAATTGTTCAGGCTAAATATACTACCAGTCCCTCAACCAACTAGATTTGGGGCTGAGCTATACTGAAATCCATTGCAGACTAGGCTGAGAGCTTAATAGCCTGGATTTTGCTAAACAGGCAGAGAGATTAAGAAAGGCCTGGCCGGGCGTGGTGGCTCAAGCCTGTAATCCCAGCACTTTGGGAGGCCGAGGCGGGTGGATCACGAGGTCAAGAGATCGAGACCATCCTGGTCAACATGGTGAAACCCCGTCTCTACTAAAAAATACAAAAAATTAGCTGGGCATGGTGGCACATGCCTGTAATCCCAGCTACTCAGGAGGCTGAGGCAGGAGAATTGCCTGAACTCAGGAGGCGGAGGTTGCAGTGAGCCGAGATCGCGCCATTGCATTCCAGCCTGGGTAACAAGAGCGAAACTCGGTCTCAAAAAAAAAAAAAAAAAAAAAAAAAAAGAAAGGCCTCAGTTACTGACTGGTTAATTGCAAGATGATAATTGAGAAGAAGACAAAGTCTATGCAATGAAGATCAAGCATGGTGGCTCATGCCTGGAATCCCAGAACTTTGGGAGGCTGAGGTGGGAGGATTGCTTGAGCACAGGAATTTGAGACCAGTCTGGCCAACATGACAAAACCCCATCTCTGTAAAAAGTTTAAAAATTATTGTGCCATGATGGGTAATGCCTGTAGTCTAGCTACTCATGAGGCTGAGGTGTGGGAGGATCACTCGAGCCCAGGAGGTCCAAGCTGCTGTGAGCTATAATTGCATCACTGCACTCCAGCCTGGGTGATAGAGTGAGACCCTGTCTAAAAAAAAAAAAATCAAGAGTGATAATTTACTTAACCAAATGTTGGGATTGTAGAATTATGTGGCAGCTTTGACATTTGAATAAGGCTATTGTTAGGATTTTTTAAAAACTGTCACGTGTCGTAGTAGAAAGAGCATAGGATTGAAATCCTTCTCTGTTGTTATTCACTGACTCTGTGACCCTGGCAGGTGACCTAACTGCTCAGAACCTTGGTTTCCCATCTAAAAGTTGCAGGAAGGATTAGGAAGTTCATCTATTAAGTCACTGGCACCATAGCTTGCACAGAGTAAATGTTGATACGAAATTTATTGATGTAAGATGAGGGTTGGTTCAAAATATAAGTAAGTCTGAGAAACATTTGGATTCATATGAAGGTACATATTGATAAAACACAGATAACACTAATTCTAATGAACCCTCGAGGGAAGAATAGTGTATTTGATAAGGATTAACTCAAAGCTACCCTTTAAAGACAGTTTGTGAAGACACCTCAGCTCCCTTTCCCTTCTCCCTTAAAGCACAGATTATTTTTCAAGTTAGTGTCATAGATAGTTTGTTTCTATCAAAAACAAGTTATCCTTGTCAGAGATTAGATGCTGGGCTGGATGGACCAGTGATGTGTCCTAGCATGTGTTGCATCCAGGAGGCCTCCAGGAAGGTAGAGGGAAAAGGAAGACTTCCTGCGTGCTTAACCACATGCAGCTAGCTCAGTTTACCACATCTCCATGCAGTGTCATGTGGAAACATGTGTGACTGAGCTCACTCTAGTTAAATATGGTCAGTGCCTCTTAATGCTGCTTCTTCTCTTTTTATTTTAGGAAAAAAAGCCATATTATGGAGGAAAGTTACAGGGACTGAAAATGTATAGCATGGAGAAAAGACCCAATAGGAGGTCATGAGAGTCATCTTAAAAAATTTAAAGCATAGCCCAAGTATAAGGGTAAAAAAAGGCTGTTTGGATGATCCTTTGGGATAAAAATTAGGACTAGAGGGTAGAAGCCATACCAAGCACAGTTCAACTCAATATAGAGGTCTTCCTTTCTATTACTGTAATAGCTGCTTGTTGAGAACATTTAGACAGCACAGAGAGGGAAAGGTGAATGCCCTCCAAACCTCCACTGTATTTCTTTTTGCTGGATGTTATTGCAGGTTTTTGTGTTTTTCCTGAAATCTTTTATGTTAGGTCTATACAATACAGTGGTTCTCAAACTCTAGCATCCATCAGGATTATCTGGAGGCCCTTTTAAAGCATAAACTGCTGAACCCCACCCCAGTGTTTCTGAGTCAGTAGAGCCTGACTTTGCATTTCTACCAAGTTCCCTGGTCATACTAATACCACTGCTCTTCCAGAGACCACCAATGGCCCTGTTAAAACTTGAGAAAGTTAAACTTTGAGAACCACTGTATTGCATGAAGAAAATAGAACTTTTGCTCTATTCTTTAGTAAAAAATAATACAAATGGGCTCATACTGTACTATCTCAGAACTTTTTTAGTTAATAATATAAAATTAGCAGCCTTTTTCTCATTCTTTTTAACAGCTACTGATATGTCAATTTTAGAAAGTCCTCTGTTAATAATTTAATTTGCTTGTAGGTTGTTTGTGGATATGTTCTTGCATTTACAAAAAAAGGTTGTGGTGGATGTTTTTGTGTATCTTTTTGGTGAGCCAGAACATAAATTCTTAGAAGTTAAACTGTTGGATAAAATACTTGATTTTAAAAATGGAAAGATAGTACCAAATTATTCTATCAAAGGTGGAATCACTCTTCTGTGAAAAGTGTATGAAACTGTTTCTCCATACTTCTGCCAAGTGGGTATTATCAAAATTTTCAATTTTTGCCTATTTGTTAGGTGTAAAATTGTATGTTATTATTATTTTGATTTGCATTCCTATACTATTTGTGAGGTGAAAGATCCCAAGTATTTATTTTTCTGTGAATTGTAAGTTTGTATTCTTTGCATTATAGGTAGAGGGAACAGCGTGAATAAAAGCACCAAGCCTTCCTTTGAATAGTTTCTAGTAGTTTTGTAGCACTGGAGTATGAAGGTTGAGGTTAGGGAGAAAGGTAGGGAGCTAAGGTTAGAGGCAGGCAGGGGCCTGAGCTTAGAGGTCTTTGTGGGTTAAGTAAAGATAATGGGCTTTATTTTGGGCAGAAGAAGATTTGGTACTGTTTAAGCTGGTACTTTAGTTCATGGTACTTTTGACAGAGCCATGTTTGTGGGATGGTCAAGTCTAATGTTTAATCTTCAAATAATTCATTCTTTAGGCCTTTCACCTTGGGCCTTAAAGTTACCAGATCAGGGCTGAGCGTGGTGGCTCATGCTTGTAATTCTAGCACTTTGGGAGGCCAAGGTGTGTGGATCACTTGAGGCCAGGAGTTGGAGACCAGCCTGGGCAACATGGCAAAACCCTGTCTCCACTAAAAATACAAAAACAAGTTAGCTGGCTGTGGTGGTGCATGCCTGTAATCCCAGCTCCTTGAGAGTCTGAGGCAAGAGAATTGCTTGAAACCCGAGACGCAGAGGCTGCAATGAGTGGGGATTGCACTACTGCACTCCAGCATGGGTGACAGAGTGAGGAAAAAAGCTACCAGACCAGGCTTCATGAACAGGTAAACATAAGAATGGGCCAGAGACTTAAACCTGTCTGTGGCTTGCCATTGTCTCTAAGGAGGGAATTTTGCATGATCACATGGAGAACGGATTTTGTTGCTTTAACTGATACCATCCTCACTTCCTCCTGAATTTGCTGAGATCTGACAGCAGTCAGTAAGGTTGGTGGGTTCCTTTGTTGTTTTAATTTGAGTGACTTTCTGGGAAAAACTGTGGATTTTGGCCAATATGCTAATGATAATGCATTGCTTTGAAGGTCTGGTTCTGTAGAAAATCATTTTATAGTTCTTATGTCAGCCAATCAACAACAACCTCTTGAAGAAGAGAGCAATGAGTGGAGAAACTATCTATCTATCTATCTATCTATCTATCTATCTATTTATATATCTATGTATCTATCTATCTATCTATCTATCTATATATATAAATTATTCAGAACTCAGAGAGGTCAAGAATTCACATTTTAAAAGAAGGAGTCTGTAAGAACAAATCACTAAATTTGCATTTCATTTTCCTCATTATGGGCCCAGTTTTGTAATTGGCGTATTAGGGATTAAAATGAAATAACTCTGTATTTAGAAATAGGAAATAACTCCCCCTGCCCCTCACCACCTCCCTTTCTGTCTCCAGGTCCTGGCACAGGAGTGAGAAACTCTCACATTTAGACATCTGCACGTAGGGAACTCAGGGTGTCTGTTGGTTTTGTAGAAGACGGACTGATTCTGTTGATCCACCTGTTGGGTGGACCCTTTCTCCATCTTCCCTCTCTTCTCAGTGTGTGTTCCTATTTAAATGGGGTCCCCTGCTCAGGAGAGAGATTGCCCCAAAGAGGAGCATGGTTCTTCAGCCACATGCCACATAGAAGGCTTGCTCATAATGCTGCTAGAACTTTCCAGAGGAAGAAAATTTTTAGGGTCTTTTTATTTTAAAAGGTATTCGGCTTTTTTTTTTTTTTTTTTTTTTTTTTTTTTTTTTTTTTTTGAGATGGAGTTTCGCTCTTGTTACCCAGGCTGGAGTGCAATGGCGCGATCTCGGCTCACTGCAACCTCCGCCTCCTGGGCTCAGGCAATTCTCCTGCCTCTGCTTACGAGGAAGGTAGCGGGCAGAGCATTTTCAGTTAATATTTAATGTTTCCCACAGTAGGATTTGTTGTGACATCAGGTAGTCTGTACTAACTGGATCATGGAGAAGGCATTTCTAATGATTATCTGAGAAGGTTTCACAGGATTAACAGATGTGAAAGTTCATTCTGAGTGTGCCCAGGACACAGGCAGTTTGATTAGTATGGAAGGCCAAGTCATTTCAGGGATGAGAGAAAGCGTTCAGCTCTGGCTGATACAAACCTGTTTTGCTTTTTTTTTTTTTTAAAGATTCTTTAAAAAAAATTTGTTACTTTAAGTTCCAGGATACATGTGCAGCACCTGCAGATTGGTTGCATAGGTATACGTGTGCCATGGTAATTTGCCGCACCTATTGACCTGTCCTCTAAGTTCCCTTCCCTCATCCCCCACCCGCCAGCAGGCCCTAGTGTGTGTTGTTCTTCTCCCTGTGTCCATGTAATCTCATTGTTCAGCTCCCATTTATGAGTGAGAATATGCGGTGTTTGGTTTTTTCTTTCTGTGTTAGTTTGCTGAGGATGTTGGCTTCCAGCTTCATCCAGGGCCCTGTAAAGGACATGATCTCATTCCTTTTTAAGGCTGCATAGTATTTCATGGTGCCTATGTACCACATTTTCTTTATCTAGTCTATCACTGATGGGCATTTAGGTTGGTTTGATGACTTTGTTATTGTAAACAGTGCTACAATAAACACATTGGATGTTGGCTTCCAGCTTCATCTGTGTCTCTGTAGAGGACATGATCTCATATTTTTATGGCTGCATAGTATTCTATGGTGCATATGTGCCACATTTTCTTTATCTAGTCTATCATTGGCAGGAATTTGGGTTGATTCTATGACTTTGCTATTGTAAACAGTGCTGCAGTAAACATACATATGCATGTGTCTTTATGGTAGAATGATTTATATTCCTTTGGATATATACCCAGTAATGGAATTGCTGGGTCAAATGGTATTTCTGGTTCTAGAGCACTGAGGAATCTCTGTACTGTCTTCCACAATGGTTGAACCAGTTTGCATTTCCACTAACAGTGTAAAAGCATTCCTATTTCTCTACAGCCTCAGCAGCATCTTCTGTTTCTTGACTTTTTAATAATCACCATTCTGACTGGCATAGTATAGTATCTCATCATGGTTTTGATTTGCATTTCTCTAATGATCGGTGATGTTAAGCTTTTTAAAATATGTTTGTTGGCTGCATAAATGTCTTCTTTTGAGAAGTGTCTGTTTATATCATTTGCCCACTTTTTGATGGGGTTGTTTTTTTCTTGCAAATTTGTTTAAGTTCCTTGTAAATTCTGGATATTAGACCTTTGTCAGATGGGTAGATTGCAAAAATTTTCTCCTGTTCTGTAGGTTGCCTGTTCACTCTGCTGATAGTTTCTTTTGCTCGGCAGAAGCTCTTTAATTTAATTCGATCCCATCTGTCTATTTTGGATTTTTTTTTGCAATTGATTTTGGCACACCTGGACTTCAATATGGCTTTGTCCTTCTATGGGCTTTGTGACCATCAACAGGATATTGACTCTTTCAGCATTTCAGTTTCCTCATGTAGATGGAGAAACAACATATACTTCGGTAGGTGTTATAAATGTGGGTTCTGCTCTCCTTTTCTCTTTAAAGGGAATGGCTTGGTAGTGCAACAGAAGAGGGCATTATAAACAAGTAAATAGTTGCTTTAGTGGAACACAAGGGTTGAACAGAATGCCTGGGAGGGAGTAAGCAGGGTTTTATGGATGGTAGTATGGGAGATCTGAAGTTTAATTTCCTTAGTGGGATGTTTGTTGGTGGAATTCGGGGATGTCATTTGATGATTCAGGTTTTTCATCCATGTCTTTAGGACCGGTTTTGTACATTTGGCTACAGCCAAGTTTGGATTTTATATTTCCGTTGTGACTACTGTTGGATATTACCTGTGTGGCTCTTGGAAGGTGATGGTTTTTGGCCACCATTCAAGACTGTTTTACCATCCAAGACTGGCTCAGTTTGAATTCTTGTGGCTGCCACATTGTGAGGCATGCATGGGGATTTGATAGGTTCTGTCTTTTCTGCCTTTTGGAATCCAACTTTAAATTTAAAAGGATAGCCAACTTTTCTACTGTCTTTCTGATTTAGTACCATGCCCCTCTTCCAATCACCTCTTGTTAGTCTTTAAAAATGGCCTCAGTAAAGAGATAAGGATCCCTCCAAACCTGAAAAATACTGAGTTTCTGACCTAGTAGGTCAGAACTGTCGGAACAGTAATGAAGGCAGTAAACTGGTACCTCCATTAACTCATTAACTTCTCTTCATTATGTGGGAAAAGGAGGAGTTGGTATGGGATGCCTGGTTCCTAAAGTATGGATGACCAGAATTCTGGTGGCAGCATGAAACCACTTTACCTCCACATGCAGTTATACTAGGTGCATTAGGTTTTGCTTGAAGTACATAAATGAGGACTAACTTGAGTCATCATCGTTTGATTTTAAAAATTCAGGTCTTTACATTAATCTTAGTACATTCAGGCTGCTATGACAAAATACCATAAATGCAGTGGCTTATTTGCAACGTAAATGTATTTCTTATGGTTCTGGAGGCTGGGAAGTTTAAGATCAAGGCACTGCAGATTTGGTATCTGGTGAGGACTGTCTTCTGGGTTGCAGACTGCTGACTTGTTGCTGTGTCCTCACATGGTAGAAGGGGCAAGAGTCTTCCTTGGGCCTCTTTTCTGGGGGCACTAATCTCATTCATGAGGGCTCCTTTCTCATGATGTCGTCATCTCCCAAAGGTCCCACTTTTAATACCATCACCTTAGGGGTACGTTTCAACATATACATTTTTGGAGGACACAAGCATTCAGACTGTAACATTAGACTGTCAGCTTATTAAAATTAGAAATAATGTATTTTTCAGCCTCTTATTCCTAGCGTTCTGGCATAGTGAAAGCACTTAGTATTGGTTTACTGGAAATCATGCTATTAGATATGGTGAGAATGCCTAGGTGTAGATAACACATATTAAAAGATGTGGGTGTCAGAAATTGCAGAAATGTGAAACCAACCAAAATGCCCATCAGTCAATGAATGGATAAAGAAATTGTGGGGTGTGTGTGTGTGTGTGTGTGTGTGTGTGTGTATGATGGAGTATATCTTATGGAATACTACTCAACCATAACAAGGAAAGAATTAATGGCATTCTCAGCAACCTGAACGGAATTGGAGACTATTATTCCAAGTGAAGTAACTCAGGAATGGAAACCAAACATTGTGTGTTCTCACTCATATGTGGGAGCTAAGCTATGAGGATGCAAAGGCATAAGAATGACACAGTAGACTGGGGACTCAGCAGGAAAGAGTGGGAAGGGGATGAGGGATAAAAGACTACAAACAGAGTTCAGTGCATACTGCTTGGGTGATGGTACACCAAAATCTCATAAATCACCACTAAAGAGCTTACTCATGTAACAATGCCACCTATTCCTCAGAAATCTATGGAAATAAAAAAATTTAAAAATAAGATAGTGTCAGGAGGTGATTCGGTTTTGGAGGTGAAGGTTGATTTGAGGATCATACTTTGAGTAAGAAGGCTGTAGAATGTCTTTGGTGATGCTATACTATTACTCCCAAATTTTCCTTCTGTGCCTCCCAGTGCCATTGATTCTTTCTGGTTATAAAGGAATTGCCCTTTTAAAGGTCTCTCTGTGCTCATTATTTCCTTTAATCTTCACAACAACCGCTTGGAGTAGTTGTATAGAATTCATGAGTCTCATACCAGTGGAGAGAGGCATCAGTGAAGGGACTTGCCCAAAGTGAGTCAGTGGTAGACACAGGACAAGTGTCAGGTTTCCTATTCTGAATTCAATATGGTGACCCTCACATCTTACTCTCTACCCTGTGGATATTGAAGATTTATTTTTTAGTGATGTGCAGAAGTGCCTTCATTTCTCCCAAATGCAGTAACTATTTGTTACTCCATTCATCAGCTTCTTATTGAGTACCTACTATATACTGAATTTATTTGTGTGTGTGTGCACTGGGGGTACAGAGGTGGAGAAGATAGACCCAGCTCATGTCCCCAGTTGTCAAGACACAGCCCTGCACTGTTTAGCAGGATAACTTCTGTAATTCTTCTTGGAGCTTCTTTTGAGAACTTCTAGGCTCAGAGACTGTGTGTGATACTGTTTTCTCATGTTCTATGGTGTCTGGGATCTTCAGAGCATGTTAGCCACCTGACTCGGGGAACCTACATGTCATGGGTCCCACATGCGAACTTCTTGGTGCTGGGGGTCTTGAGGTCCCCCATTTGGTGACAGCAAGCATTCCAGGTGTGAGTGGCTGACCCTCAGAGTAGAGAAAGGGTTTTGTTGGTTTGTGTTGTGTTTTATTTGGATTTACATCTGGGTCTCTTGGAAATGACATTTTGGTATAATCTGTTCCTTCTCTTGGAAATGACATTTTTATATAATCTGTTCCTTCTCTTGGAAATGACATTTTTATATAATCTGTTCCTTCTCTGGATTGTGTTAATAGACTTTTCTGGGGCAGGAAGAATTTGGTGGATGTTATTTGTTAGCCAAGGTAAATGTCTACTTTTTTTTCTTCTCCCCTCCTGTCATCAGTCAAGGGATTTATTAGTTTCTCATCTTGTGCATCAGTGAGGCTTCCACTTCCCAGTTCAATTTCCTCCTGACCCCAGCCTCCTTTCTGTTTTCTCCTCTCCTCCTCCCATTTCTTTCCCCCATTTCCCTTCTTTCCCTCTCCCCACCACACTGTCCCTTCCTTTCCCCCTCTTTTCCTTTTCTTCAGATTCTTTTGAATTGTTCTTAATCTGCGACAAGCAAGGTCCTTTGTTAGGCATTCGTGTTAGACATCAATGATGAATAAAGGATTATTCTGCTCTTCCAGGAGCTAGATAAGGGCCGGGTTCAGCTTCTCAGTATTCAGGGAATGGATTCCCTGCTTACTCCCTTCCTTCCTTCAGATGCCACAAAATGAGCACTTGATTGAAATTATACTTATACTCCCTTTTACAGACTACACCAGGCTGCAGGTATGTCTAGATGAAAGATGTCTTGTGCTGTTGCTAAGACTAAAAGTTTGGGGAACCATGCAATGTTTGGGTTTCTTTTGAGTCAGTATTGGCAACCTTAAAACTTTTAGAAATGTCTCCCCTTGGAGTGAAAGGCTGAAAAAGAACTGAAGATGAGGCCATAAGAGATTTTCACGTTTAGAGAGAAAGTTTTGGTTAGAAAGCTGGTCTTTACTTTCTGTGTATTGTTGATAGAGTCCATAGAGAACCAACTATCAGCTCTTCTCATTTAAAAATTTCCCACCCTCTTAGAGCATGTGAGAATTGTTGAAAGTGGTGTTCAGTCCTTTCTGTTAAGAAGACTGAGGTCTTTTTTCTTCCCAATCTTAGCAAACCCCTGATTGCAGTATAACTAACTAAATAAAGTGCACAGGACTTGTGTACATCGACTCCCAGCAAAGTCCAAAGATCAAAGTTGATAGAGGATATTGAATTCCTTCCCAGATTTCTGGGACACTGCTTCTGTGGACTGTCACCACATAGATCCTGGAGGAGTGGCTCCGTAAGAAATAGCGTAAGCTCATCCACTCCTGGGGGGTTGTCATCATAGGCAGCAATTTGAATGCTTCAGGGGGAAAGGCGGGGAAAACTATGAAAGAACAATCCCCACATGATCATTTTTTAGCAGAGTATTTGTAGCTTGTACCCCCTTCTTAGGCTTGCCAAAATCTCTTTGCAGAGGACAGCCCCCTATTTCCAGGTCCCCTTTTCCTTTTCTCACACTGCATTTGAGCAGTTTGCACGTTTGTTGAAGAATCAGCCACAAAGTCTGTGGTTTCCTGTGGCACATTTCTAACAATATTTATACAGGCTATTATTTAATGAACTGTGTAAATATTTACCATACAGAACAGTCTTTTGATCATAAATAAGGGCTAAAAGTCAGTCCAGTCCATGCTGGGGACTTGGACAGAAGGCTGTTTCTGTTCTTTGAAACGTCTTGTAGACTGAGAAGTTAGGAATGTCCCAGGACTTGTGCGCAGCACAGCTTGAATTTCTGTTATTTTTCTTTCTCTTTGTCGTCCACAGTCCATGCCCTCATTTCTTTCCACCTGACCATCCTCCTCATATCCCTAACAGCTGTTTTTCTTTTTAGAGTATTTATCTTTGCCTAAAAAGAATGAAATGAAACCTCAATTCTGACTCTCACTATTCATAACACGGGCTTTGGAGTCACACCGACTTAGCCTCAAACACCAGTCCCTCTGCTTCTGTGCCATGCGACTTTAAACAGCTTCCTTCCTGTCTGAGAACCTCACTTTCCTTAGCTGGGAAATGGGGTTCATACTGCTACCTTACAGGGTTGCTATAAGGATTAAATGAAATCGTTGGGTCACGTGGTGATCTGCAGAGCAGACTTTAATAGATATTCCTTTCTGCATTTGTTGTTCTTATTGAAGAAGTAATCAAAGGGTTTGGCTTTCACTTTTTTTTTTTTTTTTTTTAAAGATGGGGTTTCACCATATTGATCAGGCTGGTCTCGAACTCCTGACCTCCGGTGATCCACCCACCTGAGCCTCCCAAAGTGCTGGGATTTGGCTTTCACTTTTAGCTGTATATTGTGGAAGGAGCCCTAAATTTGCCTCAAGAGACTGTGGTTGAAATCCTGATGCCATTTACTGTTTGTGTCACTTTGGGCAAATTACTCCACCCTGCTGAGATATAATAAAATGGTAATAGGTTTACCAAACTGATTGGGTTTCTGTGAATGAGATTACCATTGTGTGAGAATGAGTGACCAGATGAGGATCCTTATCCTTGTTTTCTTTAAACAAACTAGAAAAAGGAATAACATTTTTCCATTTTAGCAGTTACTTTACTTTTTGAAGCTAAGGGGTCCTGGTTGCATAAGGTTAGGAGTCCAGGACACAGCAGATCATACTCATGACCCAGGAACAAAGGGCATAGATGGGGAAGAGCAGGGGATCTGTGCTGCAGAAAATCCTCTGCTGGAGCTCACAGGTCAGATTTCAGGGAAGCTGCCCAAGGGCTTGAATGTCCCTGCTTTTAGGTTCCAGGTATGGAAATAATCACACAGAGATCAGTTAAAACTGTAATAGTGGGAAAAGTGGTGAACCTGAAATATTCAAGTAGGATCTGTTTCATAGGGAAACATGAACTAGGTGATGTGTGTGAATGATGCTCGGACAGTTTAACTCTTTCCTGCATGGTGCCCTGGTAATATGTTATAGAAATCCATGGTTTGCTGGAAGCAGTTGTTGTGGAAGGGTCAGTCTCTGAAGATGAACAGCTTGGGTTCTGAGTCAGCCAACTTTAGGCACGGTAGGCAGGGTCCCCCAGCAGAGTCCTTGACAAATGGCATTTAGTAAATAGAGGAAGAGCAGGAGGCAGTGGAGCATCCTGAGAGAGGTTAGGGCTAATGGAGCCAGAGCGAATGGATTGCCATCAATTGTATTACTGCCTAGTTATATGACATACTGGAGCAACTTACTTTACCTGTCTGGGACTCATTTTCCTCATCATAAAATGGGAGTCATCATAGTTATTGTCTTCAAGAATTGTGATCAGGATTGAAAGTGGCATTGTAATCAAGCTGCCTAGCAGAATAGCAGATACATGGTAAACACATGATGAATTTTAAAGGCATTCATTCATTCACTGAGTCACAAGGACTTATCGAGTTCCTGCTGTATGCCAGGCACTGGGCTTACAGCTGTGACACAGGGGGCGGCTGGAATTAACTGTCTAATGGTAAGGCTCCACTCTCCATATGAAGTGGGGGCTCTCGTGACAGGTAGGCTCCTTTCAGAAACCAGAGCTGGAGCAAGCCCAGGGCCAACTATAGAGTAGAAATCTGCCTCCTTGGGTTTTACTAGAAAGGAATCAGGATGTGGATAGGGTGGTAAGATGACGTATTTTTATCATCTTGATCTCTTCATCAGAGAGGGAGTCAAAAGTGAGGAACCCAAGTCTGAGCACCTGGGCCAGCCCCATGGGGAGTCTGTCTTGCCATCGGAGCTGGCTGGGGTAGAGACAAGCCTGGATGTTGGCTGGCCAGGTCTTTGTAAGCCAGGCTGTTACATAGATTTTTCATTTCCTATTTATTTCCTTGTTTCTTCCTAAGTGTTTATAGTAATCTTGCAGAGGTCTAGCCAAGGGCAAAGAGTTGTTGGCATGCTAGATCAGTGTTAAGCAGCAGCACCCCTGGAGGCTTTTGCAGTGGAGACAGTGGGAAGCCAAGAGAGGGGATTCTAAGTCAAGTAAGCAGCTGTGAGAAGTTAGCAGAGGGAGGCAGAGTGGCCAGCTTCAATCTTCCTCGTGTTTTCAGGCAATGAAATGAGGAAACTCTGAGTGAAGGCATTGTCCCTATTTTGTCAATCAGTGTATCCTCAGCAGGCTTCCTGGTGTCACTTCAGCATTTCTTCTGAGTCTCAGATGTCACCGATTGCAAGATGCACCATTATTTCTTATACCATGAAGGAAGGAAATGATACCAATTAATTGTAACACATTGATTGTAAGATTCATACTGATTTTAGAGAAGCTAAATATGGAAAACCGAGTGCCATAGAGTTAATAAAATGTGGTTGTTGCTTACAGTAAGTATTTGTGAACTGGAAGAATGGGACATAAGAGATTAGAATAAGGTAAAACACTAACACATATAAGTACAAACTTAGAAATTCAAACTATTAAAGCATGGACCTGTTCGTCCTTATTTCTGTTAATTCATTGATTCCGTTATTCAATCAGTAAACATTTATTGAAAACATATTATGTGCCAGGCACTGTGCAAGGAGCTTGGGATGCAGAAATCAATAAGTTCATTTTTTTTTTTCAGATTCAGTTAGGAAGACAGATATGGAAAGAAAAATAAAATTGTGAGGCCAGAGTGGTGAGTTTTAAAAGCAAGCAGGGACACAATACCATGTTGGCATCCTGTGTATGTATGCAAGGGGAGAAAGGGAAGAAAGTCTTCTCCAAAGAGAGGTGATGGCTGACCTGGGTCTCAAAATATAATTCTGTGGTCACCAGGTAGACAAGAAAAGGAGAGAATTAGGAAGGGATGAGCAAAGGATGGAGGAGGCTTTTAGCAGTGTGGGGCAATTGAGAGCCTGTGAGGAGTTTGAGGAGGTCTGTAGCCTGGAGTGAGAATGAACGGGACTGTGATGCTGTGCTGAGCCCCTGGGGTATATCACAGCCCAAAGCTGGTGGTTTTCAGTTGTTTAGAGAGAGGGCCCAGCAGAGGAACTGCTGGGAGAAGGTTTGGAGGGTGAGGCAAGGGTGATCTTTGCTTGAAACATAGCAGCTCTGTTTTTATCTGTTTTATTTATTTTCTTCAAATAATGGCTTGAAGAAAAGGTATCACTGTTGAAGGAATGAATGATTTGAAACCTGGTGCTAATGGTCATATGGAGATCCCCAGGGGAATGTAAGCAAGGGAGAAAATGTAAGCAAGTTGAGATTACACACCATTGGGGGCCTGACGAAGCTCTGATGAATGGAGCAAATGTTATTACTGTAGCTTCTCTATTTTATTTTTTACCTGCTCATGAGCCACAAAGCCAAAAGGGGGACAATACAGTTGGGAAAGCAGTGCAATTAAGACAGAAGCAATTATTTTTAATGAAGTTGTTTTTATTGGTTCATTTGTTACTGGAATAAATATCTAGGAAGCAGTAACTGAACATCTGCTGGTTGATTTTCTTTTAGAATCTCCAAGTTTGACTTGGCTAAGGAAACATTTTCTTTCTGAAGTTGAAGGATGCAGAAGGCTGCTCAGATTGATATGAGACTCTGGGTGTTAAGACTGCCCTGAGTTCACCTGGAGAGTTGTAAGACATTCACCTGCTCAGTTGTCTTGGGGGCTTGTTCTTCTTCTTTCAAAGGCCAATCTGGAAAATAAAATCCTCTATGAGATTTCGTGTCATGCAGGTTAATCTGACCAAAGGGACTTAGAGCAGTCATGAAGGCCAAGGAATTCCTGAGTGTGCTCTGGTCAGATTTCCTTGCAACTCACAAGGGGTCTGTAAGGAAAACAGATTGTCTAACTAATTCCTGATCTTGTATCCTCGGGGTTCCAATTCCCAGTCACTTCATGACACAGCTGCAATATATTTGCCTCTTTTCCAAATCTATGCCGAAAGCTTTTAAGAAACAAAGGAAAGAGGATGAGACTTGGGATTGCATAAATGTCGGATTTTAGGTCTAGGCTGCCCCTGATTGAAGCTGAGTAAATTCCTTAACTTCTCAGAGACCTGCTTCTTCATCAGTGTTGTGTATATCATTATAATAATGTACATTGTCGCAATGTACATTTACTGTTTGAATTTATCAGTAGATCTAGCTAGCATTAAGCAAAAAGTTACTAATCGCTTGGAATCTCACCTTGACCACCTGCAAAATAGAGATGTAAATAGCCTCATTTTCTAGAGTCATAGTGAGAAGTAGAGGGGACGTACGCACTTTTCACAGTGCTTGCATGTAAGAGGTACTCAGTAGGTAATTGTGGAATGAATGACTGACTAGGAGGACAAGGTTCCTTTTTAGAACCGTGGCTCCTGTCCCTGTTGATTGAAATTTACTGAGAATAAATTCATCTCTGTTGCCTCCAGATTCTAAGTTCTCCTACCACCCTGTTCTTGTCCTTATAGCACTTATCAAAAGTTTGCCTAAATAATTATGTATTTAAATGCTTAATGTCTGATTCTTTTTCAAGAATGGAAATGCGTGTCTGAGGCCATATCTGTCCTGTTCAGATATGTAGCATGTAGCTCAATGTTTATTAGTATACTGTTAGCACTAAAAATGTTTGTTGGATGAATAAATAACAAATGGCTACCAGTTAGGTAGCGATACCTCTTTCATTTCTACTTTTGAGATGTTTTGTGACTGTCTTTACGGATCCACTTGGTCTTCATGTAGTTTTTACACTTGCTTACTGTAGGTGGAGGAACTGCAATGTCTGGTGGAGAACAGAGACCAAAGAGGTACTATGTGGGTGTGGACGTTGGAACAGGCAGTGTCCGTGCAGCTCTGGTGGACCAGAGTGGGGTCCTGTTGGCTTTTGCAGACCACCCAATTGAGAAGTGGGAGCCCCAGTTCAACCACCATGAGCAGTCCTCCGAGGACATCTGGGCTGCATGCTGTGTTGTCACAAAGGTATGGGCAAAACTGGCATTCTCTCCTTGCTTATGTTCCTACCTGCTGACTGTTTGTTGTGTGTACATCCGGTGCTGCAAACTACGTTGGGGTAACTTTAGATGCAGAGGTAAGCAGCACCTAGGCCTTGTCCATCAGGAGCTCACAGTCTAGTGGCAGAGACTGATAATCAGCTAATATATGATAAGAGCTGGGAGCAAAGTAACTGGAGCTGGAGCTGGGGAAAGAGCTAACCAGAGGGGGCTCAGGGAAGACAGGACAGCTTCACGTGTGACCAAATGTGGAAGAATTCACTGATCGTCTTACTAACATTTACCATACCTTTAACGTGTGCCAAAGGCTGTGCAAAATGTGTTAACTTGCACTGTGTAGTTTTATCTTCACATGACCTATGAAGGTAATGCTATCACTACGCCTGTTTTGCTAAGGGAGAAATGCAGGCACAGAAAAGTTAGGTAACTTACTCAAGTTTACACAGTAAGTAGCAGAGACAGGACTATAACAAAGCAGTCTGACTCCAGAGGTGCACTCTTTTTTTTTAAATTCTAAAAAATTTTAATGGATTTTTGGGGAATAGGTGGTGTTTGGTTACATGAACAAGTTCTTCAGTGGTGATTTCTGGTATTTTGGTGCACCCATCTACCAAGCAGTGTACACTGTACCCAATGTGTAGTCTTTTATTCCTCACCACCCCCACGCTTCCCTCTAAGTCCCCAAAGTCCAATGGAACATTCTCATGCCTTTGCATCAGAGGTGCATTCTTAATCAGTGGACTCTCCTGCCTTCCAAGTGGACCAATGAGGATGAGATGAACTGCATTTTGGGCAGAGGGAATAGCATATGCAAAGGCATAGTGGCATGAAAACATGGTGTGTTCTGAGAAAGCAAAGAAGTCAGAGTTGAGTGTCTCCCATATTTGCCAGGCATATATTCACCATGAGTGGCCTTGGATTGGTTGTAGCCTGCTGGCTTGGGAAGGGAAGGAATGCTGCACAATTCTTGTTTGTTTTTAAAGTTTAACTTGACTGTTTGATTTTATATCCTGGTGATCAGTAATGGCAGAGATCCTTTTGTCTTTTTTTTTCCATAGGGAAAAATTAAGTCCTGGATTCCTTCTTTTCCCTGTTCTTGGTTTATTCTCTTAAATATTCATGAGGTGCTTGGTAATTTGCAGATGGGCAATTCACTATTCTGTCCCTATTGATCAGTCTGTTTAAATTTTAATGAATTCTGGGCTGCTGTTAGTGCCCCCAGAGAAGAGGTCAGAGAGAGAAGGGAGTGGGTAGTCAGTACTGGAGCATTATACAGGAGTAAAAGAGGGATGCATCTTCTCCTCTGCCTATTTAATTTTCCTCTCCTCTCCCCTCCTTCCTACCCCCAATCTGGTAAGAATATTCTCCTCTTTGCACTCGGGTCTTCTTTGTTCTTTTAACATATAGCCTTGCTTGCCATTAAATAAATTATCAGGAAGAAAATTTAATCCCTTGATGAAAAGCTACTTTAAAAGAGGTCTACTCTAAGTACAGAGGTCTACTCTGGCTTAATAGTAGATTTTTAATCATCTTCTAGTGGTGACCAACTTACCATCTGTTTGAGCGCTGTTAGCTACGTGAGTACTGTGGGTATTTGTCATTAGTAATGCTATCTCACTATGGCAAACCTGAATGAAGCTCTTGAGTCTTAGGCAATTCTCCTCATATGAAGTATGGATACGTGGGCATGTGCCACAAGCCACGGGATAAGCATGGTAAATCTATATGGAACGTCATTGCTGGTGTGAGGCCTAAGAAGGGAAGCATTTTTATGTTAGAGAGGTAGGCCACCTGTTATAGAACACAGATTCTGCAGCCAGACTGCCTGGATTGACATCCCACTTCCAACGTTTATTAGTTTGTGATCTCGGGCAAGTTACCAATGTTTCTTGCCTCAGTTTCTTTATCTGTAAAATGGAAATGGTATTAGTACCTACTTCCATAGGGTTGTTGTGAGGATTAAATGAATTAATGCACATAAAATGTTATAACATTGCCTAGAAATGTGTATGGGTTGTTTCCTATGGTGGTGCTGATGGTGACAGAAATGAGCAGATTATAGAGGATAATGAATTTCTAAGATCAAATATTGAAAAGTCAGAGTCCATGGCAGGGAAGGAGCTTCTTGGAAATATTCACTCACTCTCCTGGTTAAGATTCTTTCTGTGTAAGACTTTGAGAAACACTGGTCTAAAGCAAAGGGCGGCATAAAATATGTCCTGGCCTATGTTTTCTTCTTCATGGACTCCAGGAAGTTGAGAACTTGAGAGCAGTTGCTCTGCTTCCTTTTCCCTAAGTCATTCACATTGCCTGAGATGACTTTCCTCTTATAGCAACAGTAAGGATAATGTGGTGACAATGACAATGACAGCTAACAGTTCTTGGGCACCCTGGTCCAGGTACTATGCTGAAGACCTTTTACCCATCACTTCATTTTATTTCTATGACAACTACTTTTTAAGGTAGTTTTGATTGTCCTCTCTGTTTTGAAGATGGAAAAACAGTGAGCTTTGAAGAGGTTCGGTAACCTGCCACGGTCTCCTGCATAAGAAGAAGAAAGGGATGCTGCCCCTGCCAGTGTTGCCACTCTCATCCTCTGCCCCTTGTCTCTCTCCAGCCATGTCTCCCTCCACGTGACCCTACCTGGAACTGATAAGAAGTAGCCTGAAGCTGGGCGCGGTGGCTCACGCCTGTAATCCCAGCACTTTGGGAGGCCGAGGCGGGTGGATCACAAGGGCAAGAGATCGAGACCATCCTGGTCAACATGGTGAAACCCCGTCTCTACTAAAAATACAAAAAATTAGCTGGGCATGGTGGCGCGTGCCTGTAATCCCAGCTACTCAGGAGGCTGAGGCAGGAGAATCGCCTGAACCCAGGAGGCGGAGGTTGCGGTGAGCCAAGATCATGCCATTGCACTCCAGCCTGGGTAACAAGAGTGAAACTCCATATCAAAAAAAAAAAAAAAAAAAAAAGAAGAAGAAGAAGTAGGCTGAAGTTTTTAGGATAGGGTATCCTAAGGTTACCCTGGATTACGAGTGTGTTAACTGGTTTTCTGCTCATCTGGGAAGTGTGTGCCCTCTAAGCAGAGGTTATATCTAGTTTGTTTGTATTTCTCTAGAATTCATTGCTTATAATGTACTCAATTAATGTTTGTTGAGTACATAAATGAATGATATATCTCTGTCGTTTACACTGTCTGGAATACTGTTCTCTTACGTTCCTCACCTGCCCGACTCCTTCCTTATAAAGTAAGCTTAAACATTCCTGTCCTCCTGAGTGTCTTCCTCCATGACTTCTGATAGTCAGAAGAAAGGGAGGGTGAGAAGCCCGTCCTACTGCACGGAGCCCCCTATATTTACCCAGATCATTATCTGCTCCTTGTCTTTGCACTTTATTGTTGGCTTATTTAGCCCCTTTTAAACTATGAGCTGAGCTCTTGGAGAGATTCATCTTTGTGTCTCCAGTATCTAATATATTGCCTGGCACAAATTAGGAACTCAATTAATGGCTGTTGAATGAATGTTACTTCGAGCTAAAAACAAAGACAAAATCCAATCTAGCATTCCTTATCTTGTTTCAGTGTCATTGTGGGGCAGGAAGGACAATTATTCTTGCTGTTTGACATATGAGGAAATTGAGGCTCTGAAACTAACAAGTATTAGAGACAAGACCAGGACCCTGGTGAGATGGCTCCAAATCTTCCTTTCTGTCTTCCTTCCCACATCCCCTAAATTTGACAGGTTTTGTTGAGCTGGTACCCAGCCTACCTAAGAGGTTTTATGGAAACTCACAACTCATAGAGGTTGCACACAGTCCATGATTTTAAAGGTTCCTTTATGGAGCCACAAATCTTAATCATTCCAAAAAGACGAGAACATTTCAAATTAGTGCATGATTCATACTACTATTAGGAAGAAGGAGAAGATAAGCTGGAGGAATCATTTAGCCAACAAGTGTTTGTTGAGTATCATTCTTTCATTTAGCCTGCAGACCTTTATTGAGCACCTGCTATGTGCTATGTTCTTTGCTAAGCACTGGAGCATATAGAGGAGAGGTATACAAGAAACCTGCTGCTTTTAAAGATGAAACAGCTTAATTGTATGAGAAAAATAAACAACACATATACAGCCAGTAAAGTACC
This sequence comes from Saimiri boliviensis, assembly GCF_048565385.1. Lineage (NCBI taxonomy): Eukaryota > Metazoa > Chordata > Mammalia > Primates > Cebidae > Saimiri > Saimiri boliviensis. The sequence continues at coordinate 57,718,515 of NC_133459.1, forward strand.
ATTTTTTTCTCTCTTGGTATTATCTATGTGAGTAATGGTTGTGGGGAGGAGGACAGAAGAAAGAGTAGCCACGTGTGCAATTGAACAATAATGTTAACCTCTTATATTCCTAGAATCATTATAGTTCACAGCGCACCTTCATTTTCATTTGATTGCCGTTGCATGGTAAGTAGGGAAGGGGTTGTTATTTCCATTTCCATTTGAAAAACTGAGGGTTAGAGCAGTGATTTTCCCAAGGTCACCCAGGTGGTGTGTGATAAGGCAGAACTCAGGTCGAACCTATGCATTCTCTCTATCTCTGGCACCATATACCTTTATATTTTGCACAGAATATTATTCTAACAACCTAACTCATGCCTTCGTATTCATTTTTCTTTATTTTTGCATTTGAAGTAGGGTTTTTTTCTCCCCTAAAGTGCTAACTGATCATGTCACTCTTTTGCTTACAACACTTCAACATCTGTTATCACACTACTACAGGCATAATGGTAAGTTCAGTTCCAGACTACCATAATGAGGTGAATATCACAATAAAGCTCACATGAAATTTTGAATTTCTCAGTACATATAAAAATTATGTTTATGTTGAAGCCTATTAAGTGTGCAGTAGCATTAGTCTAAAAAAAAGTACATAATTTTCAAAATTTGCCAAAAAATGTGTTACTGATCATCAAATCCTTCAGTGAGTTGTAGTCTTTTTCCTGGTGGAGAGTTCTACCTTGATGTTGATGGCTGCTGACTAATTAAGGTGGTGGTTGCTGAAGATTAGGTAGCTGTGGTAATTTTTTAAAATAAGGCAACAATAAGGTTTGCCATACTGATTGACTCTTTCTTTCACAGAAGATTTCTCTGTAGCATGCAATGTGGTTTGATAGCATCTTATCCATGGCAGTACTTCTTTCGAAATTGGAGTGAGTTCTCTCACACCTTAGCCTTATCAACAAAATGTATATAATATTCTAAATTGTTTGTTGTCATTCTAACATTGTTCATAGCATCTTCATCAGAAGTAGATTGCATCTCAAGAAATCATTTCCTTTGTTCATCCATAAAAAGCAACTCCTCATCTATTAATATTTTATCATGAGATTACAGCAATTCAGTTTCATATTCAGGGTCCACTTCTAATTCTAGTTCACTTGGTATTTCCACTACATCTGCAGTAACTTCCTCCACTTAAGTCTTGAACTACTCAAAGTCATTCATGAAGGTTGGAATTAACCTCTTCCAAATTCCTGTTAATGTTGATATTTTGACCTCCCATGAATCACGAATATTCTTAATGACATCTAGAGTGGTGAATCCTTTCCAGAAAGTTTTCATTTTACTTTGTCTAGATCCATTAGAGGAATCACTATCTATGGCAGCTATAGCCTTACAAAATGTAATTCTTAAATAATAATACTTGAAAGCTGAAATTACTCCTTGATCTATGGGCTGCAGAATGGATGTTGTATTAGCAGGTCTGAGAACAACATTCATCTCCTTGTACGTCTTCATCAGAGCTCTGGGGTGACTAGGTGCATTGTCAGTGAGGAGTAACACTTTGAAAGGAATCTCTTTCCTTTGAGCAGTAAGTCTCAATAGCAGGCTTAAAATATTCAGTAAACCATGCTGTAAATAGATGTGTTGTCATCCAGGCTTTGTTTTTCCATTTCTAGAGCACAGACAGTCATAATTCTTAAGGGCCCTAGGATTTTTGGAATGGTAAATGAGCACTGTCTTCAACTTAAGTCACCAGCGGCATTAGCTCCTAACAAGAGAGTCACCTTGTCCTTTGAAGCTTTGAAGCCAGGCATTGACTTTTTGTCTCTAGATGTGAAAATTCTAGATGGTATCTTCTTCCAATATAAGGCTATTTTGCCTACCTTAATTGTGGTTTTTACTGTAGACACCTTCACTGATTAACCTGTATAACCTACTGCTGTTTCTACATCAGTACTTGTTATGTCACCTTGTGCTTTTATGTTACGGATATAGCTTGTTTCCTTAAACCTCCTGAACCCACTTAAACTAGCTCCAAGCTTTTTCTTCTGTAGCTTCCTCACCTCTCTCAGATATTCTAGAATTGAAGAGTTAGGACTGCGCTCTGGATTAGGCTTTTACTTAAAGGAGTGTTGTGGCTGGTTTGATCTTCTATCTAAACCACTCAAATTTTCTCAATATCAGCAATAAGACTGTTTCACTTTCTTATTCAGGTGTTCACTGGAGTAGCACTTTTAGTTTTCTTTTTGAACGTTCTTCTGCATTCACAGATTGACTAATTGGTGCAAGAGGCCTACCTTTTTGCCAGTCTTAGCCTTCCCCACACCTTCCTCACTAAGCTTAATCATTTCTAGCTTTACATTTAAAGTGAGAGACTATGACTCTTTCTTCCACTTGAACATTCAGAGACCATTGTAGGGTTATTAATTTGCCTAATTTCAAAGTTGTTGTGTTTCATGGAGTAAGGAGGCCTAACGAGAAGGAGAGAGATGAGGAATAGCTAGTTCGTGGAGCAGTCAGAACACACACCACATTAATCTATTAAGTTTGCCTATCTTACATGGGTGCAGTTTGTGGTGCCCCAAGACAATCACAATTAGTAACATCAAGGATTACCATAGCAGATATCAATGAAAAAGTTTGAAATACTGTTAAGAATTACCAAAATGTGACACAGACATGAGGTGACATGTGCTATTGGAAAAATGACACTGACAGACTTGCTGCTTGCAGAATTGCTCCATACCTTCAATTTGTAAAAAAAAGAAAAAGGGAAAGAAAAAGTCTGAAAAATGCGTTAAAAGCAAAGCACAATGATACCAGATATGCCTGAGGCATACCTCAAACTGCAGTTTCAGTTCCAGACCACTGCAACAAAGCAAATGTCTCAATACAGGAAGTCACATGAATTTTTTGCTTCCCTAGCACACATAAATGTTTTGTATGCTGGACTGTAGTCTATTAAGTATACAATAGCATTATGTCTAAAAAATACATACCTTAATTAAAAAACACTTTATTGCTAAAAATGCTAATGAAGTGAGCACATGCTGTTAGAAAAATAGCAGCAATAGACTTCCTCACTGCAGGGTTGCCACAGATCTTCAATTTGTAAAAAATGCAGTATCTGCAAAGTGCAATAAAATGAAGCATGATAATATGAGGTATGCCTGTAGAGACAAGGTAGAACTCCGAATCCTTAACATGGCCTTCACGGCCCTACATGATCTGTCTCAACTTGCATTCCTGGCTCATCTCATGATGCTTCTCCTGGCTCTCTGCATTCCAGCCACACCTTCCTTCTGTCATGTCCTCAAATATGCAGTGCTCCCTTTAGCCTCAGAATTTTTACCCAGATTCTTTCTTCTGGCTGCATGCCCTTCCTACCTTCCACCAGCAAATCTAACTCTTGTTCATCATTAGACCTAGGCTGTGCAATACAGTGGTTGCTGGACCCACAATGCTTTTTAAATTTACAGTAATTACAATAAAATATAATTAAACATTCATTTTCTCTTTTGCTTCAGCAAATGTCAAGTGCTTAGTAGCCATATGGAGTAGCTATATGGTGGCTACTATACCGAACAGTGCAGATATATAACGGTTTCATTATTGTAGAAAGTTCCATTGGATGCCCCAAATCTTAATTCAAAAGTCAGTTCTTCAAGGAAGGAGAATTTTCTCTGCCAATACCACCTCCAACTAAGTCTTATTACACTTATTAAATGTTTTCACAGTTCCTTGTACTCTTCTTTCATAAAACTCCATGTGGTTCGTGAATCATTCATTTTTGATATCAAATAAAATCATTCTATAAATCAAGAATAAAATAACGTAAAATGAAATAAAAAAATTGAACAGCCAAAAGAAATGGAGGGCATTTTTGGGAGGTCCAGGTGGGCAGATCACGAGGTCAGGAGTTAGAGACTATCCTGGCCAACATGGTGAAAACCCGTCTCTACTAAAAATACAAAAATAAGCTGGGCGTGGTGGCGGGAGCCTGTAATCCCAGCTATTAAGGAGTCTGAGGCACAAGGGTCATTTGAACCCGGGAGGCGGAGGTTGCAGTGAGCCAAGATGGCGCCATTGCACTCCAGTGTGGGCGACAGAGTGAGACTCCATCTCAAAAAAAAAAAAAAAAAAAAAAAAAAAAATTGAGACCTCCCTACTCATATCCACTGAAGAAAACTTGAGAAAGAATGTAGGGCAAAAAGTGACTCTTAAACTCTAAGAGAAGACATTCATAACTGGAGAAATAGAATGGTCAGAAGCACTGAGATGGGAATGTCAAGGATCCAATCCTGGCTAGAATAGGTGGTTGGATGTGTGTGTGTGTGTGTGTGTGATGGAGTCTCACTGTGTCGTCCGTGCTGGAGTCCAGTGGTGAGATCTCTGCTCACTGCAACTTCCACGTCCCGGGATCAAGCGATTCTCCTGCCTCAGCCTCCTGAGTAGCTGGGACTACAGGACGTACCACCATGCCCAGCTAATTTTTTGTATATTTAGTAGAGATGGGATTTCACCATGTTAGCCAGGATATTCTTGCTCTCTTGATTTTGTGATCTGCCTGCCTTAGCCTCCCAAAGGGCTGGGATTACAGGTGTGAGCCACGGCGCCCGGCCAGAATACGTGGTTTTTAATAGGAAGAGGGAAAGAGAGGCTGGAACTGATGATAGAGGGGTAGCTGGGACAGCTGGCTCAGGCCAATGGGGAGCTTCTCTGGGATCATCCTGAGTTTGAGACTGACCAGTCTTGCAATAGATTCAGAATGGCTGGCAGAGAAGAAACTAAATTTAAGGATGTCAGGAGGCAGACATCCTGAGCAGTTTCAGAGGCTGAGATTTTTTTTTAAAGTGTAAACTCTGGGAAGATTGGGACCAGGTCTCTCTTGTTCAGGATACATTCTCTGTGTCTGGCACATATAGGTGCTTAACATTTTTAATAATAAATGGCTAGATTAGATTATTGGCAGAGGAATGAATAGGAGGGCTGAGACTGCGAGGCTTTGGGAAGGAAGGCCAATGACTCAGTGACAGTGGAGAGAAAGGAGGTAGAGGCTATTTGAGTTTCTCTTCTTGGCAGAATGTTGGGGTCACTGGCATAAATGGGAGTGTTTGGCCTCTTATTTCCTCGTCATCAACTGGAGATACCATACCTAAGCTAGGATGCTGTGTAGGTAAAGGATTAGGACTGGGTCTCTTTACTTCACTGGTCACTAGAGTAGCTTTTACAAAATTGATTGCCTTCAAAGGCCTTCCAGGTAATGCACACCCCAACATTAGATTTGTTTGTCTTCTTGCTGTTCCCCCTCCCAGAACCTCTGTGCTTGCTATTCCCCTGCCTGGAATGCTCTTCCCCAGATTTCCATGAGGTCCACTCCTCATGTCCTTCAGGTGTATCCTCAAATCTCACTTGCAGGAACTACCTCCTCCTTGCATTCCTGATCCCCCTGACTAGTCACTTTCTAGTATACTGTATCTACACTATGTAATTTATTTGATTTATTGGCTATTGTCTGTCCCTACTAAAATTTTATCTCCAAAAGAGCAAGTTTAAAAAAAACTGTTTTTCTCTCCATTGTTTTTCCAATTTTTCTCTCCATTGTTTTTCCAATAACCTAGAAAAGCCTGAACAACCTGACTCTAGAAGGGGCTTGATTATTTTCACTAAGGACTGACGGCTAAGTGAGTGAGTGAATTGTGTAGGCAACAGGTAGTGATGGAGCCTGAGGGAACTGGTGATTTCATAACTCTATGTATGCCTCCAAAGCTGACAAAGGCATTCAAATTAAGATTTAAAAGAATACAGTACCAGCCACTCAGAACTCTACTGCAAGCTGGATTCTGTCCATGAGGCCCCAGGCTTTGACTCTTGCTCAAAATAGAGCTAAAGATAAAACCAGGTATGCATCTGACTCCAGTTCTCAGTTGGGAAGGTTTCTAAGAAACACCGTCTCCCCACCCAATATGGCAGATCTTGCTGATTTAAAACACATGCAGGATTGAACCAGTTCCCACAATAAGAACAAAGTGATACACAATCCCTTCCCCAAATATTTGTTTACTGCCCCATGGCTACAAGTTGACAGTTGTTAGACATGGACCAGGTTACCTAATGAGGTTGCAGAAATCTCCTTCTCTGGAAATTCTTTAGAAGAGCAATGTGCTTTCTCTCTAGCCAGGGAAATTCTCTTGATACCGAGCTTTTAGAATGAGCTTACCAGGCTGCTTTCTTCTTCCATTAATAAGAATATAAAAAAGAATCCTTAGGTCACCAGGTCAAGCCCTAAGGGCCTTCTGGGTAGTGTGACCCTGACAGTCATCTTTCTTAGATGGTTTAGATGATGTGGGGTGAGGGGTTGGGAATGGGGGTGTTCTTCAGCTGTGGATGAGCATGATCATAAGGCATTTCCTTATAAGGCTGGGAAAATAATAGCGGCTGTCTAGCCAGATCAGGTTTAAATGCATGCCACAATTACTCTTCCAGTTTCTTATGAGAGGTCTCTGTTTTAAAGATAGAGACACTGAGTCTTTGTGACTGACGGCCATGATTGTAATGTTGAGCACTCTGTAGGCCTGTAGAGGGGATTCATAAAATAGATTGAGGAAAATATTTTCCTTACTCCTAGTAGAAGGTTACTTCCGCCATGATTCTTAGAAAAGATTTGAGTCTATACAATTTTTTTCTATTCCTATTCTTTTTGCTCATCATTTTTATATGTGCTTACTTAACACAGAGAGCAAGCATGCTGTGCTTTGTAAATAAAAACATTCCATGAGCACAATAAGGCATTGAGTGTGTTTCCTATCCCATTTTCTCTAAAGGTTTACTGGTTTCAAAGTAATTTCAAACCCCATTGATCCCATTCAAAGCCTTTGATTCTTATTTGGGAGCTATCTCTCACTCAGGAAACTGAGGCTCAGAAAGTTGATGAAGTTAGTGCAGGATTGCCTGACCCAGAAGTGGTGGAGGTGGCACCAGAAGGAAACTCTTTGGACACCACATCCTGTATTTGTTTCTGTTCCCAAACTGCCTTGTGGTGTGGAGTTTGAGTCATCTACATTTTGTCACCCAAGTTCTCTTTTGACTAACTGCAGGCCTGTTTGAGATGGGCTTACCCAAATCAGGCATGCACTTTCTGGGCACAGAAGCCAATTGGGCTACATAGCAAGTAGAAGTTAGGGCTGACTGATCAATTGATTGGTATCCCATGTGGGAAGATTTGAAGCAGCTAATTTTCTCTAATATAAGCTGCTACTTCTTGTGCACTGATGCCAGATGTTGAGCTCATCACACTTTATTTTGTTGATTTCTCATATCATTAGGAGATGCAGGTATAGGTACTAGTTTTGTACTGCCAAGGAAGCTGCTTATCTGACTTTACAAAGTTATATAATTAGGAAATGGCAGAAACAGATGTCAAACTCAGGAAGTCTACTCCCAAGCCACCGATTTTAACCACTATCCAGTGATTTCCAAGCCAAGTTATAAGGACGTTCCAGGCAGGAATAGCCATACCTGTAAATGTTATAGAAACATGAACCAGCAAGGCAAGAGGGGAGTTGCAATGGCTAGAATTGTGTAACTTGCCTTCAGTCACATAGCCAGGGCGACAGAGATAGGATTTGAATTAAGTGTTTGTGACTCATTGTCATGAGGCCATGCTTTCTGTCAGGGAATGGGTTTGGTCCTCACTCTCTAAGTCTAGATTGATTAGTATGGTGAAGGCATATAGAGTATTCACCTGGTACTGTGAGGCAGGGCACTCCCAGCAGTCACATGGGTCAGTAGCAAATGTTCTCCTCTAGATTACATGTCCTTTTCACAGGATGAGTCTCTTGGGCAATAGGAAATTATCTGATGACAGAGGTGGGCAGTATGGTATAGTAGAAAGAACATAGTCTCCAAGTTTAAATTCTGGCTCTGCAATCTTCTGGCTGTGTGACAAGTACAAGTTCCTTAACCTCTCTTTGCCTGTTGCTCAACCTTTCCCTCCCCAATTATCCACTGTGGGTGTGTGATTTTTTTCTTTGAGACAGTCTCACTCTGTCGCCCAGGCTGGAGTGCAGTAGTGCAGTCTTGGCTCACTGCAACCTCTGCCTCCCAGGTGCAAGCAGTTATCTTGCCTCGGCCTCCCGGGTAGCTGGGACTACAGGCGCCTGCCACCCACATTGGCCTCCCAAAGTGTTGGGATTACAGGCGTGAGCCACCGTGCCTGGCCCCACTTGATTTTTGTGAAAAACAAGTATTAAATGTTTCTTTTGGAGGTCTTTGTAAAGATTAAATACTATGTATGTCAAACACATGGCACATAGTAGATGTTCAATATATGGTAGCACTTTATTAATATTACTTGAAAATATTACTGCTTTTCTTTGTTGGACATTTGTAATAATTATGCAGAGCTCTTGTTTGAGAAACACGTTAAATAGTAAGATATTGGATTCTAAATTATAAGTCTGGTATTTCCAAACAGGAAAAAAGAATTATGTATTTTAAGGTGAATTTCACTAAATGAGAATGAACATTTTCAGGTTGACTTTTGTGGGATTTAAAACGTTGTTTTTCTGTAAAGGAAACCATAGAAACAAAAATAAAAAAATAGAATTAATCGATGTCTATTACTCTACAACTTTAAAAATTATACAAACAAATGTAAAATCTGTATCCTCCAACTGCAATTCCACCCTCAGGGGCAACCACTATTAATAATACGAATTATATACATACATGTGTGTGTGTGTGTATGTATGGCAGAATTGGCTCACATGATTACAAATATGAAGTTCCACAATAGGTCATCTATAAACTGGGGATTGCCAGTAGTGTGCCTCAATTCAAGTTCAAAAGCCTTGAAACCAGGGAAGCCCAACAGTTCAATCCTGAGTGAGTCTAAGGGTGAAGGCCTGAGAGCCCCAGGCAGGGTGCTAGTGCAAGTCCCAGAGTCCAAAGGAAGAAGAACCTGAAGTCTGACGTCTAAGGGCAGGAGGAGAAAAGGGACTTCACTGCAAAGGGAGAGAGGGAGGAAGTTAAGCAATCTGAGTATCTCACTTGTTCCACCTGGTTTGTTCTAATCGTACCCGTAACTGATTTGATGGTGTCCACTCACATCAAAGGTGGCTCTTCCTCTCCCAGTCCACTCACTCAGATATCAGTCTCCTCTGGAAACACCCTCACAGGCACACTCAGAAACAGTGCTTCACTAGCCAGCTAGGCATCCCTCAATCCAGTCTAGTTGATATCTAATATTGAACATCACACTGAGTTTTTCACTTTTGATGCTATTGTGAATGGGATTTTCTTAATTTTATTTTTAATCTCTTAGTTGCTATTATGTAGAAGTCCAGTTGATATTTATATGTTAGTCTTGCATCCTGTCATCTTACTAAAATTGCTTATTAATTCATGCTTTTACTTTGTAGATTCTTTAGGATTTTCTGTATATGAGATCATGTCATCTGCAAAGACACTTTAACTTCTTTTCTAATCTGTATGCTTTTAATTTACTTTGTCTAGCAATGGCTAGAAGCTCACATATAAGGTTTAATAGAAGTGGTAAAAGTGAACATTCTTGCTTTATTTCTGATGGGGGGAAAGCATTCATGTTACCATTAAGTATGATGTTAACTGTAGTATTTTGTAGATGCTCCTTATCAGGTTGTAAAAGTTCTTTTCTATTTCTGGTTTATTGAGTATCATATTTGGAGCATGGCAGTTCTTTTTCTGCATCTGTTGAAATGATCATTTGGTGTTTGTACTTTGGTCTGTTAACATGCATATTACATTAATTAATTAATGGATATTCAATGACTCTGGCATTCCTGGGATTACTCCACATAGTCATTGTATATAAAGGCAAGTTTTATATGCTGCAAGATTTGGTTTGTTAATATTTTGTTAAGGATTTTTACTGTGTTCATGATAAATATTAGTCTGTAGTGTCCTTTTCTTATGGCTTTGCTTGGCTTTGGTTAGGGTAATACTGGCTATGTAACATTTGTTGGAAAGTTTTCCCTTCTTCAATGTATTTTAAACAAGTTTGTGTAGGATTGGTACTGTGTCTTCCTTAAATGTTTGATACAATTCCTCAGTGAAGCATTTGGACTTGTAGTTTTCTTTTTTGTGTGTGTGTGGGAATGTTTTAAGCACAAATTTGATTTTTCAAAAAAAAATGCTTCTCAATTTTTTACATGGCTTTGGTCAATTTCCATAACCCCAAAGTGGTGGTTTTTGATGATTTTGTCCAGTTTTATAGTTTTATTTTGCTAAGAGGATTTTTGACTTCTTCACAGTACCATACCCAGAAGTTACCTCTCTACCTCTTTAAAAAAAAATTTCTGTATAGTATTTCATTTTATAAATGTGCCATAATTTATTTAATAAAAAATAGTTGTTTCAGTTTTAAAATATATTCTGAGCAGTGCTGAAGCTAGCCTTATTCTATATCTAACTCTACTTACTTATGCTAATAAGATACATACATTTTTTATTTTAATATATGTCAAATTATTCTCCAAAATTTGTTCTCAATCATTACATTGTTAGAATAATCTCCAAGAAGGTCCACTTCTGCATGTATTGTCACTGCTATATATAGGTTAAGCAACCCTACTCTGAAAATTCAGAATCTAAAATGCACCATAATTCAAAACTTTTTGAGTGGCATTGTGACACTACACGTGGATGGCTAAGACAGTAACATTTTTGTTTTCTGATTGTTCATTGTACACAAACTTTGATTCATCAACGGAATTGTTAAATATATTGTGTAAAATTACCTTCAGGCCACGTGTGTAAGATATATATGAAACAGAAATGAATTTTGTGTTTAGACTTGGGTTTCATCCTCAAGATATCTCATTATGTATATACAAATATTCTAAAATCTGAAAAATTCTGAAATCTGAAATACTTTTGATCATAAGCATTTTAGATAAGCAATAACAGCCTGTACTATTAATCTTTTATATTTTTGCCAATATGAAAAGCAAATAGTTCGGTATCTTTTTGTTTGTACTTATCTAATTGGAGTTGGGAATTTTCTCATATGCTCTTTGACCATTTCTTTTTATTTTATGAAGCGACTTTTTATTCCTTTGCTTAATTTCCAATTTTTTAGGTTTAATTTTAATTTAATTTTATTTTTTGAGACAGGGTTTTGTTGCTCTCATCATGTAGGCTGGAGTGCAATGGCCTGCTCTCGGCTCACTGCAACCTCAGCCTCCCAGGTTCAAGCTATTCTCCTGCCTCAGCTTCTTAAGTAGCTGGGATTACAGGAGCACGCCACCCAGCTAATTTTTGTGTCTTTAGTAGAGACAGCATTTTACCATGTTGGCCAGGGTGGTCTTTAACTCCTGACCTCAGGTAATCCAACCCACCTCAGCCTCCCAAAGTGCTGGGATTGCAGTTATGAGCCTTCATGCCTGGCTTTGATTTCCAATTAGATTGGCTCTTTTTTCTTATTTACAGGATCTATTGGTATTCTAGTGATACTATACTTTTATCTGTTTTATGTTGTAAAGATTATTTTTTATTCTATCATTCCTCCCTTCTAGTTGTAACTGTCTTCAATCTTTTAAGACTCTGTTGTTTTACTTCATGTTTTTGTTTGTTTTTAAAACAGAAAGTTGTACAAGGGATTGATTTAAACCAAATCCGAGGACTTGGGTTTGACGCCACGTGTTCTCTTGTTGTTTTGGATAAGCAGTTTCACCCTTTACCGGTCAACCATGAAGGTAAGACTGTGTCTCTTCCTTTTCCCAGTGGTGGGTGACTTGGCTGATTAATCCAATGGACACGAGTGGAACAGGATGGCAGGCATCTCTTGCTGCTGATAGTGAGATTTAGAGGTAGAATGAGGTGACACAGATCATATTGCAGATGTCAAAAGCTTGGAGAACAGTTGGTATGAGTGGGATGGTGCTGAGGCTGGATTGAGGGGACTTGGCTTTATAAAATTCAAGAGCCACAGTACAGAGCCTGGTCAAGGAAGGACATGAGATTGTTAGCTAGGAGTCAGAAACCTTGAAACACTCAGGTGGTTTTGATGTTTTCTGGGAAGGGAGTGTCTGTGCTTGCAGTTTCATTGTATATGAAGCTCCTATTCCATGCTTATTTGAATGGATGAACCAAGTCCTTTGAAAGGAAATGGAACATGGTAGACAGGGCCATGTGACACTAGAAACTAGAAGCAGATGGCCTCTCTATTTTCGATAACCAGACCAAAAGACATTCACGTTGAATGATGGTGTCCTAATAGAGACTATGAGTACAGAAATGAGCTGTTTCAAATGTCAAGTGCCACTTGGGTCCACCGTCAGAGATTTTTCACAGCAGATAAAGTTGTCCCTTCTGGGGAATTTTAGCCAGTAACACTAGTACTGGGGTTACAAACCCAAAAGTCTATTAATACATTAATGTAATAATTAATACATTAGTCAGACAGGTAGTGTAAATGAGTAATAGGCCAGGCTTGAGAAAAACAACTGCACATGTGTGAAGATAAATGTCAACTGATAATTAACCTTGTAATAAGCAGAAGGCATTAGAGAACAGTGGAGCCTGCATTGCACTGGAAATTGCATGCTCCATCTGAAGGGAGGGGTTAGCTCTAGGCATTGCTGGGTAGCTGTTGCCAAGACAGACATTGCAATCATATTTTGGGCCAGATTCTGTTTGAGAACCATTAGTTCTGGACACTGTTGCAGCAGCGTCTTTCTTAACTGTTGGCTGTGAGATAGTAGGATGTCTTGGTACCCAGTGGAATTAGAGTTAAGCAGGGACTCTGATTGTAGCTCTGCCGTTGTTGAGCCATGACACCTTGGCCAAGTCACTTAACTCTGCGTTTCTCAGTTTTCTTCTCTGAAAGATTTTGAATAATGAATCAGTAGCTTTGCTGTGACAATTTAGTGAGAGATTGATATCTAAAATACTCAGAAAAATTTCTTCCAGCAGATGATGAATTTTTTTTAAGTTAAGAGAATGTTCCGGTCACTTCTGTGGACCTAATGTATGAAAGTGATTATTATAATTATAATGACTATAAATGATCATCTATTTGCATACCTTTTCACTATAAGTGATCACTATAAATAATCATAATCACTATGTGCTGAAAAGGGATGCAAATAGATGAATGACTAGAACAGAGTGGTAATGATGACCATTTTCTACACACACACACACACACACACACACACACACATACATGTGCACACACACGCACACACACGTGCGTGCATGCACACACACACACACACACACACACTTTATTCTGTCTTCTTGCCACATGTATTAACATCCTCTGTGTGCCAAGCCCTGTCTTATCAAATGCTGGATCTTCAAAGATGAATCAGGATGGTTCTTAATCTTTGTGGCCATAAATTGTCTCAGTTGGCACTGTTGTGGCCCAGGACAGGGCAGCCTTGGTCTGAGCCATTTCAGAAAGCAGAAAACCAAACATGGGTAGTGAAGAGGCAGACCTCAGCTCTGTAGCAGCAAGCATTCACTAATGACGAGAGGTGGCCAGCCATGGACCTGGCCATTTTGGGAGGCTGTCAGCACGTCTTTTGTGGGCTTTATTTAAGTAAAAGTCAGACGACTGTCTGTTGGGGATGCCATAGATCAGTTGTCTCTTACTACTGATAGTGAGATTTAGAGGTGGAGTGTAAAGGCCAGAAGTCATGTCGCAGAAAGTAAAATCTTGGAGAGCAATTGGTGTGAGTGGGGTGGTGTTGGGGGCAGAGTTGGGGGGGACTTAATTCCATTAAGCACAAGAGCCATGTTAGCCTGATTTTAGGTAGGATTTTAGATATTAAGAATCCTGCTTCAAGGATTTTGTATTATCTGATCTGCTAAAATACATATTTATTTATTTATTTGTTTGTATATTTACTCTGGCTGTGCATTAATATCAACTGGAGATCTTTAAAACATTGTCAATTCATGAGCCCTACCCCCAAGATTTGTATTCAGTTGACTTGAGGTGAAGCTAGGGTGTGGACTTCTTAAAAGAGTTTCCTCAGTGAGTCTAGTATGTAGAGAATCACTGGGCACAGATTAACGGAGAATTAAAATATTAGGAACAGAACACTTGAAGTGGAAGAAGATAGTTCCTTGTGAAATTTGCTTAAATATGTACCCTCTTTGGATGCTTTTTTTCTTCATTGTAAGTATAATGGCTTCCTGTTAACAGGTCCTCTATTAAAAAGGTAGCTAGGTTACCACTCTAATTATAAGTGTTGAAATAACTTTATTCCACCTAAAAGGTTAAAGTGTACCTGTTCATCAAATGCATCCAGCTGCAGGTGCCCTTCATCAGTTTCTTGCCTTTCAACAGATTATATTAAGGTTAGATTTTTTTTTATCTGAAATGGATTATCCTGTGCAAGAAAATGAAATTAGAATTGTAAAGGTGGTTTGAAGGTTCTTTAGAGAGAGACTTCTCTACCTGCATGGCAGCAACCAACTATTGATTGGCTAATGCAAGTAATTGTAAGGAGCAGAGAGTGCAATCAGGAAGATTGCAGATCACCCTAATCATGCAGATAACCTAAAACCCAACCCATAAGACCAGCAAAAGTATTGCCATCTTTAGATGTTAACCAAAAAATTACAAACAAATTAATTAAGTACCACAGTTTAAGAAAATACAGTATTGCTATACGATAAAATAGTCTCATTGCTTGCCTTTCCTTGTTTGACTCTTCTTCCTTAAAGAAAGACCAGAACAGCCCTTGGGTTGGCCAGCAGCACCGTTGCTGAATGCTTCCTACCCCTGCCACTGACCAAGCTCAGAGCCTCATCCTGGTTGTGTCATCTCAGCCATAGGAGCTCCTGGGAGGGAGAGGAACAAAGGATGATAATTGGGGCTGGGAGAGGGAGTTATGACCTAGTCTCCTCTGTGCATCAGATACCTGATGTTTAGATGTTTTGATGATTCATAATACATTTTCTCCTCATGTGTGCCTGCAAGCCATCCTGTGAACATAAACCTGTATTTTAGCAAGATATCAATTAAGGAATACATGGATGAATAATCTGCCCTTAGGTAAAGTGAGATAGTTCAAAGTTTGCTCTACCTCCAGTTCTCTTAAAGGACAATATCTTCGTGGGTTTGTGTTCTGCTTCCCCTGCTGCCGCATCATGTAGAACCTCTTTCTCACTCTTCCTTCACCTGCCTAGCCAGTGGCTGGTCATTTGAAGAATTAAATAAACACTTTCCTGCCTTTTGGAAGCTTTCTTTGCAGCTCCAGGCTCAGTTAACTAGAGCCTTCTCTCTGCTCCTCCTCCATGTTCCCAGTTCCCATGTCTGATACTCTTGTTCTGGCAATCAACACAGAGTATAGACACTTTCTCCATGCAAACATACGCTGCTTAAGGGCAGAACTGTGGCACATTCTTGATATCCCAGCATCAAGCACTGTGCTTGGCATGTAGTAGATAGTCAATAAAAGATTCAATGAACTTTCCATTGATTTACTTGTGGTTTTCTGTAAGAACTGAAAAAAATTAATTTCTTAGTTTTTATCTAAAATGAAAATTAGAAATCCATTCGAATACAGTATCGATTCTGTATAATTTTCATTGTATTGTTCTGACTACATATTCGAGAGCATCTTTATATAGAGGCAGTAGTAGCTGATTGGTCTATCTTTACTATAGGCAGAAGTTTAGCAACAGATATTTTTGCCTTGAAGTAGCGGTAGGTGTGTTCTGTACAGTACTTAAGAAACAATACTGATATTGCCCTCTTCAATACTCACCCACCCTCCCACACACATGCAGGTGTATGCATGTGTACACACCTACATCCTGATTCATTGGTGGTTCTGGAATGGGACCTGGACATCAGTTTTTTAGAAGTCCTTAAGGCAACACTAATGTGCAACTAGGTTTGAGAACCAGAGCTTTGAGCAATTCTGTTATACAGTGGAGCCATCTGTTTACAAAAAAATTCTTTGACTTGCCTGTGGAAGGTCCCATACACTTTGTACTATTTTTAGAGTATTAGTATTACTGTTTGTGGAGCTTTCGTGGGAGGTGAGATCTTTTCAGTTAGGCAAACCAGCAACTGAGCCCCTGCCTTGTTATGCCCATGACCTTATTTAGGTATCTTCTTACATTTACGTTGGCTTTTTTTTTTTTTTGGTTTAATTTTTAAAATTCTTTTCAAAGATGTGGAAGAGTAAAGAAAGCAACTTCTTCTTAGGTACCTACCTCTGAGGATAAACATGACATTTTGCCATATTTGCTTCACCTCCTTTTATTTAAAAAAGAAGATATTTGTAACTTCAGGTTTTCACTTCCTGCAGGTAACCATTCTGCTGTAGATGCTATTCATAAACATATGTTTTCGTGCTTTTACTACATATGTATATATACCCACAAACAAACAGTATACAGTCATTCCTCTGTATCTGAGGGGGACTGGTCCCAGGACCTCCTTCAGATCAAAACCCACAGATACTCAAATCCTGATATAAAATGGCATCGTATTTGCATATAACCTATATATATCCTCCTATATATTTTAAATCATCTCTAGGTTACTTATAATACCTAATGCTATGTAAATACTTGTTATAGTGTTTAGGGAATAATGGCAAGAAAAAAGTCTGTACTTGTTCAGATGCAACCATCCATTAAAAATATATATTTTCAATCCACGGTTGGTTGAATCCACATATGTAGAACTCACAGACATGGAGGTCTGACTCTGTGTTTTAAAGTATCTCAGCTGGTGTCCTTCATTTTGCTATGTCTAACTTGAATTTATTCATTTTACCAATTGATTTATCTATTCTCTATGCAGCTTTATTTCCAAAACACACTTTGTGCATTTCCTAGCTTTGATACATTGGGTCATTGAAAAACAGGGGTCAGAAACCTGTATCAGAGGATAGGTTTGGGGATTAAATGAGACGTTGTATGTAAAACATTTAGCACAGGGTTTGGGAGACACATAAACACACATTACAGACTGTGGTTACTTTGCCATTCAATACAATAATATGTGAAAATATAATACCTGGCTTGGCAACTGCTGGGTTTCTTTTCTCTTTCCCCTAATAATCTCTCAGGTATATTTATTGCTGTTCTGCACATTTTGCCGTCAGGGGGCTGTGAAAGGATTTCTGGCTTGCCCGTCAGTACAGGATATGGGGGCAGTGCTCCTTTTCCAGCTTGTTTTAAATTCTCTTCCTTATGCTTCACTCCTCCTGAGGTCCTACTTTCTGAGAAGTACTTGCCATATCCTTTATGTGCATTATCTTTTGTTTAATAACTTCCTGAATTATATATCTTCATCTATAACTTAGAGAGTTAGTGTTCCCCGTTAGGTCTGCCTAATTCCAAAACTCATGAGCTTCCCACTCCATCAAACAAGCCAACCAAATTGGGGGGGGGGGAAACCCACCTAAATGAACTAATTTTAATTAAAAGTGACAGAAAAAAGTGAGTATATAAGCAGTTAAATGCCATTGTGTAGCTATTAGATATCCTATCAAAGTATTTATTCATATTTAAGGGACATAGATCTTAAAAAGAGAAAGTATTGATTCTCTCTTGTCACCGCCATGGAAGATATGCCTTTCACCCTCTGCCATGATTCTGAGGCCTCCCCAGGCACGTGGAACTACATGTGCCTTGCCATTGCAATTTCTCTTCTCATGACTCTGATATGTGCTACGGCTACTAACGGAGCATACAAGCAACATGCAGCCTGGATTATCCTATTCTTCTGTTACCAGATCTTTGATTTTGCCCTGACCACCTTGGTTGCAATCACTGTGCTTGTTTATTACCCAAACTCCATTCAGGAATACGTATGACAACGGCCTCCTACTTTTCCCTACAGAGATGATGGCATGTCAGTGAATCCTACCTGTTTGGTCCTTATTATTCTTCTGTTTATTAGCATTATCTTCACTTTTAAGGGTTACTTAATTAGCTGTGTTGGGAACTGCCACCGATACATCAATGGCAGGAACTCCTCCAGTGTCCTGGTTTACATTACCAGCAATGACAATACGGTGCTGCTACCCCTGTATGATGATGCCATTGTGAATGGTGCTGCCAAGGAGCAGCCGCCACCTTACGTGTCTGCCTAAGTGGAGCTGAGGGCAGCGGCTTGACTTTTTTGACATCTGAGCAATAGTTCTGTTATTTCACTTTTGCGATGAGTTCTCTGAGCTTGTTTGTTGCTGAAATGCTACTTTAAAAAATTTAGATGCTAGGTTGAAACCTGTACTTTTCAGCATGTGCTTTACTAGAACACTGTGATAGATGAGCTGTAGATTTCTTTCTGTAGGATTCGGGGTGTAATGGGCTTCATAACCTTCCCTAGGCACTGAAACTTCCTCCAAATCTGATGGACCCAGAGTCAGAGAAGTTCACTTTTTACCTGCTGGGTTTCAGAGTTAGGCAGTTAGTCACATTTTTTTCTCTCTACTCCCTCTATTTTGAAAGTGTAAAATAAAATCAAAAGTAGACAACTTTAAGCCATCCAGTGTAGAGAACAAAACCTTATGAAAACAGGAATGTCAGTTGTGTAATCATTGTTCTAATTAGGTAAATGGAAGTCCTTATATATGTATTACCAGAATTTGCCAGATAGCATCCCTTATGACTTAAGTTCAATAACAGTTTGTACTTGGTGGTAAAGGATTTTTCTCCATGGCTTAAATTAAGACCATTATAAAATACTAGGCTGTGGGAGCAGTAACCATCTGATGAGTGTTCTTATGCATCCGGGTTCAGGGACGTGGGGTAACGTGCCTCATCTGTGTTAGAGGGTAGGATGGATGTGTTTGACGCTCCATGGGATCTGGTGCTCCTCTCCTGGATTCACATCCCTACCCAGGACCTGCTTTTACTAAGTGTTCTGCCCTACCCTGGTTCAAGGAGCTCATCCAGCTTCCTTTTTCAAGCGGAATTGGGATATATTTGATATACATTTGCCTAGCAACATGGAAAAGGGTTTTCTTCCTCCTTTCCCTGCAAGGTACATTCTACTGCTTTGAACTTCCAAGTACACCTAGTCACCTTTTAAAATGTAAAAGTTTTCAGAAAAATGAAGATTGATTTCCTTGAATGAGCTTATTATCTTGACTACCTGAATTGCAAGGGATTTTTGTATATTCATATGTTCAAAATCAGCAACTCTCCTGTTGGTTCATTATTGAAAGTGCTATAAATGAAGTGTTTTGCAATTAAAAATAAAAAAAAGGAGAGAAAGTATTGTGTTAGTTTTATTTTATAGACTCGTTTCCTGAATGTATGCCCAGAAAAGCTTTTCTAGAACAGAAGGGATAAGAAAGGAAGGGAAGAAGTTGAGAGAGAATACATGATAATATAATTAATTTTTAGATGTTTTTCTGCTTTTAATATAGACATTTTATTCTAAGATTATGGTCAGAGAACACATTACTGGATGGGAAATTCCAGGCCTGGGGACAGTACAGTCGTCAGCCTTGCTGGTGTCCTTTCACTTTGCTCATTCTTGATACATGGAATTATAGAAAGTACATAGCATTTTAGTCTTGGGGACCCATAATTGTTCCCTTGAGTTAGAAGGAATAGAATGTGTGTCTATCTGCATCTCCCTCTTGTTTCTGCTAGGGGATTCCCGTCGAAACATCATCATGTGGCTGGACCATCGAGCAGTCAGTCAGGTCAATAGGATCAACGAGACCAAGCACAGCGTTCTCCAGTATGTTGGGGGGGTGATGTCTGTGGAAATGCAGGCCCCGAAGCTTCTGTGGCTGAAAGAGGTGAGTGTATAGAGTTGATAAGAGAAAACACCAACAATATGAGAGGATCCCTTTTATTGTGGATGTACCAGGCACCCTGCTGAGATCGGTTCCCTTTGATTTTTCCCAGCAGCTTAGAGGATAGTTGATCCCATTTTATTGATTACAGTGCAGTTAAATCATACCTCTTTTTGTGTGCCTAACTCATACCAGGCACTGTGGCAAGTATTGTACACATTATCTCTTTGAAGGCCAACAGCCCAATGAAGTGTTTTCATGTGTGTGTTTTTTTTTTTTTTTTGTAGGATGTCTGTTTTATAGATAAGAAACCTAATGTTCAAAGCGATAAAACAACTCACTCAAAGTGACAAATATGTGACAGAACCAGAATTTGAACCTAAGACTGGCTGACTCCAGAACCATTTTTAACATTTTTAAGTTTTTCTGTTGTAGAGACTTGATCTTACTATGTAGGTGAGGCTTGTTACAAACTCCTGGCCTCATGCGATCCTGCAAAAATGATGGGGTTATAGGTGTGAGCCACTGTTCCTGGCCATCCAAAATCAATTCTTTTAATAACTAGTTTTCTACTGATGTTCAGAGAGGTTAATTGCCATTCCAGTGAGAAAGCCGCAGAGGTAGGAAATAAGTTCATGTCTTCTGACCAGGGCCTTCCTATTCTTACACTGTTAGCCCCAGTTTATTAATATTTGGCCTTGTTGACATCTTAGGGTATCTCTTTCTCATCCCCCCTTCCTTGAGTTTCTCATCCTTGAATGATACGGCAATCTCTGGTCAAAGCACTTGCAGATGGTTTCCATTTCCAGATGTTAGGACTCCTTTTTGAAGTGTGGAGAATGGTGATGTCAGCTTAATGGTTCCCATTAGAGATGGATGTGTGAGAAAGTTCAGGTTGTTTGGGAAACCTCAAGGACTTGAAAACCTCTAGGTGGTCTGAAGAAATAGAGAATCCATCTAATGAGCATGACCTGTTGTGATTCATTTACTGGCTCTGAGATTTCAGGTGGGCTGAGTCTTTCATTACTCAGATTGTGACTGGAGATGGGGAAAGCTTAGGGTTCTTAGAAGATGCCCAAGGATTGCCATCATGGGGCAGAAGAGTGATAAGAAAGAAGGGCTTCAGCAATCAAAGCAGGCTTGGCTTGTTAGCTGCTTTATATATTGAGCTGTTTTGTAAGTTTTATTCTACAGAAAGTCATCTGTGGTTGCTAAGAGTTTGAAAACAGAGTTTCTTAGGCGTTTTCAAGAATCTAATTCTGACTCCACTGTCAACAATTGTATGCTTTGGTCAAAGCACTTCTCATCTCAGGCCTCACTTTTTTCATCTATAAAATGGGAGAGTTGGATTAACCAGTGTGAAAACCTGACTCAGATATATACTGAAACGCAAAATTGAATATAGTACTGTTGTGCACTGCCCCCACACCCTGCTTTGAATTGTATAGGCATTAGTTGATTTTAATCCTAACAATCTCTGCCTGGTAGACAGCACGGGAAACTGATCCTGAGGAGGCTTTCCCAAACAGGTAATAGAGCCAGAATTTAATTCTGTGTCTACTGGGCTGCAAATCTCAGCTTATTCCACAATGTCATACAGTACTAAAATCCCTCTGTGAAGCATGGCTCTTGGGGGTAGGACCAGGAATGATGGCAGTCGTCTTCTTCAATTTGGCCTAAACTTGTTGCAAGAGAGAAGAAACAGGTTAGATATCACCTTTTTTGGCAGCACAGAAAGAAGAGTTTTACTGAGTTAAGCAAAGAGGATTGGGCTGAAGGTATTTAGTTCGGCATCAGGGCCTTCTAGAGCACTTGCCACCTGGCCATCTCCAGCCTATATTCTAGGAGATCTAAATGCATATCTGGCACGAACTTCTCAGGATTCTTGCCGTCTCAGACGAGATCAAACTGCACTAAATAAATCCCATAGGAAATAGTTAAGGTCCAAATTATATGCCAGTGTTTGTGACCTCCTGAGAGCATCTTCTATTAATTTATTTTAAAAAAATCAATTTTCTTTCAGAATTTTCTGAGTGAAATAGTTAAGGTCCAAATTATATGCCAGTGTTTGTGACCTCCTGAGAGCATCTTCTATTAATTTATTTTAAAAAAATCAATTTTCTTTCAGAATTTTCTGAGTGAGCCTCTAGTGTGGGTGTGTTTTGGTAAGCATGTACAGGAATTCTTGCTGAGAATTCCTTTGGTTTTAACATGATTGCAAAATCAAAATTAAAGAGATTTCTAAAGTCAGTTTTAGCATCTTCTTGAAGCCTGGCCACAAAGGCTATAGTGCTTCTCAGACTTTAATGTGTAAATTAATCACCAGGAGATCTTGCTGAGCTATAGATTCTGATTCAGTAGCCCTAGGATAGGGACTGAGAGTTGAGAATTTGCATTTCTAACTTAAGTTCCCAGGTGATGCTAATGTTGCTGGCCTGGGGACTTACGAAACCACTTACACTTCCAAAAGCTTTGTTCACCTACTCTGAAAAGCATCCCCTTGTGGGGAGTCAGGGAGTGGTACCTTTGTTTTTAAAGCTATGATGGGAGACACAGGGAAGTTTGAGAGCTTCAATAGAGCTGCTCAGGTGCACATTTGAAGTAAAAGCGTGAGGTTCTGTGTTCTAAGTTCATTGAGCTGTCATGTGTTTACTCTGTATTCATTCTTTAATTTTTGAAATATGTACTGAGCTCAACTATGAACCAGCAACTGCGATAGGCACTGGGGACATGGGCTGCACAGAGTCCACTTGGGATGGTGGTCGGGGAGCATAAGGAATGGGGTGGGTGGAGGAGTGACATGAAAACAGAACCATCAGATGTGCTATGCATTGTGATATAGCAGTATACAAAGTGCTCTGGGAAAAAGGATTTGCTTCCTGGAGGCAAATAGTTTGACAAGAGCCTCAAGATAAGAGCAGAGGTTTTGACTAGTACAGAAGATAGGAAAGAGATTCTGAAGAGAGACTTTGGTTCATCTACGGTATAGTAGGTGAGTCCCAGGGCATGAGCTGTGGTGCTTCAGTAAGCATAGCAGGAGATCAGGCCAGGTACATAGTCTGAGTTCAGCTTATTAAGGGCTTATTTGGTGATAGGGATTGGTTGATGGTTGTTAAGCAAGGGAGGGGCCAGCTTAGGTAACTGGCAGACATGTAAAGATTGGAGAGAATATGTGTGTGGGAGTAAGAACTGGAGTTTTCTCATTCTCCCGATGATAGAATTCTGATTGCTTTGCCTTGCTCTATTAGATACGTTCCAGAAACTGAAACGTGGACTCGAAGATGGTGCGTGATGTCATTTTTCCCTCCCTCTCTGCCCTCACTGTTTGTCTTTTACCTACTGTCTCACCGTATCCCATCCACAGGCACCCACTCAGAGTTCTTTACACGTACACAGTTCTTTGCTACCTGAGCCTTGGCTAGAGGTTCGCAGACTATGGTACCCAGGCCAAATGTGGCCTACTGCCTGTTATGACTGTTATTAGATGGCTTGAGAAAAGGTAAATGGTTTTGCATTTTCAAGTGGTTAAGAAAGAATCAAAAGCATGATATTTTGTGACTTATGAAAGTAATATGAAATTACAGTTTTAGTGGCCGTAAGTAGTTTGATTGGAACACAGCCACACTCATCCATTTATGTGTTGTTTGTGTCTGTTTTCACACTATAGTGCCAGAGTTGAATAGTTGAGACAGAGACTATATGGGGTGCAAGACAGAATATATGTGTACTGTCTGGACCAACAGATGAAAAGTTTGCTGATCCCTGGTCTTGACAGTGTTGAGTCTTCCACCCACAGTGTTCTTCCTTCTACTCACCACTGATTCTTCCTTATCATTTAGGTCTCAGCTTTATTTTTGCATTATTATAAAGCCTTTACTGACCCTCAAATAAATCAGAGTCTCTTGTTATTATACTCTTAATTTACTTCATTGTATCTTTCATAAATTGTAATGCTACGTCAGTTTGTGTGATGATTTATGTAATGTTTGCTCCACCCATTGTGATCTACAGGAAAATAGAGACCATATTCACCTTGTTCTTTGCTATGTCTCTGTCCCTAATCAAATGGCTGGTGCATAGTAGGTGCTCAGTATATATGTTCTGAATAATTTGAATGACTCAGTAATTCAAATAAGGGGCTGTTGCAGTACTCCAGGGATAACTAATGAGACCTGAATTAGGTACTGTGGGATGGAAGGAGATGGGTTCTAGAAATCTTTAGAGGATAATATCAATAAGACATTGAGACTGACTGGCTGTGAAGAGTGAGTCAGAGCTGACTCCCTTTATTATTGCTGTCATTTATTTTCTCCTTGTTCTTAGTCTAGAGTCAGATGTCAGAGGGAGTTGGGCAATATTTGGGGTTTTATCTGTCTTGAGATGTACTAGGACCACGATAGCTCTTGGACAAAGTCACCTGGGTCCTACTCCTGGAAACATGGAATTTAATCATGTCCTTTTCATTTAAAGTTTATGTATTTTAGGTTGACGTTTGTCTCCTTAATAAGAGTTGTCAGATAAAAGGAAAAATGCCATTTGAATTTTTCATAACCCCCAGCAGTCTGACTTTGCCATTTGGTCTCAATGATTCTGACTCTCATCTTAATGAAGGCCAAATGTAAATTAAGTTCTGTCAGGCTTGAGCAGCTGGGGTCTCCTATCTTTATAAACATGAAACATTGTAGGGTAACAAGGTGCAGACTGAGGAAGGTCAAGAGAGTTGGAGAGCTGATGTGGATCCTGACAGCTCAGTGTCACTGGGAGATAATTAACATGGCTTGTAGGGGCTACATGGAGATCTTCCAAGCTGTCTTTTAACTCATTTCCTCTTTTGTTGTTGTCAGCAGCGCAGAAAGCTAATCATTGTATAGTTTGAGATTTTCGTTGCTTATTCCAAAGTTCTGGAACCAGCTGTCTGGAATGTCACAATACTTTGTTGAGGGGTTCAGTTGATGGGTTCAAGAAATATACCTGCTGCTCCTCTCTTCCCTGTCTGTGCCCCCATGCTTCTGTTCTCCTGATAACATACTGGGAAAATGAGGAAATGATTCTCCAGTTGAGATTCTTTGGGGAAATCTGGAGGTTTGTATGGCTAGAGAGGTGGTTTGATAACTTCCCGCTAGCTGTGGAAGCTGTCACTTGATCGCTTGCTTTGCAGTAGCAATTGTAGAAAAGAAAACCCTTCTGCAGGTCGGGAAATGCTGGTTCTTGTAGTTCTTTCTGTAATATGAGAGGCTGGCCAAAGCTAATTTTTAATCCCTTATTTGGCCTTATTTTGTCACTCTTCTTGATGATATAATAACATATTTTCTCTACCCTAAACCTTAGTCTAGTCTTGAAACTTCATGAAAGACAGGCAACATAAGTTGATTTCCTTGAAATACCACCATTTAAATAGATGGCAGTATGGTGGAAACTAGTCTTTCTTAGTTATTGTCTTTACTATTCAACTGTGTTAATCAGGTCTTAGCAGTAGAGCTAACACAAGATATTGAGGAACTTTGGGAGATATAACACAATTCTCTACAAAAATGTACAAGATTTGGAGCCAAACACACTTGCATTTAAATCTTTCTGTGCCACTTTCCAATTGTAGGATCTTAGACAAGCTAAAATCAACTTCTCTGAGTCTCAGTGTGCTAAGCTATAAAATGAGGACAAAAATAACAGTCTTGCAGAGTTATGAGTGAGTGTGATATTTGTAAAGTGGTTTCTATAGTAGATATTCAAATAGTACTTTAATTTTCATTATCACTGTGTTTAAAACTGCTTGTTTCTACGGATGGACATTTCAGTAATATCCTATCACTGTTTGAGATAATTTTAAAGACTAAAATATTTTATTTCATGGAGCTGGCCATAATGAGTGGTATGTTTTTCCTGTTTTACTAAGGAAAATTCTAGAAACCATCATCAAGGTTTCTAGAGACAATCATAGAAAATAGGGAATAGAAGAGTGCAGAACATATTTTAAGAGTCATTCATTTCTGTGACTCATCCACATCCTATGTGTAATACCTATGAGGCAGGCAGCTTCGAGCTGCAAAGCTGATTAACTTACTTGAGTACCTTCTACTTGTTTCCCTTAACATTTACCAGTCAGTCTTAACATTTACCAATCAGTCTTGCTGCCAGCACCAGAATTATTTTACTTCACAAGAGTTGTTTTATTTTATCTCTTTTTGTATTACTAGATGAGGAAACTGAAGCTCAAAAAAGTTAGTTTCTGGAGGTCTCATACTACATAAGCAAATCCATGTCAAGAGCTGCACCATAGCTCTGTTTCCCCATCTGCCACCTTATGGGAACCTGTGCACTTTCAGTGTGGGAATCCAGAAGTGGTCTCTGTCACCAAGAAATTACAATCTGGTTAAAGAATAAAGATACAGAACAACCAAGCAATAGGAGCACAACAAGAAAATAGATGAAAATAGTAGCTAACATGTATGCAGTCTTTGTTAATACATCTAATACTTTTCTAAGCACATTATCTATTTCTCACAGCTACCCTAGAATTATTGTCTTTTTTTTTTTCTTTTTTGAGACAGGGTCTTGCTCTGTTACCCAGGCTGGCATGCAGTAGTTTAATCTTGGCTCGCTGCAACCTTTGCCTCCCAGGCTTGAGTGGCTCACCCACCTCAGCCTCCTGAGTAACTAGGACTACAGACGCATGCCACCAAGCCCAGCTAAGTTGTGTATTTTTTTTGTAGAAGTGGAGTTTTACCATGTTGCCCAGGTTGGTCTCAAACTTTTGAGCTCAAGCGATTCACCTGTCTTGGCCTCCCAGAGTGCTGGGATTACAGGCGTGAGCCACCGTGCCCAGCCTAATTATTGTCTTTTACAGATGAGGAAATGGGCACAGAGACTTTCAGCAATTTGCCCAAAGTCACTCAGCTAATAAGTGGCAAGGCTGGGATTTGAACTTGGCATTTTACATCTAGAGTATGGGCTTATCACCGTTTCGCTCTACTGCCTCCTTCAGTGTTTGCTTTGCAGGCTTTGCATAAACTAGTTTAGTGAAGAAATTTGTAGGTTATGGCTATGGGAGGCTCTGAGGCTGTGTTCACAGAGTGGGCTTGTTGTTTCATTTAAGAAGTACTGAGTGTCTCCTGTGTGAGAGTTACTGTGCTGGGCACTGGGGATTCCAAGGTGAATGAGTGGGATGAGAGCTTCTGGGTAGGTTTCTGGGAACTTAGAGTCTAGTATAGAGAGGCAGAAAATAGACAAGGAGACTCACGTATATACACACACAAAGTGATTTTGTTTTCTGGAAAATGCTACGAAGGAAAAACAGATGAACAAATTTGGCATGGCTAGTGTAGGCCTCTCTTGGGAGTTTTTGTTTGACCTGAATGAGGAGATAGGAAGGAGGAGCAGCAGATTCACTGCGGGGGAGGAGAGCACCTCCTGAGATCAGCAGAGGAGGTCAGCTGGGCCAGGAGGGTATGAGCAAGGCACAGAGGCGGAGGAGGAGGTTTGGCGAAGTGGGTGAGGGCTGCTGCATACACAGCCTTGAGGCCAGGGGCAGGAGTTTGGGTTTTATTCCAAGAGCAGTGGGAAATGGTTGATGAGTTTTAAACATGGGTGTGACACAGTATGTTTTATGACTTTAAAAAAGTCATTCTGGCATGCATGCTAGGTAGATAGTAAATATTTGTATAGCAACAACAAAATTTATACTGTAATGTTGAAGAAAAGTTAGAAGACGAATGAAAAGTCTTATAAATACATTTGTTTTAAGAAACTGTCAGTATAGAAAAAAAAAGACTGGCCATATACACACACACAAAAACCATTAATACTGGTACACTCTTCATGGTTGAAATAGTTTGCTACTGTTTTAGCATAAGGCTCTTGCTTTTAATACTTAGTAATTTTCCATTCAAAGCTTGTAGTCATAGCTAACCTTTCAGGTTGACAACACATCATTATTGAGCAAGGGATTTTTTTTTTTCTTTTTGGGCTTATTTTCCTAAAAAGCACTATACTAGGGATTTCACAGGCAGAATTTCATCTCTGCTCTTCAGTGACACGATACAACAGCATGCCGTTTTAGTATATCTGTATGGCAGTATGAGGAAACCAAGATTCAGAGGACTTAAGCAACATTCCCAAAGCTACAGAAAAAGTGAGTTGTAGAGCCCGGATTCTCACCTAGTCCCATCTGCCTCCAGCTCCTGGGCTCTAAATATTGCCTCTCACTGCCTGCTTTTAAAAGACACTCATTTCTTCCCACCTGCCAGGGCTGCAGGCTGGCAGCCCACTGGTTGAATCTGGCCCCCAGACAGGTTTTGTTTCACCCACCACTTGCTTGGAAAAAAAATCAACAATTTTAAATTAGTTTCCAATATTTAAAAATTGAGAAATTGTATGTGAAAATTCAGGTTATTTTCCTTAATAAATGAAATGATGAAATACTTTTCTACCATTAATAAATAATGAAAGAACCTGGCAATACAGGGACCACACTTCCATGCGGAAGGGATCAGCTGGAGCTGAGCAGGGGCTGCCCTCTTTAGAAGTGGAGGGCATTCTTCATTTTGTAGCAGTCCCCACCCAGCCGACTGCATTCATTACCTTTTCCAGCCCTACCCTTGTGAGCATTTGAATTTGAGACTTAGACTGTGGGAATTTGTTCAAGGAATCCATCATTACTTTTCCTATAGCAAGCACTTAGAGAATGAAAAAGACATTCCAGATGGTGAGTTTCTTGGTCCAGGGCTCTCATCATCGAGTGCTGGTGTTTTCTCACACCTCCGGGTCTTTGCTCAGGTTTTAACTTCTGCCTGGCAAGCTTATAGTCATTTCTTCCTTCACCCGGAAAACTTATAATAATAGTTCAAAACTCAGCCTTCACTTCCTCCAGGAAGACTTCCTTGACTTAGTGTTGATTTAGGGTCCTGCCCTCTGTCCCCTGTGGCATTCTATGCTTATCTCTACCCTAGAATTTATTGCATTACATTGTGCTTTATTTATCTCAGCTTCCCTAGCCTCTAGGACATTGTTTAACATCTAAGATTAAAAACAGTATATATTTTGATGGGTGGATGAAAGAGTGGATGAACTTATTAAATCATCTCATGCCATTTTTGATTGCTGGATGCATTTGTCCAATCATTTTATTCCAAACTAAAGGTCCACTGCATGCCCAACATAAGTTAATTTTCTCTTCCTCATTGTGGAAAATGAGGTTTGAGCATTACTGTTCCTTTCCATCCTAGAGCCACCCCTTGGGTGCAGTCCTATTACCTGAGTCACAGCTTATTTTGTGTGCAAAGCAAAGGCTCTAGATTGAGACAGTAACTCCTCTGGGCCTCTCCACTGTGTCTTTGGACTCCTGTGATGGATACCTCTTTAAGTTGCTCCCTTCATCCCCCAGGAGAATCCAAGACTCATCTTTGCAATCAAAAAGCCTCTCTTTAGAGTGTTTATACCAGGGCCCTATGTGTTGGACCAGATTCCTCCCAGCCTTTGAGCAATGCAGACAGTGTTGTCAGCTGCGATGAGGGCATGTGTTATGGATTTTCTCTCCAGGGTGGTTTACTGGACTTGTAACTAAATACACAGAATGTTGAAGCTGATGGCCTGCCTTCGTCTAGCTGGACAGTGAATCCTTTCTTTATTATTCTGCATTTGCATATTTGATTTATACCAAATATATGTAGTATTCTTTTAGAGTCCAGCAAAGTAATTTTTAAAAGGCAGACAAAAGGAAATAAAAAGTCATTGGCCAGATACCTTGTAACATTTAATAAATGTCAGCTATTATTATAATACTTTTTAATAATTTTAATTTGTGGCTACGGCAGACTTTCACAAATATTTCCTTTATATGATCCATGACATAACCTTGTTGATAAATATTACTATTTCTCATATTTTACAACAAGTCTCAAAGAGATGAAATACTTTTCTACCAGTATCAAGTCTTGGTGAAAGTAATTTGGGCTCAAACTGGAGTCAAATGAAGGCCCTTGGATCTTAAAGAAGGTCCTTTGGCTCTAAATTCTGTTTTGTTTGTTTGTTTCTGCTGTACCATGTTTCTTCCTCATTTGGGTTGGTGGATTTTCAGCTCCATAAGAGCAAGTACCCAATCTCTGTCTTCATCCCTTACTGTTATATATCCCCAGAGCCAAACACAGTGTTTGGCATTGAAAAAATACTCAGTAAATATTTACTAAATGAATTCATGTCTCCTGGCCAGCCAGGAGCCAGTCATATGGCTGTAGTACAGAAGACCTCATGCCTGGCTTATCTGTGGCCAGTCTTCCTGATGGCTATGCAAGATGTTGGCCACCTGTAAGAGTCATTAGTGTAACCAGAGAGGTGAGAGGAAGGATTGCGAGGTTAGGCTTGCTTTATGCCCACATGATATGATTCTATGTCAATCAAAAATTGAACATAAATTGAACATTCTATTCAATTTTCTCACAGTGGCTAAAATGGAAGTCACATTTACGAGAGGAAAATACTGTCTTTATAGAAACAACACTGAAAAAGACAATGCATTTAATGTGTGTTGTGATGTAGTGACATATAGCATGTAAGCTATTATCTTGGAAATCTAGAGGCTCAGGGTCAATGGATGTCCACTGAGGCAAGGAAGGTGGCAGGCTAGAAGTTCAAAGAGATGCAAAATGGCATTCTTTTGGAGGAGTAAGTAAATCTCATTTCTCTGAACACCTGGGTTGGTTTTACTTTCTTTTTTCCTATTAAATCCAAAATGACAATAATTGTTCTGTTAGCATAGGGATATATTCATTTAATCTGTGAAACAAACTTAGTAAATGCTGTGTACAAAGTACTGTGCCTGGTGATGGGGAGGAAAGGAGGAAGCCAACTCATCCTTTATCTCAAAGAGTTCCTGTATCTAGGACTGAGAGTGAGAGGCTGTGAAAGCCATTCCCCTTCTCCCCCTATGTCTTATTATTAAAATTTCAAACATACAAAAGAAGTTGAAAAAATTTTTCACTGAATACTCAGAGCCATCACCTAGAGCCTACCATGGACATTTACTGTTCTTGCTTTATCACTTATATTGTCTCCATCTGTCTGTTCCTCTATCCAGCTTATGTTTTTGGAATAAGTTGGGAGATCATGACACTTGTGAAAGCAGTTTGAAATATTAAAAGTTGTTTACCTTTCTGAAATATTAAATAGGTTTTAGTTGAGATATTGACCATGTTTCATTGCTGTATACATACACAGTCCACACCTGTAGTAGACTTTATTAAATATCCACTGTGTGCTTTTAAATCTTCTATCCCATTTATTCTTATGAAAATCCTGTGAGGTAGATGCTATCACTTGCTTTGCAGATGAAGAAATTGAGGATGGAGGGATTTATCAACTCTATTACCTCTGGCAGTGCTGGAATGCAAATCCAGGTTTCTGACTCTAAGAAATGAATTGGAAAAATTGTTGTAAAGGTTAGCTGGTCAAATGCCAGCCTTTATCATACAGGTACGGATAAGACATCGCTGGAGCTTACCTAAAGAAAACAAAGCAAACAATTAGAAAATAAGACTTCTCTCATTTTACTGATTAATTATTGGTTATTTTCTTAATAATCAGTTTACTTTTTTATCATTTTTTGTTATTATTACTTCACCCTGATCAGAGAAATCCACTTCTGATGGTTTAAGTTAAAAATCCCAGATATACATTTGTTTGACATAAATTTTTAAGATAAAGATGAATGCTAGAATAATACATTATCAAAGTTTTTAAAAGTTTAGGTGTTCAAAGTTAGACTCAAAATGAAAGAATCATGCTTGAGACTGGCTGAGATCTGTTTCCCGCCACTACACAAACCCTGACCCAGAGCTTCTTATGTTTGTACTCCAGGACATTATAGTTACCTCTTCAAGAGCTGACTTTGTCCTTTTCTTTGCATTCCTCTGACATATTTGTAGTGAGAAAGAATGACTAAATGGTGGAATGAATTCCTTACCTCTTTCGAACCCAGGGGTCCTGGAAGTACTGACATAGCTAAGACCTCCCTGGAGGCTTGTCTGTTCATCCAGCGTGGCCACTCTGGATTCCTATGGCTCCTGTCTCTCTGAATGCTCCCTGTATGGAAAGGCTATGGATTGGATAAACTTGTGAGTTACCTCGGTGATAAAAAGAAACCTGGCCTTTACTCTGTGGCCCTGTCAATACCCATACCTATGCCCTCTTGAAAAGCTGCATCAGTGTACCCTCTAGGCTGGTAATCTCAATGATCAGTGTCTTTTGGCTCAAAAATGTAAAGCGAGGCAATAGTCAGAGGAAATTAGAGAGCCGCCTAAGTGACTTTGTCTTACCTGGCCTCTGTTTCTCAATGGCTTTGCTAAAGGGTCTTAACTGTGGCATGGACGTACATTTTTTTCTCAGTAATGCTACATGTGTAGAGTATTGGCACTTACCCAAGCAAAGCAAGACAAACAATTAGGAAATAGAATCTCTCTCTCATTTTACCCATTAATTATTAATAATTTTATTAATAATGACTATTATTATTATTTCACTGCTGATTCGTGAAAATTATTGGTCCTGGACTATCACCAGTCCCTGGTCTCGCATTTGGGAACAACCTTTATGTGTAACCCCTGAAAGTCTCCTTCAGTGCTGGCCTTCTGTGAACCTGAGAGAGATGAGAAGAGAACCAGAGACTAGAGTGAAGCCTACTGCAGTTGTCTTGGCATGAGGCTGTGTGGTCTGGCTCTGGCTGGGGGTCAGAGACAAAGCCCATGGACCTGAGAAAGAGAATGAATCACTGTGCAAGTATTTATCGAGCACCTCCCTTGTCCTGGGAAGCGGCTGCTGGAGGGTGGTGAAGGAGTACTGAGTTTGGAGTTCATGTGGCCAGGGTTTTCCTCCAGCCTTTCTATCTATTATCTGTATCATCTGGGCAATTCACCTCTCTTAAGGGCCTTAGTTTTCTGTCTAAAAAATTGTGTTGATGTAGTATTATGTATCAGAAGGTGTTCAGTAAATTGTAGAATGCTGGTGGTAGTGATAGATTTTCAGATGATAGTGACAGAAAAAGTTGACTTTTTGAAAGAAAATTAGGTCTGTTTTTCATAGACTTACCTCTAGAGGCAGGTAAGAAATCCAGGAGTGAAGGAAAATGGAATTCACATTGTTTGAAGGGTATGTAATTAAAAAATAGTGCTTTTTAATCATCCGGAAGACTTAGGGAGAGGGTATTATTCCTGTTTGAGTGGGTGGAACAGTCTGAGAGACACTTATCTCATGCAGCTACTGAGTGGTAGAGCCAGGGCCCAGTTCAGATCTCACTCCAGCCTGTGCTGTTTCTACAGCAGCTCAGAGACCAAAGTGTAGGGGAGCAGAGTAGCCAGAGACAGTAAATCCATCCCAAGGTCCCCTCAGCAAATGCTTCCAGGGCAGTTCCACCTGCACTATTAGTAATACCTTATAGGATATCCTTCAAAAGTTTCTCAGAATAGTGGCTGTAAAAATGGGTGTGTGTTTTAGAAATAAAAATATTGTGGTACTAACAAGTTCCTGCCAGAGTAGTTCAAGGACATTCATTCATTCAGCAAACATTTATTGAAAATTTGTTTTGTTCCAGATACTTTGTTAAATATTGGGAATATAGCAATGAAGAAAACAGAGTTGCTATTTCCAGGATGCTCATATTCTAGAAAGGAGATAAGAGATACAGTCACAGTATAGCGTCAGTGCAGTAGGAACTCGAGTTACTCTAGAAATACAGCCCAGGTAGGTTCGAGGGGCTGGAGGAGGTAACATGTAGGCTGTGGGCCAGTGTATGAATTGGAGTTGGCTAATAAGCAGTTGAGGTGAGGTAGTTTGTAAAAGCTAGTCTGGTGGCAGTTTGAGGAAATGAGACCTCTGTGGGGCTGTAAATACAGAATGGTGAGAGCTTCGACTGCAAGAAGCTCTGCGAGTCTGTCAAAAAGTTCCTTTAAGTCCTTTTTGTATATTCCATACTATTAATTACAGGATTTGGGGGGGAGGGGTGAAGGGGGCCTCATGGAATAGAGCCAGTTCGCCCTAGCCACAATCAGAGAAAGGCCAGAAGCCATTTGTGATCCTTTTATTGACTCTTCGATTTCAAGGACCTAGACCTAAGAACTCCGGAGAAGATGAGCTTTGAGCACTCACGTCCTCCCTGGGCAGACAGAGCAGCTCTCCTCATTTCAGTTGTCTCAAGCGTGGACAGTGTGCCTGAGAATAGAGCAGTGAATTAACTCCACTTGTCCAAGAGGGTGGGACTGAATACTAGACAAGGCCCTTTCCACCTCTCTTGGGTGGTAGGGGGTGGCATGTGACTCAGAAGCAGTGACATCAGCCATGACTTCATTCATCTAGAGGTAAGACAGTGTGCAGACCGCAAACACGGCTCGTTTCTGCTCTCCCTTCTCGATGCTCTGTCTTGTCGGGGACATTGTCACGGTCCTGCTATTGTTTCCTGAACATTTTATTCATGTCTTATGTTTAAGCTGTTCTTTTTCTTCACCCTATTCTTTTTTTGTTTCTTTGTTCATCTTTTGCTTTTGTCTTTATTTTCTTTTCTCCTCTTCTATTTAGTTGTTTTGTTTCATTTTCTTTCCCGAACTTCTCTTTTGTCTCCATTTTTCATTTTTCCCATTTGCTATGCCCTTTCTCCTCCCTCTGTGTCAGAAATGTATATGGAAACACATCCTTCTGCCTCTTATTTCTTCTCTCCTCTGGGCTTCCCACCAACTTATTGCTATCTTAACCTTCCTAAAACCGTGTTGACAAATCATTCTCCATGCAAGGACTGATGGTGGCTCCCATTCTTTTCTGCCCTAGGCATCTAATACAAGTCCAGATTTACCTCTTACTACATCTCAACACAGGTCTCTCAGAATGACCTGTTCCTTCTCCATGACCATAGTTCCTTCTCCATGGCTATGGATGCAGCTGATGCTTCTCCTTGCACTTTGACTCAGGCCATTGCCTCAATGTGGCCTTACCTTCATCCCATCTTCCTCAGTCTTCGCCTTCCCTCTACACTTAGATCTGACACTGCCTCCTGAGTAAGCCCCTTACTTACCTCCTTCCCACAGCACTCTCTCCTTTGTGATCATACAGAATCCATAGTTTATAAATTACATATTTTAGAACTTGAATTATTCTGTACTATGTATACATTCTTCCTGCATGTTTCATATGCATAGCTTCTTTGTTCCACCTAGCCGGTAAGTAACCTGAGGGTTGAAACTAGTATCTCTTCTTCTTCTGTGAGCATACCTAGCACATACTTGGCTACAAACCAGGACTTACAGACCAATTTCTGCACAGTCAAGAAATATTTTATTGGGAAAATAGGTATTCGATGCTAATTCTAGGGAGATAGATGAAGAAATTATAGTTCTTTCCTAAAAAAAAAAACCTAAGACTCTAGTAGAAGAGACAGGCCTACACATAATTTGAGAAAAAGGATGGTGGAGGAAACTAATGTTTACTATAAGTGTGCAAAGATGGGCACATGAACATGTATAATCTCATTGACTTGAATTCAGCTAACAATCCTATGAGTTAAATGTTGCTACAAATGAACAAAGTGAGACTCATGACATTAGGTGACTACTAGTCAACAACTAGTAAACAGGAGAACCAACATTTCGACAGAGGTGTGTCAGACTCTAAAACCCCTACTCTTTCCTGAAGAGGGAAAGATGTGGTGAAACTGACATTCTAAATCATAATAAAAACAATCATAAGTAAAAAGTGCTTACTCTGTGCCAGGTGCTGTTAAACAGATTACATATATTTGTTCATTTGATCCCCCATCAACCCTACGGCATAAGTACTATTATTGTCATCAGTCATTTTTTAGGATGAGGAAATTGAGATAAAGAATAGCTGAGTAGGTTGCCCAAGGCCACATAGCTGTGAAGTACTAGAGCCAGGATGTTCCCTCTTGCAGTCTGGCTCTGGAGAAGAGGCAGCAGAACGTACTGAGGCCCCTCTGCATCTAGTAACATATTACATGATCAGAACTGCTGTTGGACCAGTCTGTTTAGAGAATCAGGGACTGTGGAGATACTGACAGGTGAAGGTGTTGAGAGGTGAGGCTATAGAGGAAGCTGGGAACTGTCACAAAGGACCAGTGCCCTCCTCAAGGACCCTTAACAAACCATGCAAGAAATTTTCCTAGAAATATCTTCGGTGAGGTTGTACTGTTAGGGATCCGTTATAAGGAAGAGTTTAAGTTCTGATCTTATTCTGCTACTTGAGTTGTGAATGAACTTTTTGTTGTGGCCCTTGTCCATGCCCGGCAGGAAATCACAGTGGAACTCTGCAACAGTGGTGTAAATGAACAAGTAAGGACATACATACCCAAATAGGCTCCAAAGAAATGCCAGTTGGAACAGTAAAGTACATGTGTCCTTTACAGGTTGGGGATAAGTTCAGGCTGAAGGACATTTGGAAAGAAAGAGGAAGGGGCATCTGTGTGAGCCAGATTGGAACGGACACCAGCTTGTCCTCAGGTGTCCCAGAGCGCTCAACATTTGATGGAGCACTCTCCCCGCCACAGTCCCCGTCTCCATTGGTGCTTGGCAGCCATTCAGTGGTGCTGCAGTGACCTGGGAGTCCAAGCCAGGAAGTGAATGAATCCATTTTCCAATTAAAATGAAACTTCTCCAAAGGACCTGCTCACCCTGAGAGGAGAAATTTATCTTCCTGGCTGTCTGGCTTGCCTAGAATATGTCTCTGCTCCTAAAACAGACTGAGAAAAGCCATTAGCCTGAATGAAAAAAGAGAAGCTGGGACAGTTCTTATTCACAACCTCATTCATTTATCCATTCATTCCTTACTTTTATTTCTGCAGACTTTCATTTGGCTTATACATGTCTGCTCATTCATTTTATTCATTAGCTAACATTACTCATCATCTATAGGTCAGACACAATGTTGTATCCTAGGAGTAGAGATATTTAATAAAAAACATTGTTCTTGCCTTTGAGGAGCTTTCAGTCTAGCAAGGGAGACAGACAAATGAACAGATGATGGGAAATGCAGTGATAGGGATATTCACAGAGTATTACAGGGGCATAGCATAAGAGTATCTAAACTCAGCATAGGGAAGTCATGGGTGATTTCATGGAGTAGGAAACACCAGAGTTGAGTCCTAAATGTGTACACACAGAGACATATACACACTATTGCTTCTGTTTCTCTGGAGAACTCTAATACAGGGTGATAAGGTGGGCACCTCTTTGTGAATTAATTGGAAGTTGAAATTAGGATGGTGACTGAATGTAAGAATGACAGAAGAAGTCGAAGATGACTCCTTTGGTAACTGGGTTAACTTACATAGGAAATCAAGGAGGAGGAACACACTTGGTGGAAGGTAACAGATTTTGTCTTGGATATGTTGAGTTGGAAGTGCAGTGGTACATCCAGGAGACGTCTCAGAGGAGAGTTTGAATTGGAGTTTGAGATTTGGCATGTTATTCAGTGTGTAGTTGGTTGGAATCACAGGAGTGATTGAGACTTCTCAGAGAGCATGGGACAGTGAGAAGAACATTTGGTAACCTTTGTATAAGGCAAGATCCCTGGGGAGCATCAACATTTAAAGAGCAGCTAAAGAAAAGGAGCCCATGAAGGCGACAGAAAAGCACTGATGAGAAGGGCATGAGAAGGTCCAGGAGAGTGAGATACTGAGGAAGACTTCATCTCTCCCTTTGTCCCAGTCTTTGACTTTCTTTCATTTCTGCTCCAAGACCTGTTCACCCTTTCCAAAGCCTTCTCTTCCTATTAGGACTGCCTCCCTCTCTCCCACAGTTAGTACCACCTACAAGGCATTGCATGGTCCAGGTCACTGTGGCATCTCTCATTTCCTCAAATAAAAAATGCATTTCTGCATTATATTATGTTTTACAGAGGCAGATGACTGAACTCAAACATTGGGCTGGGCATTAGCGATCCAAATTTTGGTCTGACTTTCCATTTACCCATTGTGTGTGACCTGGGGATAATCATGGTCCCTTCCTAGGCTTTAGGTTCAAAATCTGAAAGCATAGTTTTCTGATTCCTGCCTTCCCTTCCTTAAAGAATTATACAGGCCAGATGAGATCATTCATGTCAAAGTGCTTTGAAAACTATGAAGCTCTGTAGCAGTAGAGTAAATTTTATTGACTTAAGAGGCACTTTATATTATTTTATTTAATCCTCACAACATCCTTGGAGGAAGATTCTGGGAATGTGGCATTTGAGGAAACTGGGGCTTAAAGAAATTAATTTGCCTAAAGCTACACAGCTGTTAAGTGGTGAGGCTGGTAATCAGAATCAGGTCTGCCAGACTCCAAAATTCTTAGGCCCCACCTACTGCAGCCTTGTTTTCGTCATACTTACAGTGGTGTCACACTCCTGGGAAAGTCAGCTTTGCTGAATATCATCAGTTTTCATTAAAATGATAACATATTTTATGGTTAGGAAGTCAACTCTAGTGTAGATTTTTTCTTTTTGTACAAGAGGAAAGGCCTCTGGGGAGAAGTGGGGGAAAGGGATGCATATAAATCCAGTTTTTGAAAATTAAATACATTATACAATAGAATTATTTCATTTTACAAAGAAATTGTATGATGTTACCATTAAACAAATTCTCCTCTAATGGGAGTAACGTGTCTTGTCTATTCAGATTTTTGTTTCTTGGGTTTTTCTCGGCAGTGACATAAATATTTATTCCACTTGACCTTCAGGCCTCTGCTTGCATCTCTCCCTGGAAGCCTTTTCTAGCCTCCCCAGGTCCCAAGCCCTTTCCCTCCTCAGAGCCCTGTCTGTGATTACTCATTAGAGGCAGATATATGGCCACACACAAAATATGATAATGTTATGAGGCTGACTCACAAAACCTTGGTATCGGGCTCATTACATTATTGTCATATATCATCTTATTACTTATCTATTCCTTTGTGCACATCTTTCTCTTGAAAGGACCTGGCTTTAGATTTTCTTATATCTGAATGAAACTCTGCATTTTTTTTTTTTTCATGAGTTAGACTTGGCTCTTGCCCTTTAGAAGTTTGTCATTTCAAGGTGGATTTAGGTATATGAATGAATAATTAGGATACAGCATGTGATGGAGAGATTCACAGAAAAGGTGACATCTGAGCTGGATTTGAATCAAGGACAGAGGTTTGATAAAGGGAGAAGATGAGAAAGTCAATTCAAGTAGAGATACCAGCTGAAACATAGACCTGGAAATATGAAAGAGTGTAATGTATCTGGGAAAGCAAAAGAGGTGAGAACAGAATGGAGGGTGTTAGAAGAGCCCAGAAAGTCATCATAATAATGATCATGGTCAAGTTGGAGGCAGGTTAAGTGTCCTGAGGGCTAGGTCACAGAGTTAAAATGGGATTCTAGGCCATGAGGAGATACTGAACCATCTTTAACAAAGGAATGGAATGGGAAACTTTGTTTTTAGAAAGATGCCTCTAGTAGTGCAAACCTCTCAGCTTATCTGTCTATCTGGTGTTCTGTCTGTGCATGGGAGTTTGAAACACACAGTTGTTTTATTCATTCTGAGAAGTTTCTGGCTGGGGTTTATGACCTATTCCATGCTTCAGCGCCATATTTCTTTTAAGAATGACATTGAAGATTATGTTTCTTCCTAAAACATCTTTCCTCTCTGGGCTATCAGCCTGTGCCTTAATTTGGAGTCTTGAACATAGGATAAGGATAAGATCTTGCTCTTTCTTGGGTAGTTGTGCTGGAAAACAACAGCATGAGTACTTGGAATGTGCAGGCAGGACTATTTATTGAGTGGGGAATTAGGAAGCTCTGTTCCCTCCCTTTTATTTACTGCTCACAGCAGATAGCCCAGATAGAATCCCTTAGCAATTAAATAGTAAATTACTTGGATAATCCTTTTTAACTGGTCATGCCTATCGTCTCGTGTTGCCCCTTGACCCTAGAGTCATTGCAGAAGCTGCCTCATTTCCCTTACGAGTTCCTTTGGTGTCTAGAAGCAGCAGAAACTTCACAGCTTCTCTTGAGTGGGAGAGAAAGGGTGAAAGCTACTCCTCTCTGTCCTGAGGCTGGCAGGGCGGCTGCAGCCTTGAATTTTGGACATACTGCCCTACCTCCACCCTTTGCTTAGACCCGCAGCTGTGTGAGCTGTGAGTAGTAGCCTCCTCCCAAGAAATGCTGTGGTTTGATGAAGTAATAGATGATTTTTTCTTTTTTTACAAAAGCTGTTCTCTTTGGTTGCTTTAAGCTGAGGGATTGCTTAGCTCAAAGGATTGTTGTTGGAATGCAGACGTCTTTTGTGCCAAGTCATATACCCCAAATCACTGCTGATTTCTTTTTTTCTTGAAAAGACTAGTTTTTGTTAGTTGCTTGGTAACTGGAGGATAGAAAGGCTTAACTCATTCAGCACAGAGAGCTCCTAGTTTGCACTCTATTAGGCCATCACCTAAGGAGATACTTCTGAAACTGGTGTGTGTTGAGGGCCTGCTCCTTGCACTCTCTAATCCATACAAAGTTTGTGCATGGAAGATGATAAGTATGTAGAAGTTACGCTAGTTGTCCAGGATTGAAATTGTA
The DNA here is from genome assembly GCF_048565385.1 of Saimiri boliviensis. NCBI lineage: Eukaryota > Metazoa > Chordata > Mammalia > Primates > Cebidae > Saimiri > Saimiri boliviensis. The sequence goes on from NC_133459.1 coordinate 57,758,816, forward strand.
CAGAAATGTGCTTAGAAGGGCTTTTGTTTGTCTTTTCTTCTGTGAAGAGTGGAAATAACTTCCATTATGACATTTCCAAAAGGCCCAAACCCACACCTCTGATTGGACTGGGAGGTTCAGGGTGGTAACTATGGCATCGCAGAAGGAAAAGATCACTTTAGAGAGGGAAACCCTGTGACTTTGGACTAAGCCCCTGTGGTCTGACCCCTAGTTCCTTAGTATGTGAGTATTGTATATTACCTACACACCTGTGAACCATCTGAAGATTAAATGAAGATACTGTTGTAAACTGTGGAGGATTTAGAGGATAATCACTATGTCCTAACGTAGGCCCAGTGGTTACAAGTATAGAATTAATTCAGTAAGATTGAGGCCTTCGGATGGGATTGTGTGGACTGGAGAGAAGGAGGGACAGAGAGATTTTCCTGCAGAAGTAGACTAAAAATTCATCTGTAGGGGTAATGTGCTCTTGGCTGATATGGCATTTGATGACAAAGCACTTGTGAATAAGGTAGCCTAATATAAAAATCTGCATGGGGCTGGGCATGGTGGCTCAGCCTGTAATCCCAGCACTTTGGGAGGCCAAGGTGGGCGGATCACAAGGTCAGGAGTTTGAGACCAGCCTGACCAACATAGTGAAACTCCCATCTTTACTAAAAATACAAAAAAAATTAGCTGGGTGTGGTGGTGCATGCCTATAGTCCCAGCTACTTGGGAGGCTGAGGCAGGAGAATTACTTGAAGCCAGGAGGTAGAGGCTGCAGTGAGCTGAGATCACGCCTCCAGGCTTCTGGAAACATTTCCTGTCATCCATACCCTTTCTTTACTTCTCTTTGCTGGCATATCTCCAGACTTCCCTTTTATAGAGAAAGCAGGGGATACTGCTAGCTTCTCTTCGAGACCATGTGCATCCTTAATAGTGCCTCATACTTCCCACAACATGTTATTGCTAGTTCCTCATCCCATAAATATTTGTTGAATTACTAGACAGCTCAGCTTCACCTTCAGATTCCTCTTATGTGAAGGGTGCTTCAGCGCTTATAGAGGGCTTCCACATGTGTTATCTCCTTAGAGAGGAGCTGGGCTGGAATCTGGCTTTGATCGGTGAATGTTAGTGTGGTCTCAGAAAGAAAGAATGCCTGGACTCCTTGCTCCTCCTATTCTCAGTGTCTCTTTTTGGCAAAAGGCTTGAAGTTCTTTGTGACATTTTGCTTGGGTTCCCTTGTCCCACAGTGGCTGTCTGTGTGGCTACAGGCTAAAAATTGTTGTTATGTAATGTCTTTAATGACCACATACAAGATTTAGAAGAAGTAGTTATTTTTCCCCCGAGTTTATGAAGATTGTTGTGCTTCTGCTTGAAGCACTGGTTGTTGCTGCAGTGATCTGGCGTTTCATATCTGATCATTGGCCTTTGCTTTCTGGAACCTTTAGAAAGAGGCTGCCTTTTCTCCTCTCCCTGACTACTGATTGCCGAAACCACAAAACATATGGAAATAGATTTCAGGGACTATCCAAAAGGCATTCTGGTAGTTTGAATCAAAGAATTTCAAAAGCTACCATTTTCTGATTGTGGCTTGTTAGCTAGTATATAAAGATACTTAGAGATACTACTAGTTTGCAGCTGTGTTAGGAAAATTTAGTATCTTTAAGTTTTGTTTTGTTTCACATTAACATCTTAGTATGGGCAGGCATTCAAAGAGAAATTTAGAACAGGTCGATTTCTAGTTACAAGCTTTCACCTAGATGTTTAGAAAGTTAAAACAACAGCAGTAACAGAGAATTAGCATGATACTTTGCCTTTTGCATCTGAACTCTTGATATTGTTTTGGTAGGGCGAGCACTTGGGATAGTACTGTTTATCTGCTGTAAATAGATGTTGGTGTTTATATAGTAGAGTTAGGGAAGCACTATGTAGGAAGAACTCAGAGAATTCCAATAAAGGCCAGTTGTTTACAAAATAGATATAGTAACAGTCAACTTTTGTGTTGCTCTAAGGAGATAATAACACGTGGAAGCCCTTTATAAACTGAAGCACTCTTTACATAAGAGGAATTGGAAGGTGAAGCTGAGCAGCTTGTCTAGTAATTCAGCAAATATTTACTGAGTGCCTACTTTGTGTCACCCTGCAGCGGGTACTGAAATATGCCTCTTTTGGAAATTCTGCATTGTTGCCCTTAGGTTCCCAGAGATACTCCTGTGCTTATAATTCCTTTCACTTACAGCTTTTTGGAGAGGGAGTAATAGAAACCAGGACATGGAAATTTGTCTGGATGGTAGGAAACCTTTCTTGTTAGTGCTTCTGTCTTCATTACTATTCTGTTTTTGACATTCTACCTCTTCAGGTGCTTGGCAGAAAATGGCCATTTCATGCTTTCCAAGTTTATCTTACTTACCTCTGGTTCCATTCACAGGCAGAAGTGAAAGGGTTCCATTTGGGTCCTGATTCTAAGTTCTTAGGAGAAGAAATCTGGTTGGCACATCTAGGTCACATGTCTAAACCTGGTCGAACCAAGTGCTTGTAGTAAGGGGATGAGACTTACGTAGTTTCTGCTTGGCAGCTGAGGGTCCTCTCAGTTGGGGTAGAGGAGGGGAGACAATCATCCAATATCATGGTGAACATGACTGATAAGATCTTTGACCTCACAGAGCTTATAGTCAGTCTGTCAAGAAAGAAAGACATTTGTATTAGTCTGATCTCATGCTGCTAATAAAAACATACCAGAGACTGGGTAATTTATAAATGAAAGAGGTTTAATTGACTCATAGTTCAGCAAGGCTGGGGAGGCCTCGGGAAACTTACAATCATGGCAGAAGGAGAAGCAAACGCAACCTTCTTCATTTGGTGGCAGGAGAGAGAAGTGCAGAGTGAAGGCGGGGGAAGCCCTTTATAAAACCATCAGATCATGTGGGAACTTACTCATTATTATGAGAACAGTATGGAGGAAACCACCCCCATAATTGAATTCTTCCTATAGGGTCCCTCCTATGACACATGGGGATTATGGGAACTACAATTTAAGATGAGATTTGAGTGGGGACACAGCCAAACCTTATCAACATTACACAAATAATTGTGGGGGTAGCAGGGGTTGTATGACAACTAGACTTAAACTTAAACAGGAGATCCTGGAAACTCTCCCCAAGGAATGGTGGTGGGTGGGGGTCACCAAATGAGGAAGGCAGGTGATGTGGATCCTGGGAGGGCACAGGGTGGTGGATGAGGAATGAATGTTTTATGCAGAAGCAACAAAGGAAAGAAAATGCCCAGCAGTAAGAAAAAAATCTGGCCATTTGACAATATAGAGAACCAAGTCTTTAAAATGTACAGTGGCTTGATTATGTGGCCATTCTCTTTGACTTAGACTGGAAGTTCTTTGAGAGCAGGGACCATCTTTTTTTCTATTGACTTTGGAACCAGTTGGCATATGGAGAATTTTATATGGCAGGGCGCATTTAGTTTCATTGGGCAATTTCTGAGTACAGCTTCTTTCCAGCTTATGTCTGCTCAATGTTGAAATCTTGTTATGTGTCTTAAAGTGTATCATCTCAACATTCACTGGAAAGATGGATTGCATACCTTACAGCGTGTACTTTTGATACGGCTTGGCTATGTCCCTATCCAAATTTCATCTTGAATTGTAGCTCCCATAATTCCCTCATGTTGTGAGAAGGACCCGGTGAGAGATAATTGAATCATGTGGGTGGTTTCCCCCATACTGTTCTCATGGTAGTGAATAAGTCTCATGAGATCTGATGGTTTTATAAGAGCTTTCCCCTTTTGCTTGGCTCTCATTTCTCTCTCTTGTCTGCTGCCATGATGGTGAGGCCTTCCCGGCCATGTGGAACTATCAATCAATTAAACCTCTTTTTCTTTTTAAATTACCCAGTCTTGGGTATGTCTTTATCAGCAGTGTGAAAATGGGTTAATACAGAATTTCTGTCTCTCCAGGTTGGTGAAGAGGGTTTTAAGGGAAATTGTGGTCATTTTTGGAAGGATCAAGAATTCTCAGTTTTCCTTTCTTGTATAAATACTGCTTTTATATCATTCCTCCCCCCACCAAACCCCTGAACAGATGTTTTAATGGGAATTGTTGGCTATGCTTTTGTTTTGAAAAATTTGAAACATTATTGAAAGAGGAGAGGGGTAGAAAACTCCATAATTGATTCTAATATATATTTAATTTGGCAGAACTTGAGAGAGACTTGCTGGGATAAGGCGGGACATTTCTTTGATCTCCCAGACTTCTTATCATGGAAGGCAACAGGTGTCACAGCACGGTATGTTAATTACAAGTTGGATTGTATTTGCATTCTTCCATTCTTGGATGTCTGTATATATATTGCTTTTTAAACTGTCTTTGACTGGATATACTGTTGGTACATCTGCATGCGATTTTGCATACTTGAAACATCTTGAATCTATCTTCCACCTCCACAGCACATGCCCAAACATTGTTGTTCCTAAGAGCCCTGGAATGTGAGTATCCAAGGTGAAGACCATTCATTAAAATTGGTCACATTTGAAGGAGATGGGAAAAATCCAGACTGAAATGTGGGTTTTTCCAAAGGTGCTTTTTACATGATGAATAAAAGGAAAAAATACACACACACACACACACACACACATATACACACACAGTCTCTTTCTCTCTCTCACACACACACACACACACAAACACACACACACACACACACACACACACACACACACAGAGTCATGCATTTCTTAATGACAGGGATAACTTCGGAGAAATGTGTTGTTAGGCAATTTCATTATTACTGCAAACATCGTACTTTCACAAACCTAGATTGTATATTCTACTACATATCTAGACTATATGTGCATGTGTACATGTATTTCGGCCTCCAATATTAACCAGGAGATACTTTTTTCAAGGGAGCTGATTTAACTGGATGGGTGTGTTATGTATTTCTTTGCTTTTTATGTAAATGTACCTCATTCCATACTGCAGAGGTATATTGGTTGAAGTCAACAACTATTTTTCAGTGAATTATGAATAAATTAAAAATAGAGCATATGCTACATAACAGAAACTTGCATAAAATACTCAATTGAGTATGAAATTGTGGCTACTATAATTAATGGAGTGAATGTATGTGTGGAGATACATAGTCAAGTTGGACATGAAATCTCTAAGTATGACAAGCCTCTCGTCATGATGACCTCAGATTTAAGGAGACGCATAAGGTCAGAGCAGGTCTTCTCATCTTGAATAAGATTTAGAATCTGGATTGAACAAACCTGTGAGGAAGGGAATCATTTCCCAGAGGAAAGGTAAATCTCTAGACATTAAGGAGGCAGGTGTTCTAAGTTAAAATCAGCTCATTCAGCGAGGGGCCAAATCCTACCTCCTTGCCTTCTTGTTTGAACTCAAGGGAAGGCGGAAATAGCAGTACCATTTCTCCTATCTCATTCTCTTTTGTAGTGAGTTGATAGGGTGTGATAATTAAGCAGCAGGGGCTTCCAGGAGGGAGATAACAGAGAACATTTCACAAGCATGTCATTCTTAATGTCAGCTCTTCCCAATCTCCTCGCAGTGAAACAGTCATTAGCCAAAGGTCCTGGGGCAGAGAAATCCATGTGCATGTAAAAATGGCCTCCGCAAACCTCAGCTACATGCCATCTCTGTCAAGAGGCCCCTGGAGGAGTAGTCTCCACTATACCCTGGAAGGTGTAATTAGTCACTGTTACAGTTATCACCAGTGGGGAGTGCAGTGTGTAAGTGAAGATGTCATCTTGAACATTCCCCTTTTGGTGTCACTCTTTTTGTCTATAGCATAGGGATTGTGATATCTATCTTGCAAATTTCTTGTGAGAATCCTATTAAAGCATTTTTTTTTTTCCAAATTAGCTGGATTATAAGAATTTACCTGAATGATTTGTTCAAAACACATATCCCCGGGTCTTCTAGTTTTCAGCCTAATGAATCAGAATCTCCATGGGAGATGTGGGTATCTGTATGTTAGCAAGCGCCCAGGTAGTTGTATGATCAGGTAACTTTGGACAACACTGCCTTGCAGAATATATATGAAGGTGGTATGTGGTTCTGAGTGAGAGAGAAGTGTTTTAAAGGCCGAATGAGTTTTTTGAATTTAAAAGTTGTAAACCAAAAACAAAATTCTAATTCCCCTGCCATCTGAATGGACCCCTTCTCTTAGCCAAGGGCATTTCAAAGTTAACCTGAACAGCTAGTTCAGGCCATGATGGGAAGGGTGAGGGTCAGTCCTCTCTTTTGGAATTCTGGAAAAGCCAACAAGCAAACATCAACACAGACCTTAAATCTGATAAGAAACGTTTACAGTCTGTTCTCTCTGAAGCTTGCTAAGTGGAGACTTCATCTACATAATAAAACCTTGGTCTCCACAACTCCTTATCTTAACCCAGAAGTTCTTTTCTATAGATAATATTAACTCTTTCAACCAATTGCCAATCAGAAAAATTTTAAATCTACCTATGACCTGGAAACCCCTGCTTTGAGTTGTTCTACCCTTCACAGTATTAACCTTACATGTACTGATTGATGTCTCACGTCTCCCTAAAATGCATAAAAGCAGGGTGTGCCCCTACCACCTTGAGCACTTGTCATCAGTACCTCTTGAGGCTGTGTCCTGGGTACATCCTAAACCAGGCATCCTCAGACTTTTTACACAGGGGGTCAGTTCACTGTCCCTCAGACCGTTGGAGGGCCACCACATACTGTGCTCCTCTCACTGACCACCAATGAAAGAGGTGCCCCTTCCTGAAGTGTGGCGGGGGGCCGGATAAATGGCCTCAGGGGGCCGCATGCACCCCGCGGGCTGTAGTTTGGGGACGCCTGTCCTAAACCTTGCAAAATAAACTTTCCAAATTGATTGAGATCTGTCTCAGATACTTTTGGGTTCACAAAGTGGAGGTTTCTTGTTAACTTATCAGAACATGCTCGGGGCTTCTATCCTTGCCTTTGACAATCTCAAACCTTGAGGAAGCAGAAAGTTTAATCCTTGGAAATGATTTATTGGCTGTCTAGTCATCCTTTCCATTTTTATTGGCCATGACACTCATGACTCATTCTATTTTCATTAGTATAAATTAATCATCTCCTTCCCCCACCCACTCCATGCTTGTGAGCACCTTCAGAGACCTCCCTTCCCACTTCCCTCTCTTTCAGAGAGCAAAGCCTGTGGACCCTGGGTACCAGGTTTCTCTAGCAAAGGTGGTTGCCCTTTCCCCTGGCCCACTTATAGCTTGCATGTGTCTTTCTCTCTCTAATTTACTCAATATTTCTCCCTTCTCTATATCTACTTGCATATTAAGGTAAAACGAGGAACCTCTCTGAGCTTTCTGGATTGTAGATGGAAATAATGACAACACCTGCTCCGTGGGGTTATTGTAGAGAAAGCTTCTAACACAATGCTGAGAAAGCTTTTTAAAGGTATTAGCTATTTCATTTAGTTCCCTTTCTGTATCAGTTTTGGCAGTGAGTCTTTACATTAAGCATAGTGGAAAGAGGGAAATCCTTGTGGTCAGACTGACCTGGTTTCAGTGTCTCCATCATGTGCTGTCTGCAAGAACCTGGAGCAAATTATTTACCTTCTGAACCTTATTTCCTCATCCATAAGCCCACGCAGGGCTATTAAAAGAGAGGTTCTTTGGGTAAAACATGTAGCACATAGTATTTACACAATAAAGAGTTCTTTTAATGAAAAATCCACATTGTCTGTTCCCTCTTCTAGAATAAGGAAGACGAGGGTCTGAATTTAAATGTGCCCATTTCAAAAAAAAAAAAAAAAACTTTGGGTAATAAAACACCAATTTGGCCTCCTCTGGGCGAAGAAGAGGTTGAGATATGGTGTTTATTTGGCTCTTACATGTGATTATTTTGGGAGGTTTTGGGGAAAATGAGTGCCAAAAAGGCTAGAGGGTCTTTCTTAAAAATATATTTTTATTATTCTAGTAGAGTCAAGACTAACAAGCAATTGGATTTCACCTTGTGTTAAAGCTTTCAAACTTGTTTTTGGCAATGACAGTGTATAAGAACACCTCCCCTTTCTCTCTTCTGTCTCTATTTTCCTCTCCTCTCTTTCATGTGTTTTTCCCCCATTCCCCACTTGTATTGTTCTTACCCTTCAAAATATGGCAGCTACTTTTGTTTATCTGGGTCACTGAGAAAATCACCATTTGGCCCATGATCACTTTGTAATTCAGTTTCATTCTTTTTCTTATATTAAGGAAAATAATTATTGCTATTTTTGTTAATAATGATAATGGTAATTATCATTTATTGAGTGCCTTCCCTTTATCTGTGCTAGGCATATTTAGCAAATGTTAACTGTTAGTCCTTATGACCATCCTTACAGCAGGTGGTATCATTACCACTTTACCATTCAAGAACTGAAGCAGAATGTTTTAGTAATTTGCCACATTCTTTCTGTTAAGTGGGTACTGTCTACAATTTTGATGACATGAGGAATGGGAAGTCATACATTTGAATGGTAGAAATTTTTTATAGGCAGAAAAATATATGTATGAATTCTCCCTCTAAAGAGGTTTGAGGTGACTGATAATCTAAAAAAAAAAGTGATAAAAAATAGAAAAAATCAGAATGGAGTGAAAATAATGATAGGGTAACTGAGCTGAAGCTAAGAGCTTTAGAGAACCTTTAGAGAATTAATAATTACTAATAAATTTGTTTTCAAGCTTCCTAGTGGCCAAAGCAAAGACAGAGCTTGAACAAGATTAACTGAGTGAACAGATAAAAACTTTACTGCCGTTCAAGGGAAGTAGAACTTTTTCTAACATTGAGAGTTTGAGAGAAATTAATCCTAGGTTATCAATGGTAGACAATATGAATTATTTAAAAGTATGTCCTATTAAATTTAGTTATAATTTTAAATAAAGTTTTAATTTTAAAATACGTTTATAGAAAAGTTGTGAAGACACTAAAGAATTCCCACATAGTTGATGTCCAGTTTTTCCCATTAACATATTAATATGATACATTTGTCATAATTAATGGACTGATAATATATCATCATTAATTAAATTTCATACTTTATTCTAATTTTTTTTAGTTTTTACCTACTGGCCTTTTTACTATAGTCATGACTTCTTAGGCTCCTCTTGGCTGTGATAGTTTCTGAGTCTTTCTTTTTGATGCCCTTGAGAGTTTTGAAGAGTATTGGTCATTTTTGTTGTAGGATGTGCCTCTGTTGAAATTTGTCTAATGTTTGTCTTATGGTGAGACCTGGGTAGTTTGTTTTTGGGAGAAAGTTCACAGAGATAAAATACCTTTCTCTTCATATCAAGGATATGCACTCCCAGCACAACTTATCACTGTTGATGTTCAACTTGATCACTTGGCTGAGATATTGTTTATTAGGTTTCTCCTTTATAAAGTTACTCTTCCACCCCTGTCATATTGTATTTCTTGGAAGGAAGTCGCTATGCACAGCCCACACATAAAGAGTGGGGAACAGTTATGCTTCATTTTCTTGAGGCTGTAGTATCTACATATATTACTTTGAATTATTCTTTATGGGAGATTTGTCTTTTCTCAGCTCACCTTTTTTTTTTTTTTTTTTTTTTTCCCCCGCTTTGAACTAAAATAAATGGTTTACCAGGCTTCTTATGTACAAAGAAGGGACACTGTAAGTTTGGTTTAGAGGTTAAATGTTAGAATTTCTGAGACATTTCTGTGGCATATGGGAAAACAGGGTTGAATTTCTAGAATCTCAGGTTTATTTTTCCTTGTATTTCTTTTTATTAAATTAACATATTCTGTTTATTAATTTTACATTTCCTCTCCCTTCCCTTATAATGTACAATGCTGTGTGTGTTGTTAGTAAATATGCTACCTTTTCCTTTAAAGAGATGAATTTATGGCTTTCAGAAACTGAAGTCCCTTTAAAATAATTATTATTTTTCTTATTTGTATCATTCTCTGCATTTTGAGTTTATAAGGGATATTATTGTTATTCATCTTGGGTTTTTACTAATCTGCCAGGAGATTATTATGTTGGGTTATTGATCTGTAGTCATTTTCTAACTACAATTTATAGGATGTCAAATACAGTACCATTATTTAGTCTCTTATTCTACTGATTCTTCTTTTTTTAAAAAAATTGGAAATATGCTTTGTACGATTTTTTACTTAATATTGTATTTTTTACATTAATAAATATCTGAAAATGTTTTTGATGTCTGTGTTCTATCCTATGTCAGTATCAGTTTTGCCAAGATTTTGGGCTTGAAATGGGATCTTACTTTAATTTGCATTTTTGGTTATTGAATCCAATTAATTTTTCTTATATTTATCAACCACTTATTTATGTATGTCATTGTCAATTACTAATTGTGACGATTAGTACTATGTATTTCAATGATCTATTTATGTTGGTTGCCAATGTTTGTATTGGGATTTCAGTGTTTTCTTCAATTTTGGTGAGAATTTTTAAAAAAATTCTCTTACTTCCCTCCCCTTCTTTAAAAAAAATTATACCCATTTTAGTATACATAAAGTAATCTCTTATTGTGGTTTTAGAGTTGACTTTTTTAATATTATAAATCTGTGGAATAAAAGTAAAATTGATTGGATTTATATCATCTTAGAAGTAACTTTTTTTTAGCAAGGATTCCCCAGGAAGTGTTATGAAATTAAAAATTAAAGATGTCTGAGAGTGAGGGATAGAAGCACAGTTATTTCTGAGATGCTTGATGCTAAATCTCTTTGATTTGCATGGTTTTATGGTTGTGTTGAAGGATGATTTCTCAGAACAATGGTATTTAAAACAGCTCTTCTAAGTTCTAGGAAGGATTCAGTCATTCTCTCTCACCAGTTTATTTTTTTAGTATATTTAATAGTGCTGAGAAATAACTGGTAAATATTAGATTTTCTTTACCTTTATTTTTGGGAAAGAAGAGTGTTTTCACTCTCTACAGAATAAATATTCTTATTACTTCACTAATGATAGTAGAAATAAAAGGAATTTTAAAATAAAAGTGACTAAAACTCATAAGGGCCTATTCTTTTCTGGGTAGGTGCCCAGGAGACTTCAGGCCAGCCCAGCCTGAGTTCGGAGACTTAAAGTCCAGGAAGGGTGAGAGAGGATGAAGCATGCTGGGTCAGTGGGGCTGGGGGCTATGGGGGAAGTAGGGAGTAGGAGGTGCTAACATTATGAGAAGGAGTTAAGGCACAGGTTCTTAGGGACTGTGCCCTGCACTTGTACTCACCTGTCACATCACTGACTGTCCCTCCCTCTGCTACACTGAGACAAAGTCTGAGGAGAGTTGAGGTTGCTTCTTTCTCTTTTCATCGGTAAAGCCAATCTGTATAGAAAAGGTTGAGAATCCCCCTCTTTGTCCTTTGGGGGAAAGGGTAAAACTGTGTGACCTCGGCAATTATGATGTGCACCCCTCACTGAGAACCACTAGTCTGAATCTGTTCCATTTCTATAAAGTTTTTTCCCCCAGTTCTCTGCTGTGTACATCTAGACGTGGATTTTGTGTGGCTGGAAGATGATCTTTAGCATGACTGTCATTTTGCAACTGAGCAGCAATATAGCTTTTCCTTTACTGAACAATTTTCTCTGAGACCTTGAATCACTTTTGGAATTTAATTTCATTTGCTCTTTCAATGTGATAAAGTAGAACTCTCTCTGAATTTGATTCCTCACTTACAAACAGATATGATAGTATATTCTCTGTTGAAAATGTTTGCATGTTGTGAGGATGCTAAAGAGTTAGATCTCATTTTAGGGAACAGAACTGAAACTCAGAAGGGTCCCATTCTGAGGGTGAAACAAGTGTGTGGAGTAAGAGTTAGATTTTAAGGGGGACATTCTTGGATCATGCCTTGCTCAGGGATCCTTTTCCTGACCCAAGAAGGCCTTCCTCAGGATAGATTGGGCATCTCAGTCTTCATGGACTCTTAAATCCATTTCTTACCCAAGGCGGCTAACTCTGTCAGTGGGCTATTTTGTGAACTTCATACTTTTTGAATATGTTATATTTATGTGATTCTTGGTAGCCTGAAGAAGCTTGGTAGAGATTCAGATGAGTTAATCTGCTTAAAGGTGTCGGTATTCAGTCTTGGAAGCCGTGGTACTAGAGCTCCGAAGGCTTGGCAGTTTTCAGGACCTACATCACAAGATGCAGAAGCGGTGTGGCTTGGAGCTTGGGGTTACCTGATCTAACCAGGTAGCTTGGGGCCCCTGGCACGCATGTCAGACTTTTCTCATCTGCAAAATGTGGTGCTTGGATTAGGTGATTCATTTAGTACTGCCCAGGCCCAAAGTTCTGAGTCTGTAAGATATAATGGGGTTGACCAAAGTCTCCTTTTGGATTCTTCTTTAAAACTCCTTCCTTTGAAAGGAGATTGTTAAGGACAGACCTCAAAATTCAACGCTTTGTGCTATAATTTAATGTTAAAATACTGTACCCTTTCCTTTCCTCCTTTTTCTCCTTTACTACTTCTATTTTGTTTCTTTTTTGAAGATATACCTCCTTTTAATATTTTTCTTAATTTTTCTTTCTTCTCTCTGTAAATTATCAAGGGCCTTTGGAGAGAATTCTTAAATGTTATTAAGCAATTGCATTCGGGGAGCCCTTTGTTCCCAGACCATTTAGAAGATTGCTTTTCCTTTTGTTAAATACAAAAAATTGTCAAACTGTATTGTTAAAATGTGCCAAAAACTGCATTCACCAATAAAAAATGTCAGCTCTCATTATTGCCCAGATATTATTCTTTTCAAAAGCTGAGCACTCTTGCCAGGCTTTCTAAACAATCTTCAGCTCATTCATCTTCCTGGTTTTGTTACATTTTGAACCTCTCTGCGTCTATATAAGGTGGCAGCCTGTCTTTTAAAAATTAATGGGTTCCAAATGCCATTCAAACCTATTTCCGCCCTCCTCCTCTCCTCCCCGACTCTGCCTGTTAGGAGTCTTATGTTCTGTATAAATATTGAGCTGGAGATAGTTTCTAAAGAGGTGTTTGGACCTTTAATTAACATTGACAGCCTGTCTGCTTAGGATTTCTCTCTACTGTCTCCATGGAAAAGTCAGGTAGGTCAGTATGGGGAGGAGGGACCTCTGCAGTGGATGTGTTCCTGGCTGCTGGCCCTAGAGACACTGCACTCTGAGCCAACCATGAAGTCATTTTGAATTTAAGGAGTCTAGCTAATCCAAGGCAATGTGTCTTAATTTGACAAAGTAAAGGCTGCCCGATAAGCAACCCTAACTACAAATTCTGTGGAACAGGGGGTGTTTGTAAGTTTAGATTGTGCTAGAGAAATGTGGTGATGTGGAAGAACGGGCTCGTTTTCTGCTGTTTACTCTCTTTGCCACCCCAACCCCCGCCTCTCTCCTTTCTCTCTTACTTACTTTGGCCCAAATCAGCCCTGCAGTCTGGCCTCTGCAGTGGCTTGATGTGAAATTTGAGAAACATATGTAGTTTTCTATTTCAGGAAAGTGATCTCAGGGATTGAATGTGTTTTTTTGTTGGCTGTTAAGCTCTGATCTTGCCCAGTGTGGTTTTTTGATGATGAGAAAGAGGCTTCGAAGTGCTTTTTATCAGAATTTCATGTAATAAAACTTAAGGTTTGGTTTCTTTATTTCAGCCCGCAACCCCCTCCCAGGCTCAGGACACAATGTCATCTATTCTGTCAGAAGTGGGAAGAAGTACACATTGTTCATATTACAATCACGTCTTTGCTTCTCGCACACACATATATAAGAATGGCCACTGTGTCTGTCCTTTACAAAAGCTATTTTAAATGTAGTTCAGTGGAGGACCAAAGGTCTGCGTAGTGTCTCTTACAAAGGAAAAGGGATCCATTGGGGGAAAAGTCTGCCTTTGTTTTGCCTTGGAAGGGCCAGTATTTTTCTTTGTTCTAGAGGTGAGTGCCAATAATGGGCCCAGTGCCCTATCAACCAAACTTCATTAATCTAGCCATGCAAAGGGTACAGTGATCAGCCCCACTGCAGCCTGTCAGGAGGAGGGCTGGGAGACTCAGGTGAGTGGACCAGGGCAAGGCTGGTGTAGGGAGTGGCTGAGAGTTGGGAGACTGGAGATGGACTCATGACAGACTTTTATGTTAGGTTCTTTGCACATAAGCTATGTGCCTGTTGCCTCTGAAGGGCTACATCAGAATAAGAGGTGGCTCCAGCTCTTAAGGAGAATCTTGGCTAGTGGTGGAAAAAGGTTCCATGAGCTGTGAGTGTCCATTGCACATGAACATTTTGAAGATAGTAGCATGTCTCTTCATTTTTGTTTCCAGGGAATACTTGCTCCATTAATAAGAGAATGATGTTCTATGTTGGAGGTCTCCACAGGGTAAGTGAGGATACAGAGAAAGGACCTACCTACCCCAGACTTGGAGTGGGGTGAGAGGGAAGAAGGAGAAAGCACAAGAAAGGCATATCCAGAAGGAAGAGAGCCCACATTTCTGGGCATTATGCATATTGTCCTATTTGGTCCTTAAAATTTTTCCTTTTTACAGAGGAGTACACTGAGACCCACAGAGGTCAAAGAACAGATTTGAGTTCACACAGTTGCTGAGGAGCTGAGAGGCTGGATCTGGACCTAGGTGTGCATGGCCCCAAGGTCAATTGCTGTGGCCTGTGTTTTTAGCAGAGGAGAAAGGATGAAAACTCTAGTTTTTCTCAGACTACATTCATCTCTGACCCCTTTTTTTGTCCCATAGTGAACCGACCAGTTTCCTTTGACCCTAAGATCTGGTCTTTGTCAAAGTATTTTGGAAAAGTTTGAGAGATTGTCAGGCAAGGGAGAGTCAGAGATAGGCATCTTATGAAGTGAATGCAGCAAATCCTAGGCTTCAGGGCCGTTCGCTGGCACAGGGAGTTGTAGAATGTTCCAGGTGGGGAGGGAATGCAATCAGAAAGCATTTCTGTATAAGCATTTCTGATCTCAGATAAAAGGGACCTACATCCTCAAAGCTCAAGGTATTTGTTTTTAAACTTTTTTATTACTGTAAATAAATATTCACTATTGTACCTAATCTCATATTCATAATCATGTTCCTTTTCTTAAAGAGCGTTTATATAAAAGCTTCAGGCCCTACAAAATCCGAGAACATCTTTCATGGAGGAAGGATAGGAGACTCAAGGGTGAGTGGTTGAACTTCAGCTCTGGTGTAAAATGCCCACCCTGGGACTTATTGTGTGACCTTGAGCAAATTACCTACAATTTCTGCACTTTTTTCATATTTGTATTTCATGGACTTGTTATGGGATTGAAAGAGTTCATGTGTATAAAGCTCATAGTACAACCCGCAGAGGACTCAGTCAACATCAGCTGCCCCTGCTGCTGCTGTTGTTACTTGTTACTGGTGTATAAGACCCAGGTAAATGGAACTTAATATCAGTGTCTACCATTAAAACGTTCACCTTCCAGAGGGTATAATGCAAGGATAACCTTAGATTTGCATTGAAAAACCCATGCACTATCACTTTACATCTTCAACCTCTATCCAGACAGCTCCAAATACATACTATTCAGAAAAGTGGTGATATTTTCACAGCACTGAGACTAAGCTGTCTCATCTCCTGCTGGTCCTCATCACTCACCAACCTTCCAGCCACATCAGACATCTCTCTAGTTTCTGGGCAAGCCAGACCTGTTCATGTCTTCTTGACTTTACACATACTGTTTCCTCCCTATAGAATGTCATTTGCCCTTTTTTCTGAATGTCAATTGCTATTCACCCTTTGATACCCAATTTAAATGTGATATTACTTGTGAAGCCGTTCAGACTCTTCTGGTCAGTTACATACTCCTGTTTCATTTTTCCTGTAGTTCTTCTAGAACTTCTCTCATTGTACTGTAATTACTTCTTGATATACATTTTTCTTAAAATAGCCTAGGAGCTCTTTGGATGAAGATAATACAGTTTGTTCACCTTTATATCCTTGATGCAGAGTACATGACACGTGATTTATGTGAAATAGTTATTTTTTTCATACCATTATATTTTAAAAGCCAAAATATTTTGTTCCAGAAAAGCTATAGTTTTCCATTGGTGTATATTCTAATTTAAGAAGTGTTTTTATTGCCTGATGGATCTCCGATCTGAAATGACTTTGTAGCATTTTCTATGCTTCCTTGCATTTAGCCTTCTGATTTAAGCATATGATGCTTGGAAACACCTACTTAAGTTTTATCTTCTTTGCTAATTGTAACTTCATGAGTGCAGGGACCGTATATGTTCTGTTTACAGCTCTATCCCCAAGTCCTAATACAGGGATTGGCAGTTCTAGAGGTAGAAGAAATTATAATAATAATAGTGCTTGTATTTTGTACTTAGTAGGACACTTAACATGTGCTGACCACTATTGTAAATATTTTAGGTATATTAACCCCTCAGTCTTCCCAGTATCCTTATGTTATATGTATTATAATTAACATTTATTTTCTACAGATAAAGAAACTGAGGCTCAAAGAAGCTAAGAGAACTTTCCAGTGGTCATATAATGATTGGCAGAGTTGGGATTTTAACCCAGGCAGTCTGGCTCCAGAATTCAGGCTGTTTACTATAATGGCACACTGCCTCTGATTAGTACTAATTAGCTTAGCACTTGTTTGTTAACTAATTGTTAAAGGAATCCAGCAGAGACCTATTTCTCTACTGTAAAGGGTTCATTGGTTAGGCAAATAATCACCCTAAGCCAGTTGTTCTGAAAGTGTGGCCTTGAGACCAGCAGCATGAGCAGCATCACTTGCAATACATTGGGAATGCAAATTCTGTGGCCTCACTCCCACCCTACTGAATTAGAAACTCTTGGGAGTGGGACCAAATAATCTTGTGTTTTAACAAATCCTCCAGAAGAATCTGATGGATGCTTAAGTTTGAGAACCACCTGTGAAGACTCAGCCATTTTCTCTGGAATTTTGCCCCTCTTTTTGCTTTCCTTAAGAAGTCATACTTTTGAGTATCTCACTTTTGTATACCCCTGATTTTTGTGACATTTATGTGAGGACTAAGCTCTAACCTCCGTGAATGATTCTGCCAAGGTTTCTGACAAATTTGGAAGGTTTCAGGTGTGTCTGTAGCTTGACAGTGTTCATTTCTTTTGATCTTTTTAATTTTCCCCTGATAACTTAAAGGATGAAGAAATTTAAAAAAATATAGTGCTTCCTCCATTCAGCCTGGCTGTCTCAGGCTCCCCTAACTGGTGAGTGAAGAAGGAGCCCAGAGATGCAGGGATAACAGAGAAAGCGGGAGTAGCAGTGTGTAGGGAAGCAAAATTTGATGTTATCACACTTCCTAGAAATGGCTTCAGGTCCTTTGGACTATTGGTTTACAAATAGCAGAGAAAAAGAACACTGGACTTCAAACTGGAGTTGGAATCCTAGTTCAGTCTCTCTACCTACGTGATTCTAGGAAAGCAATTTTTCTGAGCAACAGTTGCCTCATCTTTAAAATGGGGATAATTACTAACTTTTTAATGATGTGAGGATTTATGGAGACACGTGATGAGCACTCAGTTCCTTGCTAGTTATATCTGTACTGAAGGAAGCTATAAGAGATAGCATTAGTCACTAGCATATTTACCAGAGAGTGTTCTAAGAAATGGATTATAGATTTTGCAGAGCAACAAAGAATCCACAGTACTCCAAAGTGGCTGGTTTTCCAAGGAACAGAATTCTGGGAGGTCCAGTTGCAGAGAAAACTAGGCACCAGTTTGAATGTATTATGTCTTAAATATGCTTGTTTTAAAAAAGGTATCTAAAAGTGATTTCACAATGTCAGGATTTAGACTTAAGTTTTTTGTATGAAAGAGGGCATTGCTGAAAGTCAAGACCCAAGGACTGTACAAATATTGATGCAACTGTCAGAGATACATGGTATTTGACCTTCTATTAATAAAGACAAATTATTGCATTTCTGTGATATTTGAGTCTGTAGGAACTTTCCTTAATTCCACTGGTATTCCGTTCTGTGGCTACCAGGGCTGCTGGAACAAGGAACGTAGCGTTGTGTTTCTGATTTATGAGGTGGAATATTAGCCTGATTTACTAAACTGAAAGAGCAAGTTCAGATAACAACATAGTGAAACTTCCTGAATAATAACAGCCACAGAAACAACTCATGTAGGTATCACAACAAGTTTGGCTAGATTTATCCAAAGACTATAATACAAACCATGGAGGAAAGAAAGTAGGTAAGTACAAGTAAATAGAGGGTAAGACAGATACTAGTGGACTCTGCTGGAAGTAGGAGGACTTGGAGGGAGGATTTTTTGTGGACATCTGCAGGGCTTAGGCAGTGAAGTGTTTGCTGTGACTATTTGCCAGCACCATCCCACTTCACAGGTTGGTGGTTCCTTTTCACCAGGATTTTAATGATGGGTTGTGTCCCATAGAAGGGAAGGGCAGTATACCCTGTATTAATTTTAAAAAGGTTTCAGCTTACACAGGGCAGCATTTTTATTTTTTACCCTTGCCTTTGCTTATTCAGAGAGAGTACTTTGGAATCCACTCATCTAAGCCTCAGACTTCAGAGAGAGCTGATTCCTGTTTGACAGTAGTCATATCCATTTTGCCAATTCTTTGACCTTTGAGATAACATGTACTCAGGTCTGACCTGTCAATGGTCTGTAAAATCCCATCCAGATTAAGAACTTGATATTTCCAAGAGCACATCTAAAGAATGGGGGGCCTTCTAATTTTGTTCCTCCAGGCCTTGTTTTGGGAGAAGCCAGCAGCTGCTTCTAGTGTTAATGAGGTGGGATTGTAGATGGGTGGAGTCTGTGGGGCCTCAACTTACATGATGATCCTGTATCTTTTTATTACAAGTCGCACAAGTTTTAGCTACTCATGGCAGCATTTTTCTCTAGCTGGTCAATTTTGTCTAATGATTGTTGATCATGATCATTTTACTGTAAAAGGTTTTTTTTTTTTTTTTTTGAGACAGGGTCTCACTCTGTCACCCAGGCTGGAGTACAGTGGCACAGTCTCAACTCTGCCTCCCAGGCTCAAACAATTCTCCTGCCTCAGCCTCCTGAGTAGCTGGGACTACAGGTGCACACTAATTTTTGTATTTTTAGTAGAGATGGTGTTTCACCATGTTGGCCAGGCTTGTCTTGAACTCCTAACCTCAAATGATTCACCTGCCTCGGCTTTAGAAAATTCTGGGTTTACAGGCATGAGCCACCATGCCTGGGTTGTAAAAGTATTTTTAAAAAGTGTTTTCAGAGTCCGTTTGCCATGGGAGAAAAGGGTATGTTAACTTCCTGCTTGCATCCTTTTGCAGGCTTTTCGTTGTGAGCATCAGTTCCTTTGCAGTTTTGGGGACCACTTTGGGTATACTTTAAATAATTCAGATGCTGAAAATTTTCAGAATAAAAAAGAAAGTCTAGAGAGAAGCCCAATTTGGTTATACTACAACCTGAGTTGCTGATTAAATTGTCAAATTCCTAATGTAACCTGGTCATGTCTTTGCACAATAGTAATACTAATATTAACTTCTATTTATATAGTGCCTGTCTTCTCAAAGAACTTAAAGCAGTGTCCTTTTCTGTATCACTACTCTTCCCAAAACATGTTTGTACTGATGTATGTAGCTTCAAAATGTGGATATATCACTATGACGGATCAATGCATATGGTGATGGTATTTATTAGAATCATATGTTACTGGAAGTGCCTAACATTGTGTGTAGAGGAAGCCTGTCGAGTTTCCAATAGATATTAACTGTGGGGCCTTTTTGTATCTCAGTTTTTTCATCTGTGTAGTGGGGATAATAGTTCCTATTTTATAGAGTTACCGTGATGATTGATTGTGTTAATATGTGTAAAGCATTGACACAGTAATGCTGGGATAGTCCTCAATAAATGCTGTTGTTTGATAATTTCTCTATAAATGCTATTGTTTGCATTGGTTTTACAATCAGTCTAATAAATATGAGTTTAAATCCCCTCTTTGTCCCTTGCTTGTTGTGTCATCTTGGGCAATAACAGTAACAATCAACACAGATGCTATTTATTGAATAATAGTTTATGTGTTAGACATTATATTAGGCACAGGATATAAGTGATTATCACTTATTCCTTTAACTTTCTTAAATAGGTATGATTATACTCATTTTATAGATGAGTTGGGTAAGGTTTAGAGAAATTAGGAAACTTTCCCATAGTAACAGAGTTAGATTATTGGCAAAGCGGACTCTGAATTCTTGTTTTTGGTTACCTGCTTAGGAACCCCAGAGCCACAGTTTTATCATTTGTAATAGGGCTGACAATAGCTCTTGGTAAGAATTGAATATTGTATATAAGGTACCTAGCACTTACTGTGCATTCTTGACATGATATATGATGATATTATTATCCTCTCCAATTAGAGCTTTCCATACAATAGAATTTTTTCTTTGTGTGCTTTATGCCATGCATGTATCTTTAGAGATGCGGTGTTTGATTTCCTGTTCTTGTGTCAGTTTGCTGAGAGTGATGGTTTCCAGGTTCATTCATGTCCCTACAAAGGACACAAACTCATCGTCTTTTATGGCTGCATAGTATTCCACGGTGTATATGTGCCACATTTTCTCTGTACAGTCTATCATTGATGGGCATTTGGGTTGGTTCCAAGTCTTTGCTATTGTAAACAGTGCTGCAATGAACATTCGTGTGCATGTGTCCTTATAGTAGAACGATTTATAATCCTTTGGGTATATACCCAGTAATGGGATTGCTGGATCAAATGGAATTTCTATCTCTAGGTCCTTGAGGAATCACCACACTGTCTTCCACAATGGTTGAACTAATTTACACTCCCACCAACAATGTAAAAGTGTTCCCATTTCTCCACATCCTCTCCAGCATTTGTTGTCTCCAGATTTTTTAATGGTCGCCATTCTAACTGGCATGAGATGTATCTCAATGTAGTTTTGATTTGCATTGCTTTAATGACCAGTGATGATGAGCATTTTTTCATATGTTTGTTGGCCTCATATATGTCGTCTTTTGTAAAGTGTCTGTTTATATCCTCCGTCCACTTTTGAATGGGCTTGTTTGTTTTTTTCTTCTAAATCTGTTTTAGTTTTTTGTAGATTCTTTTCTATTTGTTCTGAAAGTTGTTGAGGAAACTGGCTCAGCTAAAGCTAAGCGTATAGAAATCAAGTATGTTTTGGATGGTAAGGTGGCGTCAGTATTATATATATTAACACAGTTTTGGCACCAGAAACAGCAACAATCCCTTAGAATGGTGTGTGCAGATGTAATATATTCCATGATGTTTCAGCCTATATTTTAAGCTAATAAGTGAAAACAATGCAGAATTGGGCTGCAGGCCATTGCCCCATTTTGTAGTCA
This sequence comes from Saimiri boliviensis, assembly GCF_048565385.1. NCBI lineage: Eukaryota > Metazoa > Chordata > Mammalia > Primates > Cebidae > Saimiri > Saimiri boliviensis. Next base: position 57,780,137 of record NC_133459.1, read on the forward strand.
CATCTTCCATGTGAATGATAAGCACATTTATTTACCCATTCATTTTTCAACTTCCTACAATATAAGCTGCATACTTATCACCTGCTTTAAAGAACACCAGTGATTTCTTATTGTGGTTTATGCCATAAATATGTATTCTAGACATGACTTCTCACCTGAATATCAGTGCCACATCCTTCATAGCCTCAAAGTTTTAAGGAAATGTCCTCTTATGGTATACTTTAAAGTCTGTAATTTTAGAGATTATTTAGCAAGTACAAAGTATGTTTTGAGAACTTCATTTTTTGTGTTCTATACTTTTTGTTAAGTTTATACCAGGATGATTTGTCATTAGTGTTCTTGTAACATAATTTTGGAGTTTTCCTTATGCAATGTGGAAATAGTAAGGTTGACATTCTGCTTTTAACTCATCTTTATAAACTATGAGGAATTCTTAAATATAATGCTTTTTTGAAAGACTCTTGACATAAGTATAACTAAACCAACTATTTTATATAATTATTTTTATTTTATTTTATCTTTTATTTTTGAGACAGGGTCTTGCACTGTCACCCAGGCTGGAGTGTAGTGGCGTGATCATGGCTCACTGCAGCCATTACCTCCCAGGCTCAAGCAGTCCACTTGCCTCAGCTTCCCAAAGTACTTAGGACAAAGGCATAAGCCACCATGCTTGGTCTTTGTAAATCTTGTTATTTCATATATGTTATGAGTATGAGAACTAAGCGGTTCCATAAAGATTAAAATTATAATACCTCATTTTTAGTAGTATTTTGCTTTATATTATTTGACTTTTTATAAAAATTCATAGTCTCAAAAAAGATACAATGTTCTTCCTCAACTTGACTAGCTAATACTCTTTTTCTTGGTGTTCAGTTTAACTATCAATCTTATCCTGTTAAATTATTTTAAATTTTTTAATAATAGGCAGATAATATTTATAGTTTTTAATGTCAGCATTAATAACATTTTTCTTTCATAATATTCAACTAATGGATACATCTTCAATATATAAAGCCCGTAAATAGATTTTTTTTACCCTAGGTTAGATCTAAATTGCTTACCTGTATTTGGAAGTGAATATTATGTTATTGACAATAAATTCCAAACTTCTTTGTATTACTGACATTGTAACAGTGTCTAGATATGATGGACACCCTTGCTATTGCGTTATCATTGATCATGCACATTGATCATGCCCATGTTGAAATAGGCAATGCCAAAGACAGGCCGAAGACAAAACTGGTAATGATTTTGGTGAACACTGTTGCCATGTTAAGCCTGAGTATATTCTTGTTGAACCCTGTTTTAGAGATTTGGAAAAGAATTGGGAGGCTGAGATACTAAGTAACCCTGCCCCAAGTTGAATGGTTAATAAGTCAATGACAGGATTTAAGTAATATAACTCATGCTTTTAACTACTACAGTCCTGCAAACCTCTCCACAAGTATTTGCCAGTTAAACTAGTATTTTCCCTCAAGGAATTGATTCTAGTAATGGAGATAAATAAGTCATAAATAATGCCTCAATGTGAAAAGTCTTGTAACGAAGGAATGAAAAGTACAATAAGGGAACATGTGAGGAGCAGTTAATTGTGGTAGGATTATGGAGAGGAGGAGGAAGGAATGGGAGACAGCGGGGTCTCAGAGAGGGGCACCAAGATTGGGGCCCAGGCCTTTCCTCCAAGGTACCATGGCATTCTGTGTTTGCCCTTGTCCTAGGCATACTATTTAGTGCTTTGATTCATTTACTTGTCTTTACCTCCCACTAGGCTATGAACTTTCTAACAGTAGAGGTAAATCATGTGTCTTTATCGCTTAGTGCAGGAAGTGGTAGCTAATGAGTTGGATGTGTGAGGGTGAGTACAGTGGACAGGTGAAGTCAGGACATGATGGACAAAAGCATGAATATGAAAGAAGGTGTGAACATTCATTGCCTCTTTAGGAAATGGTCGATAGTGTGGAGTGGACAGAGCATAGACATGTAGTTGGGGGTATTGTGAAAGGTTGGATCAGCTGTGTATACTTATGTGCCATGTTAAAAAGTGGTATTATTAGATTTCTGAGTGCATGCCTTTCCCTAATGCATTTTTATGTTTTTAAGGACAAAGATGTAGGCTCAAGAGCTAGGCTACATCACGGAAGTTAAGAAGATCCGTTTGCATATTTGACCTCTGCTAATTATCAGCTGTGTGATAGTGGGCATGTCATTCGGCATCATCTTGCTTGTTGCATAGTAGACATTTGGTAAAAATTTGTTGAATGGATTAGTTAATATAGTTATATGTTTTTGAGACCTTTGAAGAATTTGAGATACAGCTATGTAAAAAAATTACTCTTTATTGGTACATATTGCTTACTACTTGGAATAAGCTTGATAGTTATTCGCTAAACAGGAAACAGGGCTTAGGGATTTCTGGGCATAAGGGACACTGAACCACAAGACAGGGTAGCAGCTCTGTGGTTCAGACTGACTGGTCCACCAGGAACAGAAACAAGCCAGCACTGGGAGGTGAGAGAGTGACATTCTTTGAGAGAAGGATTATTTGGCAAAAAGAAGTAAGATTCCTCAGCACGCATAGGGTCAAGTAAAAGACTTCATTCTTAGTAGAGCTCTGGAATACAAATCAAGTCCGGGTAAAGATGCTTACCTCCCAGAGAGGGCAAACATCAGGAAAGCCTAGGTGTAGGGGTCCTGGGCTCCTCAGGCCCTGGACTCATTGCTAGGATACAGGTCGCACTGTCAAGTTCAGACTGTCACATGTGAGTCTAAGCCTGTTGTTCTGCCGCTTGTCATGGTCTGGATGGGGCCCCTATTAAAGGTTGTAGAGTTGTGGAAGAAAGGAACTAACACATTTTGATAGTCAAAGAGTAAAACAAGCTCTGAGTTACCAGTGTGTTGGATGCTTCTGAAAGAGTTTGACAAGTGTTCTTTGAGTTTTTAAATTACTTTTTTATCTTTGCCTTCCTCTCTGTAAGTCATACCAGAGAAGGTAACATTTTTCTCTATCCCGACTTTTGTCAAGCCTAGATCATGCTGTATGTCCAGTGTACAAATGTAGATAACCCATTTATTTATTTACTCTTCAAATATTTAGTAAAGTCCAGCTGTGTGCCCTGCGTTTATGAGACACTGAGTGGAAAGCAGGCTCCTCCAGACGATTGCCCTGCAATATAATTAGCATTGAACCAAAAGTCTGGCAGATTGTAGTCTGTAGTAGCAAAAGGAAGAGCAGTCAGGTCTATCCAGGGAGTGAGGAAAGACCTCACAAGATAGGAAGTGACTGAACTAGGACTTGAAGGACGGGCAAGAATCTGCCAGGTGAATACGGGGGCCACCTGGCAAAAAGCATACAGGAAGGCAGAGGCATGAAAGACCTCGGCGCATCCACCAAGCTTTGGGCACATGAGTCTAGCCAGATCTTAGGTCGTGTGTTGTGGAGCATTTAGAGAGGAGAATGCAAAGTCACATGCTTTACTCAGGCTTTGGGTTTAAGGAGTGTTTCTGGTGTGGGCTCTGGAGACAGACCGCATGACCGTAAGCCCTGGCCTAACTACTTCGCACCTCTGTGATCTTGGACAAGAACCTCACCTTTGTTTCTCAGTTTCCTTATCTCAGATAATAATAGCACATGCCTCACAGGGTGGTCATGAGAACTTGAATAACAACATAAAGTACTTCAAACAGTATCTGGCACATCAGTTGTTAATAATTATATAAGATGAAATTATATAATCAATAATGATGATGTTTGCTTTGTAACATGTAGTCAAAAAATAAAACCAAATATAACTTGCAAGGGAACTAGATCCTTCTGGAAGAGTTTGATAAGTGTGATTTGCGTTTATAAAGTAAATTACCTTTTTTCTTACAGATAAAAAAAATACACCTTTGGGAGGGGAACAACACACACTGAAGTCTGTCAGCGGGGGCCACGGGAGGGAGAGCATCAGGATAAATAACTAATGCATGCAGGGCTTAATACCTTGGTGATCTGTTGATAGATGCAGCAAACCACCCTGCACACGTTTCCCTGTGTAGCAAACCTGCACGGCTTGCACATGTATCCCAGAACTTAAAATAAGAAAAAGTATACAGTATATATAAGGACAGTGCCAGTCCTTAAGAGGCTAGCTTAAAGACTAGAGGGAAAATAGACTACTAAATAAATCAGAATTACTTAGTATGGTATAGAGGTATCCATAAGGTGCTGGGGGGCACTAATTATTAATGCAGACGGAGCACAGGAAGTTGATTACAGTAGAGCAGCCCAGTCAGAATGATGCTTTAGAAAGGCAGCAGTTGGGACCAGTTGCAGTGGCTCACACCTGTAATCCCAGCACTTTGGTAGGCCGAGATGGGCAGATCACCTGAAGTCAGGAGTCTGAGACCAGCCTCTCCAACATGGTGAAACTCCGTTTCTACTAAAAGTATAGCAGTTAGCTGGGCATGGTGGCAGGTGCCTGTAATCCCAGCTACTCAGGAGGCTGAGGCAGGAGAATTGCTTGAACCCAGGAGGTGGAGGTTGCAGTGAGCTGAGACCGCACCATTGCACTCTAGCCTGGGGGACAAGAGCGAGACTTTATTTCAAAAAAAAAAAAAAAAAAAAAAGGGAAAGTCCATGCAGAGTAGAGCATGGACTGCAGCAAGTGGCTGAGGCTGGAGGCGAAGAATTGTTGAAGTATTTCGAAGGATGTTGGAGGACTAAACTAAAGGAGCAGAAGAGACAGATTGGAAGATTCTGTTAAGGTAGACTTGATTGAGTTTGGTGAGCAGTTAGATGAGGGGGTTGAGAACCCTGTTCTTTTGGCATCTGGGTGTTTGCTAGATAAATTCTCCTGCCCCACACCAATGTCCGCGTGTCGGGGTGCCGAGGTGGTGTTTGGGACAGGTCTTCTCCATGTACTGCTGCTGAGCTCACATTCACGCTGTGCATGCTGGGTGGAGTTCTCTACATGCTGTTTTCAGCTGACTTAAATGCAACACGTGATGATGAGCATATTTACATAATGTGTGCCTGGTGAAATCACGGAAGATTGGAATTTCCCATTTTAATTCCATTTTAAAGATGCTTGTTAGGCAAAAGGATATAATTCATTTTTCAAACTGCTGAAAGTTATTTTGGCCTCTTGAATCAAAGGCATTCCGCAAGTGTTTTCTTTATTACATGCCTTAAACTTTAATTAGAATTTAATTAGAAGATCCTGAAGGCATGAGCAAGAGGAGCAGATGGGATAGTAAAAGCAGCTTAGTGAGTCCGGATTAAAGATTAAAAGTTGCTCGTTAATGGCATAAGGAATGAACGGAGAGCTAAATTACTATGCTTTTGTAATATCCTGATGCTTTTTCAATTCTGCAACTTATTCCAGGTTGGCAGCTGAAGAATCTCACAAATTAGGTTTTTAAGTTTTTGAGTTACTAGAGTAGATTTGTACATAGAAAACAGGTAAAACCTGACAAAAAACGTGTTTTATGGGTTCTAGCACCTTGTACAATATTTCTACATTGTAGGGACTTAGTGGTACTTATTGAATTGAACTGAAAGAAACTTACATCTTCTCACTAGTAAACATCAAATGAGCATAAAGGATTTTCTTAGAGGTGGATGGGAAGGTGGGAGTCTGTAAGTCCAGGCTAACCTGTCCCATGGGAATCTTAGATATCTACTCAGGAAGGTAACTTATATGACCCTCCCACCTTTAGCCTACTCCTCAGTTGACTTTAGTCATTGGCCCCACGTGGGTGGTTGGCAGGAGGAGTGGTAGAAATTTGGAGTGGGAAACGCTTTGAGACAGCTCCTCATGTCACATAGTGAGGATGACCAGCTCTGCTCTCTGGTGCTGTATTAGGATGATCTCCCATTTGGCTAAATGATTCTACTTCTTTATGCTCTTCCCCCTAGCTTTTTTTTTTTTTTTTTTTTTTTGCTTTTCGAAATCTGATATTTAGAATCCTCTCCCATACTGAATTATGAGCTGAATAAAGAAAAACTAGAGAACAGTAAGACAGAAAGGAAGACAAATATGTAGTGAAACAAAAAGCATTCTATCTTATATTTTCCAGGAACAAACTTTTTTAAAAAAAACTTTTTTAAGCCTATTGATAGACAGTTGATTCTCATTTTTTGCAGATTCTTTATTTGCAAATTTATCTACTCACTAAATCTTATTTGTAACCCTCAAGTCAATACTCATGACATTTTCACATTCACAGAAAGGCACAGAGAGGAGGATAATTTTTGAGTCTCTTGTCATGCATGTTCCTAGCTGATGTCAAATAACACCCTGCCTTCTTGTTTCAGCTGTCATAGTATAAACAAGTATCTTTTTCAAAGTTTACTTGTGCCATGTTTTTCTCATTTTTGTGCTTTTTGTTGGTGACTTTCCCATTTAAAATACACTCCGAACATTGTGCCAAAGTGCTGTGTACTGTTCCTTAGTACAAGAAAGCTGCAATGTGCCTTACTTGTGTGTTAGATAAGCTTCGTTCAGGCATGAGTTAAGTGCTGTTGGCTGTGAGTTTAGTGTTAATTAGTCAACAATATATATTAAATGAGATGGTTTTAAGCAAGAATACACATCAAACAGGGTTGTGTATTGGTGAGTTGGCAAAAATGTAACTGGAGTCTTGAAGGAACCTAGCCCTGTATTTCCCCTAGGAGCAATGGTCCAGTATTCCCTAATTCAGTGTTTCTGGAGACTACCAAAAATAATAAGAGCCAAGTATCTTTCTCCTTTTCTCCTTGCACTTTCTTAAGCTTTTTGTCTCTTGACTCCTCAATCTGTGTGTATATGACATGCATTTATTTGCTCATATTATATATGCATGTATTTAGCAATTATTATATCACATGATACACTATTCTGTGACCTTTTAGTTTATCGATTGTGTAGCCTTTGGGCTATATACACTGAGATCCATTTGTTACCCTTGCCCTGCTGTGTGCTGTGTTACAAGGAGTTGACCCCTATCCTCTGACAACTTGACATCAGTGGGAGATGGCAAGGCAAGAGAAAGAGAAGCTGGGGTGTGTCCTTCCCTCTCTCTGCCTTGGGCAACATCTCCGGCAGTGGCCCCTATACAGCTCTCCCACCTGTTGGGTGGGTCCTCCATGGCTCTCTCATTGGCTTGTTGGTCCTGGGTCTTGAGCTTTAGCCCTGCCTTGTTCCTTTGTCTTTTTTAGCTGATGGGTGAAAGAAGCTTCCTGTTGATGCTGATCTCTGAGTTTCTTCCCTGTCCTCTGGATAGAGCATCAGATTCAAAAGCCAAGGCAAGACAAAAAATGAAAGAATGGTAGCAAAGATCCAACACTTTACAAGAAAGCCCGAGAAAGGGGTGGAGGGGGTGGTTCGACACAAGGCCTACACACTGAGTGTGTGATGTTGCAGTTCCACAGGCACCGATTAAGCAACTGAGATGCCATCAATGCTTGGAAAGCAACCGCTGCCTCTCGTCCTGAGCTTACTTGTCTGGAATATGAGTCCCTTGAACCTGACTAGGTCATCCACTGGGAGAGAGAAAAAAAATCTGATAATTATCCTGACCAGGCTCTAACAGAGCCTCCTTCCCTAGAATACAATTTTTTTCTGGCCTCTTTTCATTCACTTCTTCCCATTAGGACCCTTTTCCCACAGAGTGTGAGATTCCCTGAGGGCTCTAAAAACTGAAACACTATACAGCATTTTGAGCCCCTTGTGTGGAACAGCCCTTATTAAAAATGTATTTTCTCTGAGCCATGGCTGCATCCCCTGAAGTGTGGATTAACAGAAAGGCCTTCAGAGCTGAAAGACGTTTTTGAAGAACTGCTGTACCAAGTGGCATTAAATATTTATTGCTTGCTACATGTAAATTGTTCATCGTCTTGTTTTAACTCTTGGACCAAAAGGCTTCATGTCTGTTTTCTGCTAAAGTGGAAATCATAGGAAAGGTACTTTTTACTTTGCTGTGGTAGTTTCTTGTCCCAGGAATATGGGATATTTCTTTGTTTTCATAGTAATACTAGAAAAGAAAAGATTACCTTGACTCTCAGCATTTCATGGGGAGGCCATGTGGTGTCATCATGGAGAAAAACTCAGATTCTGGGGCAAGCGCAGTGGGCTTTGCCACCTGCAAGCTATGTTGGCTTGAGAACCTGATACCACTTATGTTTGTTGTGCTGGAAAAATGGAACATTGCGTATGTAGCACTGAGCACAATTCCTGGCACCTAGTAGGTTCTCTCTTTCTCGTAGGTCTTCTATTTGGGACTTTCCAAATACATTTCTAAGCAACCTAGAATAAAATATGCTATTAGCATGCTGTTAATAATAACCAAAGTACTCAGCTTAATCTTTACTTATTAAATAAAACTGAAATGTTGCTCAGACACCCTTTGCTGTTTTTGGAATGCCTTTGTAAACATTTTTGATCTTGCTTAAAAAATATAACAGCATTTCAGAGGCTTGTCTTAGCTGTTATTATTCATACCTAAAAACCTATGGTTTGGATAATTTTGGCACACATATGTGTGGATGCATGTATATGTGTAAATATTCTATCTCTTAAACAAAAATGTATATGCAGGCACATGTATAACTCTTTTAGAAGTGTTTTTCTAATGTTTTATTTTCTTAAAGTCTGTACTTCACATCATTTTTTTCCCCAGAACTGTTTATCCTCACTCCAGACATGACCCTTGGAAAGGTGGCAGAAAAAACAAACGGCTGGTGTGTTTTGGGGCAGTCTGCATTCCTTTTAACTCTCTGAGACCAGGCTTATGTACAGGCTTTCAAGCCATTTGTCCAGAGGCCCAACCACTTTGATTTCTGCTTGAAAATTAGCCTGTTGTTCAAGCTCATGAGAGCTTCCACAGAGCTTTCTTGAGTTCGCAAACTGGAGATCTATGAAGTGTTTGCTTTTATTTGTAACTTTAACCAAGGCAGCCTTAACTGGACTTTTGTTTTCTTATTTAACTTTTATCCACGTAACTTTAACCTAACTTCTTTTTCAAATCTCCATCTTCCCCCTTCTCACAATTCCTAATCCCTCTTTTGTCCTTAGATTTTTCTTCAAAGTCAGGATATGACATTTAAATCTATGCTTTAGGAAGTATCTGAAAGCTAACACACACATAGAATTATTATTTTTTTCTGCGTTGCTTAGGAGGATTAGACAAAGGTTTTAGACTGCAGAATTCAGAAAAAAATGGATGGAAATAGTGCTGCAGCTTGGAGGGGAGTGTGGGTTTTAGAAAGCATAAGGACACTTTCATTTGCTCCTTTCATATGGACTTTTATTTCCTCTGCTAGAGGCCCAGGGGCCTGGGCTGTGGATGGTTTAGACAGGAAAAGACTGAAGGGGTAACTGCTTCCAGACCTTCAACCTTGAATGTTCAGCCATTATTCAAGGCCTTGAGAAAGAAAGCAAGAGGCATAAGGAGGCGTAAGGAGGCTTGGGGAGTTTCCATGCAGCTTCTCTGAGCTCTAGCTTGTGTGCATGGTTCTCCAAATGTGTCTCCAGCACTACTGAAAGTACTTTCATACCTCAACTAACTCTTATTGCAAGCCTACGAAGAAACAGTAGTATATATATATATATATATATATATATATATATATATATATAAATAAATATATATATATATATTGACAGACGAGGCAACTAAAGATCTGGAAGGTTATAGAAACTTCAGATCTAACTAGGGTTACCTTGAGACTAGATTAATCAGTTAGTAGATTGTCTTTCTGTTTCATCATGTGCTTCATTTCCTCCTTGGATTACATGACCCTTCTTTGGAAATCTCCTTCTGGTAATATCTTAGTTAAATGAAAGAACTTTTATTGAGTATCTTTTACTATTATATGTTATAAGAAGTTTTATGGAGTATCTATTATTATGAGTATATCTATTATGTGTTAGGCATTGTTTTATGCAATATGCATCTATGTAGTGCACATTCTAATAAGAACCATGGGAAGAAAGTGTATTACCTCCATTTTAGACAGGAAATCCCTGCAATATAGAGGGTTAGGGAATTTGCTCAAGATCACACAGGACGCAGGAGGTGACACCAGGATTTGAGCCCAGGTCTGATTCCAGAACTTCTACCATGCCCACCACACCAGCTGTCCTTATTAGGAGAAGGACCATTGGTATGAGGCCACTCAAAATAGACATGGTAGATATGTAGCAATCAGTGCAAAGGTATTGTGTTTTATGCTCTGTGGTAATCTCATTTCATTTCTAGCATTATGAGGATTTAAAGCAGAGGTGGGCTTGCTTTCCTAGTTTCAGTTTTCTGAGAAACAAAGATAGTAACAACAATGATGATGGATCTTGTTACCATATGTGAATATCTGTGTGTACTAGGCACGGTACTTGGTCTTTAAACATGTTCTTTTAAGTTAACCTTATGACAACTCTGTGCAGTTTCTCAAATTTATATCTGAGAAAGCACTCAGAGAGGTTGAGTCACTGCTGGCCCATGTCACACTACTAGTAAATGGAGGAGTCAGGATTTGAACCTAAGACTTCTTACAATAAAATTATACTCTTTCCACTCAGTATATAGGACATGTATCACTGGGGGCACATGTGGGAGCTATAATTGGTCCATAAGATGATTGATGATGGTATAGGGACAGGGTGTTAAAGAACATTGATGCCCGTAATAAAAAAGTGATTCCCTTTCACTTGTTTTATAACCATCTGGTTACATGAAGGAGGAAGTCTTAGTTAGGTGCCAGTGTGCCTTTTGCAACTTTCTAATAGAGAACAGGGCCTGGGCTCTGAGGCTTGGGCAGGTAATTGAATCTGGAAGAGCATGATGACATTCTTTGTTTTTTATTGTATTTTAATATATTCTCTTATTCAAAATATTACAACGTGTTTATATATACAAAATAACTATAATGTCTATATAAGGTATAAAGAATAATATAATGAGCATGCATGTACCTATCACCTATTGAAGAGTTAGTTACTAGTTTTAGTTACTATGGGAACCTTCTGTGTCACTCTCTCCATTCTGGCTTCTTTCTTTCTCTCCTGCCAACATCATACATAATCATTCTAACTATCAAAATCAGGCAGTTAACACTGACAATACTATTACCCAATCTACAGACTTTATTCTAGTTTTGCCAATTGTCATACTAATGTTTGATTTTCTGGACCAGAATCTAGGGTCACACAATGCATTTGCTTGTCATCATCTTTGTCTTTTGGAATAGTTCCTCATTCTTTTTGTCTTTCATGACCATGACATTTTTGAAGAGTCTGGCCAAGCATTTTGTAGAATGTCCCTCACTTTGGGTTGATATGTCGTGTCTGCAATATTAAATTTAAATTGCTTTTTTTTGGCATGGAAGCTACAGAAATGATGTTGTACCCTTCGCAGTGCATCACAGCAGAAGGCACATGATGACGATTCATCGCATCACAGGTGATGTGAACATCAGTCACTTGGTTCAGGTTGTATCTTCCAGCTTGTCCCCTGTAAAGTTACTGTTTTTCCATTTGTAATTAATGATTACCTTGTGGGGAGTTACTTTGAGATTATGTATAACATCATGCTTCTTATACCTTTGTCCACTAATTTTAGCAACTATTGTAAATTCTTGGCTGAAAGAATTACTCCTGCATGTTTTTCCATATGGTGTTTTACTGTGATTCTAATTCTTTCTGTATTTATTAACGGGAACTCTATGGTGGCTTTCTCCTTGCCATACACTTATTTATTCATTCAGTTATTTATTTGTATCAGTATGTACTTACAAGTTCTTATTTTATTCTCTGGATTACAATTCATTACTATTGTTATTTTGTTTTGCTAATAGTCCTTTTAACTAATGGAACCTCCTTCAAGTTAGCTTTTCTGTCCTTCTGATATGTCTCCATATTTTTAAAGACACATCTTTACTTTTTGGTGCCAGAAGATGCCACTTTACGCTTTACTTGCTCCAGCCCTGAGAGAAGCCTCCTGTTGCTGTTCCGCCCCCATTCTTTTCAGTCACTCCTTCATGCACTATGATTCCCACTTTCTCCAGTGCACTGACACTGCTGTTACTTAGGTCATCGCTAAAGCAGTAGATATCTTAATTCTTCTTTTACTGCATATCAGACATCTCTTGTGCCCCATATCAAATATTCTCAAGAGGAGAGTAAAGGAAAATTGTATCACCCCTTGTTCCAGCTGCCATGACCAAGTTTGCATAGATTCTGAAAAACTTCCTGTGGCATAAGCTGACAGTACCTCACCTTGTGCTACCTGCTGTTCCATGGGGCACCCCCCATGAGGTTCCATGGGGTTGCCTTGTGGATGCTACCTCTGGATCTCACTCTGTGTCCACATATGTACAACCTGGATAGAGAATTAATGCTTCCTTTCTCTCTATCATGGATAGTTTTGAGATATAATTCATGTGGCTTGGGGTGTGGAGAGGTTGAGGCTGGTCCTGTGGAATAGAGAATGAGTCACTCCTAGTGGGGCCAACTTGATACCACAACTTCATCTTGCCCTCCCCTCATTATTTGTTTTATTCCCTTTGTCCATCAGTCCTTTTCTGCTCCCTAAGGTTGCACTACCTGTTGCAATACTAGTACATAAACCCTCTTGCTCAGGGTCTGCTTTCTTGGGAACCCAGGCAATGTTCAGTGTTTAACATTCCTTCTCTATAATCTCTTAACTTCTACTCTATCACATGTTCATTCACTCATTCCAATTCATTCATTCATTCATTTACACCTTATTTATTGAGACTTTCTCTGTGTGAGACGTTGAGTACAGGTACACAAAAACCTTGATTTTATAGAGGTTATTTTATTTGCGGGGGCAGAAGTAATTAAAGCCAATTCAGCTGACTTATAAGTGCTTTTAAGAAAATGCAGCAGGGAGAGGGCAGAGAATGGGCCACCTGGGGCCTGGCATTGGGATGGTTACCAGGCACACTCTGACGATGTGACATTTGAACTGATAAGAGATCAGCAAGAAGAAATGAGCTGAGAGAAGACTGATTTATTCACAGGGAAGAGGAAGTGCAAGAGCCCTCATTTTCTGTTTCTCGCTAGAAAGGCGTTCCTATGATTCTTCAGATTGTACCACCTTTCTTCCAGCCTCCATGCATTTGCACAGATTGTTGCTTTGACCTGGAATGCCCTCTCTGACTTATCAAGCTGGCAGATTTCTATCCTTAGTTCAGATCTCATCTAAAGCAGCTCTCCTTCCCCAGGCAGATTTTAAGTGTTTTTTTCTGTTGTGGGTGTACTGTGCTTTGAGCACAGTATTTATTTGTGATAGTCCCATGAGTGTATGTCTTAGAATTGTTTACCTGCCTCCTCCTCCTTGAACTAAGAGCACTCTGAGGGCAGGACTGTGTTTATTGGTATTCTCAACAAAGTGATTATAGGGATTCAAATCTATTTATTGATGAGTTGGATGGATGAATGGATGAGTATGTGGGACAAAGAAGAAAAATAATGCATGTATTAAAATAAATGAATGAAGAGCCAGTGAATAAATGACAGTGACTTGACCTTAAGGTGTTGTCCCTTTTGTGGGTGAGACAGGAGTATAACCATTCACAGCGTACTGTGATAAATGCTTAAAGAGTCTCAGTGCATAACTAACGAGTGGCAGCCAGCAAGTTCTGCTCATAGATGCATATTGTTTCAGCCATTTCATGCTTATTTATTTAGTCTTTAAGAAATTCATTTAGGTACCAAACATAAAAAGCCCAGAATTGCAGCTTTCCAGATTGAGGCCAGGCACATGCCTATAATCTCAGCACTCTGAGGGGCCAAGGTGTGCACATTGCTTGAGGCAAGGAGTTTGAGACCAGCCTGGTCAAAATGGCAAAACCCCACCTCTACAAACATTAGCTGGATGTGGTGGCACACGCCTATAGTCCCAGCTCCTCCAGAGGCTGAGGCAGGAGAATTGCTTGAAAATGGAGTGAAGAAGTTGCAGTGAACCAAGATCGTACCACTGTGCTCCAGCTTGGGCAAAAGAGTGAGACTTTTTCTCAAAAAAACCCCCAAAAAGCAGATTTTGCGGTACTGGACCCTACTCCTGCGCAGAACTGGGTATAAAAATCCACTGGAAAGTGGGAAATTATTAGGATAACTGTATTAAATATGTTGAAGTTTTCTAGTTATGCCAGTTTTGACATTTGTTTACACTAGTTAAGGGAAAATGAAACCAGGTTAATGGCTTTTACCTTTCTTATACTGTAATTAATTTGCTCTATTCTATTGGTGCAGGAAATCAGCTTTTGAAGGCCCAGAAAGAGGACTAGGGTGCAGGTGGCAAGGAAAGATTGATTCATGGTGACCTGGCACACTCTATTCCATCTTTAAATCCTCACCGTAAATAGGACTTTATCCAGGTTCTTGTTACCTGCAAATGTGTGTTCACTCGGGGTATCCAGATTGGGCAGGACATCGAGGAGGGGGATGGAAAGTGCACTTAATCTTCATCTTCACATAAGAATAGCTGCTCTTTATCTTATCCCTCTGGAAGCTGCCATTGTGAGGAGGCATTAAGGTGGCAGAGGACCCTCTGGAGTTCATCCAGAACCCACTGGGGTACCTGTGTCCCTTTTGTTTGTCAGTGTATCAGCCATGGATCCTGCGCTAAACAGGTGGCACATTTAAATGGGGTAATCCAAGAAGAGTGGACAAGTGTAGGGAAACCACAGAGGTAGTACAAGATGTTTGGCTGTCAAAGTGGGGCTGGTACTCCTTCTGGGCCTAAGGAACAAGAGGAGGGACAATGAGCTGGCCATGGAGAGATTGTTTTGTGGAGGTAATTACTTTTTGTGACCTTTGGTGGAGAGCTGCAGCTATGCCACACTTTCTTCTAGTCTGCTGATATCCCTCTGTGTCCTCCATTAGCTGAACCTGGCTGGAGGCCAGAAGCAGGAGAGCCTTCTGGTGTGCTCCCCACCCACCAGCAGCCTGGCTCAGAAGCAGGGTGGAGAAAGTTAGAGATTGAAGTTTAAGAGCATATGGAAGACGTCTGGGATATTTGGGCATTCTTTCTGAGTGGTTGGTTCTTGTGGTCAGATGTTTGTGGAGGAGTGAGGTGGTGGTGGTGGCTGTGCTTTGGAGTCAGTGAGTCTGGGACAGGATCACATCTGCCCCACTTGCTAACTGAGTAACCCTCAGCTCTAGGTTCATCAGGCACCTATTTTTTGCCATCAGGTGGGGGCAAGGGCAATGCCTCTCTCAGAAAGCTTTGGGAGGATCAAAAATGAAAATTCTTAAGTCCTATTTGCAGATTTGGAAAAGGCTGAAAGAAGCTTTATGAAAATGTGAGCAATATACAATAAAGTTGTTTTTCTATATAAAACAGATATAACTGTGTTGTGATTTCACAACAAATGTTGTTTTTTTTCTTCATTATATTTTTCTGTATTCCAGATTTTCTATCATTAGAAAAACAGACATAAGTGCTATTTAGAAATATGTTAGTACTGCCTTCAAATTATTACTCTTGGCTAATATTGCCTTCTCTGGGTTACTGAGGTTTGTGTATTTGCAGGTGGAGCGTAGCTGGCTCGACTGTGGACAGACTATAGTGAACATGTATGTCATTTCTTATGACATGTTCCTGGGTTCAGGTCTACTGCCCCATTCCCAGGAAGCCTTTGGCCTCTCAGATGCTTCTCCTCTGAGCTCCTCAGCCCCTTATCACACTTATCACACTGTTTTGCCATTACTTTCTCCAGTAGACTGTGGACTGTGGTCTCCTCTAGGTCCAGGACTGCATTTTATTCATCTCCATGTCACCAGCATCGTTTTGTCTCTAGCGTTGTCTTGTAAATGCTACCTTTATTCAAGTTGCCCAGCTCTTACTACATGGCCACAAGGAGTTCTCAAGGTCACACACTATAGCTTCTACAACAGAGAGCAACTGACTGTGCTTTCTCCTTTCAAAGTCCTGGGGAAGAGTTCTGATGAATTTCATTCGGGTCAGGTCTACCTACATCCCTTATTGAACCAACTCTGCCCATGGAGAGGTATATTACAATGATCTCAGCTTTGGTCGAGTGCCCATTCCCAGGGTAATCTGTTGTGTGGCCAATAGGGTAGGGTCTGTACAACCATTACAGGTCTCATTTAAATTAGTTACAGTGGAGAAGAGAATGAATCAGTTAGGAATGCTTTCAGCTGCAGTGACAATACAAAACTGTTTTTATTTGAATCAATCATTTGCAGTGGGGAAGAAATATGTATCACCAATGCATTTGCAAGGGAGCAAAAACTGGTTCTTGGGGGATGAAAAAGATCTTAGATGTTACAATTGTTTGTGGCCTTCTAAAGCTTATCTTTATCTAACAGCATAAATAGATACACAATCTGTCTGTAGTATTGAAATTTCATGGTGGCGGGGAAGAGGAAAAGACTGTCTGGAAAGGTTCTTTAGTGGGGGTGATGGTAAAAAAAGTTTGAGAGTGATTTATAAGGACAATAATCATACCTAACTTATTTAGGAGTTATGCAACAGGAACTGTTATGAATGCCTTACATATATGCTATATTAAACATTTCACAATATATCCATTTTACAGTGGCTAAAACACAAATAGGCTTGATTTCCCACTCTCAAACTCCTAAATTACAAGTACAAAGATGATTTGACCATGTCACGGTCAGCATATCTGTCTTTAATTCTTTGGATTTTTCCCTCATGCTAGTTGCCTCATGGTTGTAGGATAGTTGCTGTATCTCTAGACATTACATTCTCCTTTGATGCTGGAAGAATTGGAGAGAAGAGCATGTTGGGGTTTTTTGGTTTTGTTTTTCAAATGAGATGAGCAAAATCTTTCCCAGGAGCCTTCTTTTCCTACTAGACTTCTGCTTAGGTCTTATTGGCTGGAATTAGGTCCCATGGCCACTCTTAGCAGCAAGAAGCAGGGAGAGTATAAAACAAGCTTATCATAGTTGACTTAGACCTGCACATTCCAATATGATAGCTACTAGCTCTATGGCTATTTAAATTTTTTTAGTGAGATATAATTCATATAATGTAAAATTTACCATTTTCTATAAACAGTATAATATTTCTAGTATATTCACAGGATTATGCAACCATACCCCAGTATCTGATTCCAAGACATTTTCATCACCCTTGAAAGAAATCTCATATCCATAGCAGTAACTCCTCATATCCCTCTACACTTAGCCATTGACAAACTCTAACCTACTTTCTTTCTCCGTGGAGTTTCCTGGACATTTTGTTTGGCTTCTTTCACTTGCCATAATCTTTTAAGTACATACTATGTTGTAGTATGTACTAGTAATTTTTTTTTTATCAGTTCGTGTTTTAACTGATAATACGCTATTTTGTTTATTCCTCTGTTGATGGACATTTAGGTTGTTTCACTTTTTAGTTACTGTGAGTAATGCTGCTATGACATTAATTGATGTACAAATTTTTATATCAACATAGTTTTGATTTTTCTTTCACTTCTCTTGAGCCTGTTAGAAGGAGTAGAATGGTTGGGTTTTATGGTAATGCTGTGTTCAACCCTTTGAGGAAATACCAAACTGTTTTCCAAAGTGACTGCAGCATTTTGTACATCCTGGTAGGAATGTGTAAGTATTCCAGTTTCTTCACATCCTTGCTAGCACTTATTATTTGTTTGTTTGTTTTTATTATAGCCGTCTTAGTGGGTGTGAAACGGTATCTCACTGTGGTTTTGATTTATTTTTATATAATGATTACTGATGTTGAGAATATTTAATGTGCCTGTTTTTCATTTATATATATTCTTTGCAGAAATGTCTGTTCAGATCATTTTCCCATTGTAAAATTGGATTGTCTTTTTGTTGTTGAATTATAATAGTTATTTAATTTAAATTAATTAACATTGAATAAAATAAAAAACTTAATTCCTCAGTCATACTGGCCACATTTCAAGTGGTCAGTTGCTCTGTATGGATAGTGGCTACATTATTGGACAGTTGCAGATAAAGATAATTTCCATATTGCAGAAACTTCTGTTGGACAGCGTTGACTTAGAACCACCATGATTGCTCACTGATAGTTGGGCATATGACTTCTCTAAATAAAACTGAGGTTTTGTTAAGCTAGGGAAGGATTGGTACTTCAGAAAGAGTGAGGTGTCCTGGTCCCAGAAAAGGTGGATATGAAGACTCAGTGTATAACTCTTAAAGATACATCAAAGTTTACCAAGGGAAGCAGTGGGGCAGGGGGTGAGAGAGGGCGAAATTTTAGACTAGGGTTTGGCAGATGTCTTTTGCAAAGGATCAGATAGTAAATATTTTGGCTTTTTTGACTATATGATATCTGTTTCCACTATTGAACTGTAACCAAAAAGTGCCTGAGACAGATCTCAATCAATTTAGAGAGGTTTATTTTGCCAGTGTTGAGGAAGCACCTGAGAAAATAAACACAAGTTACATTAGGATCTGTGGTTGGTGTTTTGTCCAAACAGGGTTGTGAGGACTTCAGTATTTAAAAGGGAAAGAGTGAGCAGGAAGGGAAGGAGGAAAGAAAAAAAAAGTGTGAGGAGCTTAGGTGATGCGGCAAGTTGTTACATTCTTGTGAGACTTTGGTTAGTGCTCACTAAATCGACAGTTTACATGTGAAAAGAGGGGTAGGGGAAAGTCAATTATGCTCCTTAAATCTAGATTTTTCATAAGATAAAGGAATCACGTGGAGTTACAGCAACCCATTTGGGAACACAAGGATGGCAGTTTTTTGTTTTGTTCTGTGTTTGTGTGTGTGTGTGTGTGTTTGTGTGACTCAGTTTCCAAGCTTAACTTTTTTTCTTTAGCATAGTGAGTTTGGGGTTCAAAGATTTTAATTAACTTTCACACACCTTTGTCCTTGTAGTGAAAAAGCAGCTCGAGACAGGCCATAAATGAATGGACATGGCTGTGTTCTAATGGTACTTTATTAACAAAAACTGGTAGCAGGTACATTTGGGCTACTAGGGACAATACATAGAAAAGTATGGCAGCTGAAAGGGGCTTGGCATGCTAAAATGGAACTGTAAGATACTCAGTTTGGCTGGAAATTGGCTATAGGGGCTATGGCTGTAGAGAAGGCTAGAAAGAGACTGGAACCAGATTGTAAATGGTCTGCAGTGCATATTAAAGTTGTTTTGTTCTGGTTGTTGTTGGTGGTGGTTGTGGTGCCAGTGGTAGTTGGTGGTTTTTAAAATTCTCTAAGTGGCAAGAAGCCATCAAAGATTTTTAAGTAGGACATTATATGATTATGGCTTTTTAGACAACCCTCTGGCAGCATTGTGAAAAGAATATTGGAGGAAATGAGGCTAGAGGTAGAAAAAAAGACCAGTTAAGCTGTTGAAGAGCCTGAACAAAAGCAGTTTTACAACATAATTCTGTTAATAAATTGACCTGTCTCCTAATCATGACAGATAATAGGCTGTTTACAGTGTACCAATGACTGTGATACAAGTTATGTCTTTGTATTTTGCATTAAAATAAAGATCTGGTAATTATCTTGCTAATTGCATCAGTAGAGACATAGACCACCAAGCTGATAATTCTTATCCTGACTAACCTACTCACTGTGACCTGGGTTAAAAGCAGTATTGATTTAAATGAGGCATGAAGAGTGGGACTTGGATATGCTCTTTTTATATCCCAGGGAAATCACCCTGAAATCCTGGAGAACTGATGCAAAGTATTCATCTGAGAACATCTGTGACTCTCAGAAAGTTATGAGATTGGAGTTACATGGGGAGACTTGCCCTGGAAGAGTTGACTTCTAAATGAGGTAGTGAACTTATTCTCCATGGCTCAGTTCTAAAAAGCCCTGAGAGGAGAACAAGATCTCTGATGAGCTACTAATTAATGATTTTAGGTCCGGAGGCATAATACGGAGGTTTGCCTGAGACTGTCTGCCATCAGTGAAGATGAATTATCCATGTGGGCTTAGAAAATCACACATTGAAATTATGTGTCAATAGATTTTTTTCAACATGGTAATCCTAGCCTTTGAGCACACAGCGTATTTTCAAAGCCAATTTTGCAAACTAACAAGAATTCTACGGTAAATGCTCCTAAGCTGTTGATAAGTTGACTTTTCCATTTGTAAGCCCATTAGTTCAGAATCTTTTGAAGTTTAATTCAAAATGAGATAATGTGTAGTGATTTGACAGTTTTCATTCTGCGATCATCCTCTTTAAGAAAACCTCTTGGCTCATTCCCAAGTCAAATCCTCACCAGTTCCTGAAATTATGAAATCTAAATTTATTATAAGAAGCAGCTTTGGGGCTTTCACAAGGCAGAATTGTACCTTACCCCTGGTGTTGGAATAAATGAACATCTCATGTGTGTACCTTCTCTCTCTCCGTACATCCTGACTCCAAATGCTGTGAGCACCGGAAAATGTCTCCTGAATCTGATTTTCGGTGGCCAGATCTATGTCCAGAGGGAATTAGGAATATTTCCAATATTGGAACAGACAGAGGTGATAGCATTAGAAAAGGCTGACCCTTTGACAAGGCCCATGTTAGTGAAGTCATTATTCCCAGGGAGGTGGGTAAGTACTTCCCAGGTGTTGAGAAAACAGGGCTCTATTACCTTGCCAGCAATACCCCAAAGGCAGAGGCTGTGTTTGTTCTTAGATATCATTCTTTGACATTGTTTTGGGGAGGTGTGATGAGAGGCATGAGGGAACATCATCTATTTTGTGAGTCCAGTGTACTTAAACAGAAGAGACTGACTCTAGGGCATTTGGAGTTCACTAAGTTTGTCAAATTATTTTTCAAGCTTGTAGGGTTCAAGACTTCCCCAAATGTATTTTTCCAAGTGCCTGTACCCTGGTGTCCATTAAGGAAAATGTACTCCATATGTTTCTAATTCTTCTACCCTGAACTGATCAAAATATTATATTTCTGAGATCTCTGAAGTCTAGAAAGATCCTTTCGAATGTTTTTTTTTCTCTCTCTCTCTTTGATGAGACTAACAGAAATGGGTGATCCCAGTAATCACAAAGAGGCTCAGATTCACCCCCAAATGCCTGGCCACCAAGAAGCTTTGGACATAAGTATTTTTGGGGGGATATTTATGCTCACTGCTGTTTTAGGACATGTTTCTGATAACGCTTTACACTTACCTGACCATAAAAGCTGTTTTTGAAAAATTCAGTGTTGTCTTACAATCATTAATTAAAAGAATAATAAAGTTTCCCAAGTATTTTGTTAGAGCAAGTGGACCAGTTTCTTTGATTCACAGAAGTGACGTAGGGGAAAAGAAGAGTGACAGAGAGGATACCTGTAATAAAAAGAGACAGGAGACATATGGAGCTTCCGTGGTATGTCTCCCTTACTTGAACCTTCATTCAAACAACTGTTGAGAAAAGTAAAACATAGGAGACATATCCATACAGAATGGCTATATGATGATATTAAGGAATTATTCTTTTAAATTATGATATTGGTATTGCAGCTAGTTTTTGAAAGATATGTCCTTTTATAGATGCGTGCTGACATATTTACAGAAAAAATTTTAAAAGTCTGGAATTTGTTTAAGAAGAATGAGGGTGTGGTAGAGGTGAAACTCCTCTCTCTTTCCCTTCCTCCCTCTGTCCTTTCTTTTTCCTTCTTTCCTTCTTTCCCTCCCTCCTTCCCCTCCTTTCTTCCGCAGCGTCTCTTCCCTTCTCTTCTCTTTCTCTGACCTTCATTTGGGTTGAAAAGAAGAGGATGCATGTTTTATATCAGGTTGGCAGGTATACTTGAGATGTATTGTCTTGGCATCGCAAAGGCCTGGCACTTCCTAGAGACTAAGATAGGTATTGCAGATGTTTAGGGCATGCCTCGACCTCTGAGTAGCCTTACTGGGCTGAGGTCACACTTGACTAGGCTACCACCACACAGTCAGCCACTGTGGTCCGTTTTTTAAAAACATTGCCATGATGAGAATGTGAAGGATTTAGGCTGAAGTTAAGGACACTTCCTTTTTATTATTAGTTTGGATTTTTAAAGGAGATACTGGGATTCCACCCGTACTTTGTTACTGTGAGTTGGAGTCAGCTCTTGGCTTTGAGAGTTTTGTGATATTGGTCTGATTTAATCATTGCCTGTGTAGAAAAAGAGATTAGACCATTGGATCCCAAACTAGCCTCAGAAAGTGAGTCGTTGATGGCAAGAATCACCTGGAGGGGTTTTAAGTTTAATTCTGAAAAATTTTAGTCCCACGCCTGTAATCCCAGCACTTTGGGAGGGTGAGGCGAGCAGATCACCTGAGGTTGGGAGTTCAAGATCAGACTGAGCAACATGGAGAAACCCTGTCTCTACTGAAAATACAAAATTAGCTGGGTGTGGAGGCACATGCCTATAATCCCAGCTACTCAGGAGGCTGAGGCAGGAGAATCACTTGAACCCAGGAGGTGGAGATTGCGGTGAGCTGAGATTGTACCATTGCACTCCAACCTGGGTAGCAAGAGTGAAACTCCTTCTCAGAAAAAAAAAAAAAAAAAATAGTGATGATACTTGGGATAACCCTCTGGGAATTCTGATTCAGTAGGTCTGGGTAGAAATAGAATCTAAAGATCTGTAGTTTTATCAGCTTTCTACATGATTCTCATGTTCAAATAGTTTGGTGATTTAACAGGTTCAGTGCCTTCTAATAGATTCAGTTGCTCAGGAGCAGATTGAAGTTATATTTCTATGTAGTCCTGCCCTGTAAAAAAAGAATGTGGCAAGTTTTTTTGGTGTTATTGTTTTTAAATGTTTTTATTTAAGATGATTTGCTGGGCTGGGTGTGGTGATTCACTCCAATAGTTCAAGCAACTTTGAATGTCTGAGTTGGGTGGATTGCTTGAGCCAGGAGTTTGAGAACGGCCTGGGCAACATTGAGAAACCAGTCTCTACTGAAAAATTGGATAATTAGCCAGATGAGGTGGTGCATGCCTATAGTTCCAGCTACTCAGGAGGCTGAGGTAGGATGATTGCTTGAACCCAGGAGGTTGAGCATCAGTGAGCCGTGATAACACACTGCATTCTGATTTGGGTGGCAGCGAGCCCCTATCTCAAAAAAGAAAAAAAAAAAGGAAGATTACTTATTTATGAATAAGACCTTCCATATAGCAGTTATTGTATAAGAGTAGATAAATATTAATAAATGGCAAATACTGAAAGGAAAGTCAGGAAAAGGAAAGACAACTGATACTTACTGAATGCCGGCTGTTATAGTAAACTTGGCTCATAATTTATATTTTCTTCCTCAATTTTAGCCCTTGAATGCAATGATTATTGTCTAGTTTTGTATTCAATAAAGTTAAAGCCCAGAGAAGTTTAGTATTTTTCCTAAAGTCACATAGTAAACATATCGCAGCAGGGTGTTTGAATACTGTTGTGCCAGGCAGCCTTTCTGAAAACTCCAGCCTATTTCTGAATTCTTTCTTGGCTCCAGAAGATTGTGTAGCAGGAGGGAAAATTTGTTTAGAGATCAGGAAACTGGACCAATTGGGCAGGATGCCAGAGCTTCCTTTACTGGATTGTACCAGCAAGTTTGTTTTTCTCTGTCCAGTACTGGTAAAGGTCCCACTGAAAGCCTTTGTCTCTGCTTAGAACACCTGGTATGATCTCTGGGAAACTATTTGGCAAAGGAGTGTGGCAGCTGAAGCACAGAAGGCTCTCCTAGGTGGTTCATCCATATCTGATGTTTTTTTCTTGGCACCTTGTAACAGACCTGAGAATGTTGAAATTTTGTGCCAATGTGGATACCATTCAGTGTCAGTGTTCTCTGACACTGTGAAGATCAAAATGTTAGATGCAAAGGAAAAGTCCCAGCAGTAGATTCCAGGCCCTCACTGCCACTCACCTGATATATTGCAGCAGCCTCCATATTGGTCTTCCTACCTGCAGCCTGTCTTCTGCTTTCCAGCCTACTTTTCTCGGGAGGATCCTCTTTCAAATACAGATCTGATTATGTCCCTCCATTATTAAACCCCTTCAGTGATTACCCAGTCCTTGAAGAAAAAAGCTGAGTCCCTGAGCATGGTACTGAAGACCCTTCCTGGTCTGGCCCTGTTTCTCCAGTTCCATCTCCACCCACCTTGCTTCCGGCAGGCCACACTACTGTGGATCACCAGAGATGTCTTGGAAGCCTGGGTACTTTCATGTCTCTCTGTTTCTCCAGCTGGAGTTTCCTTTCTTCTTTGACCTGCTTGACAAACTTGTTTGCATTCTTTAAATCCTACTCCTCCATGAAGCCTTCCAACAGTTTATTCCTTTACACAACTCTACCACCTTGTCTCGCCTGTTCATAGACATCTGTCTGCCTCCCTCTCTAGGCTATGGTGCCCTCCAAGGGGAGGCCAAGTGCTGTTTTCAAGTCATTCACAGTACTTACTATATAGGACACTCACAGTCAGTGTGTAATAACTGAAGGAGGACTTGAATGAATAGGCAAATAAAGATGGTTACCGTGATAGCCCAAGAACTGGAAAGAAGTTGATAATCAATGTATTAAGATATTTGAGGATCTTGCATGTCATCAGTACCATTCTAAATCCCATAGCAAATACAGTTTCAGCCAGAGTGCTTGCACATGGCAGCTTCACAGCCCATTTGAGAAGTAGAATTAATACATATAATGAATAAATAAGAAAACCAAGAAAATATGCAATTTAGTTCCAGCTTGTTTGGTGCAAGTAACACTTTATTTTTCATGTGTTGATTATTGGTCTCCCTCTTGCACTGTGGGCTCCCTGAGGGCAGGGACCTTGTCGTGATGATTATGTCTTCCCACATGGCATACAGTATGTTGTACAATGGGTAAATGGATGGTAAGCACCATTCGGTGCTGTTTAGGGTCAAAGAAAGGCATGATTTGTGTCGGGTAAAGTGGTCAAGGAGGGCTTCACACATAGCCAGTTGTATAGGAAGTAGGCACTGAAGAGGCAGTGGTGGTGGTTGTGAGCTTTACTCTTCAGTTAGACTTTTAGAAAGGCTCTTGCTCTGTTGGAAAGAATATGGCTTTTAGACCAAAGACATCTAGGATCAAATTTGGACTCTTTCCCTTATCTGCTATGTGATATTAAGATCTCTGAGTTTCAGTTTCCTTGCCCGTTAAATGAGATAAATATTACTTTCCTTGGAATATTCTTGTGAGCAGTAAAAGCTATGATACCATATGTAAAGCAGGTAGCATAATGCCTAGCATACATTAGGCTCTCAGTAACTGTTAAGTAAAAGCTGATATCTACGTATAGATTATATACCTGGGAAACATGGATTATTTGGATGACATAGGTAGTTAAATTTGATTAAATTTGCATGATTATTATGTTGGCACAGAACAATTAGAATTGTAACAGATTCCAGTGTTTTTGTGGCCTTTTAAATGTGTTTTGGGCATTTATGTCACGTTTTTGTGCTTTTTTAACATTGGAAAATTGGAAGTGGTTATGTGCCCCCAAATTGTCTGATATGTAGATCTCACCCCTACCATTACACTTGTGAAGGGAAGGCTTTTCTGGCAGGGGGAACATAATGAGTAGAGGAGGGAAAGGGAAATGAGCTTTCTGTTTTGGTAGAAAAATGAGAGCTACTCGTCCAGTGACAAACCACATTGCCTGGCTTTCCTTCTACAGGAACTGCCTGTGTTCCGTGGACATTGAAGTTAGAGCTCTCATTCATGCTCATAATTCTCGCCTGTAATTCTACTTTGTCTTGTACCATCTCTCCCCTTCCCACTGTTTTCCAGCCACCCTTGCTTCTTTGGGTTCCTTGAGCATGCCAAGTTCTTTTCTGACTTAGGTTCTTTGAATTTACTGTTCCCTTTGACTGAGATCTTTTTCCTCTGACTGTTTTCATTTTTCAGAACATCAGCTGACTCCTTATCCTGTGGTGGTATTGGAGCCAAATAATGGAATTGGTTTTTCAGTGTTTATTCCACATAATTCCAAGTAATATGATTTTAAGAGTATTTACAATTCATAAATTTTTATTTGTGAAATTGAATAAATTTCAAATACAAAAACTTAGGAATGTGATACAAAACTTTTCTCTGGACACCAGTGGAATACTGCTTTTGATATCAGTTCCCTCTGTCCTGAATCACCCTTAGAGCTCCTGTCTCCTGCATGGAGGAGGGTGGAGGGCATTTAACACGCCCACCTCCCACCCAATTCTACCTGAGCTTCCAGCACCACCACCTCTGGGCAGTTCTACTTTTAGTCAGTAGCTTTCAGTTCCCATAATTTTGATTTCTGTCCTTTCTAGTCCAGAAGAAATGACTCTTCTGGGGTTGAATTCCTCCCTTTCCCCAGCAGAAATGGGTTGGGGCAGTGGAATTACAGAGCTCCATGGCATAGAGTGTCCTGTAAGGCTTGCCACTGGGGTATCCAAGATAGGAATGGGACCCAGGGAAGGGGAAGCAGGGAGGAATTGAGTTGGAAGAGTCCAAGGAGAATAAATGAAGTTGCTGACTGATGTCTGGATTAACAGTATTTGACCCTCTAAAATACCACTGATTCAGGATTGTGATGAATTTCACATCATGTTTTAATTTCAAAAAACGCTAACGTATTTGTCATTGTTATCCAGCCTGGTCTCACCTCAGACATTCCTCTGTTGGAGACGCTGTCCCTGAATTTCTAACTCACAGGCCTCCCCTGTGGTAATATACTACTCTCTGGAAGCATATTGTTTACTTTTGCTCCATGAAGTCAGGGACCTGCCTGCTTGCTCCCCAGTGCCTAGAACTGTGTCTAGAACCTTAGTTGATCGCAGTAAATTATTAATTGAACAGGTGGATGAGATGGTTGTGGCAATCTAAGTTGCTTTGGATGAAAGTAACATTGAAAAAAAAAAATTATGGTTGCCTGTAATTCTGTCAGCCAGGCCAGGCAATGCTTATTCAGGTTTGGTTATTATGGTCATGATTATTATTTTGTTTTGAAACCTTTTTCAGAGGCCAAGCATAAAAATCTTTCAACAGATGGTGCCACCTGCAAGAGAGGATAAGCCTGACTTTCTACCTCACCCACCTCTTCCTATCACAGATACGAATCAACAAACACACAAAAAAGGTTTTCAGTTCTCCCTTTGGAAAGAGGGCACATTTAATATTCTGAGTCAGGCAAGAAGAGACTGTAGCCACAAAGACAGCTGGGAACTCAGGTCTATAGCGGGCACCCAGGACAAAGGTGAAGAGAAGGCGCCTCCCTGTCTGGTGACAGCAGCTGTGGCCCTAGCTGCCTCCCTCCCCACAAAAATCCAGTTGGAACCAGTGCATGCTGGGAATCTGCCTGCCTGACAGAAACAGATGGCCTCAGGCGGCCACTGATCTCTTGGTGACACTAACTGCATAGCTACTGCTTTACTCATGACTGAATGAGACAGGAGATGGCGGAGGTAAGACTTGGTTACCTTGCATCCCCTCCTTAGCTGAAATGACTCACATTGCTGTAGCTTAAATTTCAGTGCAGGCTCTCCGGACTGGGGGAATTTCTTTTTGCTCATTCTCCTGAGAATCAGAGTTGGCGAGGAACATCTGTAGTCTCTGTCTTCAATCAAAGCATTTGAGAGATGCTTTATTTTTCCCCCTTCCTCTGTCCCTTTAATAGAAGGGGCCTGTCTGAATTAGATGACACTTAATCTGCTGAGTGCAGCAACACCTCTGTGCAGCCCTGAGGAAGAAGACGAGGCAAAGTACCTTCCGTCATTTTTCTGAAAATGTGTCGGTAGCTTGGAGAGGCAGAGTGGGAGATGGGAATAACACTGCATGAGGAGTTAGGTGGTCTACATTCGGGGGCTGGAGTTGTCACTTCCTAGGTACGGGACCTTCCAGTCACTTAACCCCAATGGCCTTCCGCTTCCTCATCTCTTATGTAGGATGGTAGGACTGGATTGAGGACAGCAGATAGATTAGCTTTCAGTCTTACTGATCGGAAATTGCTGTCCAGAGTCCAGTGTGGGGGATGACTGGGAAGCCAGTCTCAGCTAAGTGAGAAAGAGCAGTCAACTATCGATGTTTGCAAAGTATGTGACGGTGGCACATCTGCCTGGGATTATGGGACTTGATAATCATTTCTGCCTCTGTGATTTTATGATTCCAAATATCCTGCAAGTGATTTTAGAGGGATCATGAAACATTTTCTAGTCTTAAAAATTACTCAGGGATGTATTAACAATGACGAGGAACATACAACCAGACTTTAGTTGAGAGTTTACCGTATGTATATTATATCACTTAACCCCCATCCATATGGTTAGGGAAACTCAGGCTCATAGTGATTAAATGACTTGCCCAAGGTCACTCAGCTAATAGGTGATGGAGCTGGAATTCAAACCCCAGTGTGTTTGCCTCCAGAGCCCAAGTGCTGAACTGCCACCCTATACTACTTTCCAGTTGAAAAATAACTCAGTACGATCATTGATGCCAATGTGTACGGCTTTGCCTATAAGTACACAGAAATTAGAAAGATGATTGAGAGATTCATTAACGTCTGCTTGCCCAGTTCTTTTGAGCATATCATATTTGAGAAAGGTGCACATGACCTTGGGGCAGTTTATCTAATTCTCTAAGTCTCAGTTATCTTATGGGACTTAGAGAACTGGGGTCATATGAGAAATGGGGTCATAGCTTTTAAAAGTTTAAAGGAAATAATCCAGGTAAAGCATCCTATAGTGCCCCAGGTGTCAATAGCACTCAGTATATGTTTATATTATGTTGCCTCAATGTCATGTGGCTGGGATTTAAGCTGAAGACTGCCTACCTCTGAAGTCTATGATGGCACCTATTGGTTTTGGTACAACTGAGTATCAAGTGGATCACGTGATAGCATTGGAAGTGCTTTTGAATATGGGGCGTGAGGATCCCTCTCACTTATGTCTGTTCTGTTATCCAGAACTTGGTGAAAATCCTGGCCCTTGCCTACTAAAATGAAAAAGGAGGAAACCTTACTTCTGTACACCTTTCTCTGGTTGGGGCTTTCTCTAATCTAGGAGTGCTCAGTAAATGTGATGAGTAGCAGGCCACTCATTGTGATCACCACCCATGCAGCAGACATCTTTTTTCACGCTCTTGCAAACTGAAGTACAAGACAATCACATGTATGGCTGCACTGAATGTAAAAGGTTAAAGAGAAGTGATATGCCAAATAGATGACCTGGAGTTGACGTTTAGCAAAGTAAATCTCTTGGTAGTCCTGGTAAAGTTAATTTCAATAATTCTGGTTTTTTTTTTCTATATTAAAAACTTAGAGGTTAAAAAATAATAAATATACATGAGGAGATTTAAAGTTCATGTGGGAACAGAGATCTTCAGAGTACAAGTGGGATCTTTCTTTATAGAAATAGTTTTTCCTCTTGATTTTTTTCCTTGGATGAATTTCTTTCAAATCGACTCAATTCATTTGGTGCTATTGCTTTCCTTTTGTGGAGACTGTTCTGGGGATTGGATCAAAACAGACATGAAAATCCAACCCTCAAATTGCAAATATCAGGGAATCTGGAATTTGCATTTTCTAGGCTAAAGTAATTTACTGGCAAAGTTTGCTGTCTCCTTATTCCCCCAATACAAGCACAACTCTTAAGTCTCTTTCTCCTCCAGGCCCCCTCCCTCTCAGTTTATTTCCAGCATACATGCATGTGCATCCATGCATACATAGGTGTACACATGTGCATATATACACATGCACACAGACACAGACACACATATTTTACTCTGTGCTGATAAACAGGCCAGTATTGACTAGGCTGGGCATCAGGACTGTCTGGTTTAAATCTAAGCTGCCTGGGAGATCTGGAGTAATAAGTGAGTGACAACAGGTGCAGATTTCGTTACGCCCTTCTGAACTCAGCCCATAGTTCTTTCTTTGATTCTTTTCACCCAACACCCTTCCCTCAATTGTGTCCAATAAATTTTATAGCTGCATGATCCTGTTTCAGAGCTGAAGGGAGATTTTTCTCTCCACTTGGCTAAATGGTGCCTAAGTCAAAACACCACTTCCTGCCCCTTCCTCACACTTCAAAAAGTAATAAGGAATAAATCCCAGGCCATAAGCCCCTGCTGGGTCCTGTATCTTCAGTTTTGCATGTGAACAGCTAATTTTCTCGTTCCATTTTAGAAAAGCCAAGAATTAACTTGCATAGAATTAGCCATAATTGGGGAGAAAATAATAACTTGGTTTTTTCTGCCCTGTGATAACTGGAGCCACTGGCAAATCTTTCACAGCGATGTCAACGCCTACTTCTATTTAAAACAAAGTATTGCTCCAGGGGCCTTGAAAGCTATATCTGAATGTTCTCTGTGGTACATTTTTTTGCAAACCACCCTGAATGTTGGAGTTGGATTCATTTTATATCTTTTTTGGTGCAAAATCCTAGTGCAGGGAGACATTTCATACCACACTGGAAGACATGAATGGCTTTTGCAGGTGTCATGTATGTTCACAGGCCCTGCTTGCATACTTAAGGTAGGCTCCAATCAGGATTTTTTTTAGGAGCAGGCTGTGTTCTAAGCTGAGAATTGTTTCTCATAAGGACCCATTTTATACTAGCATTTTTCTATTTTGAGACTTTGCCCAGCTGCCTCTATTCTCCATGATGTAGACTTAATAAAAATCTCTTGGTTCACAACAAACATGGAAAGGAGATGATACACTTTTTCCATTTGCTAGTAGAACTTTACCTGAATGCAGTTGGTCGTATATCTCAGTGCCGTCAGAGTACAGCAAAATGTCATGCTTTCCCATGATTTCAGACAGCACTCTTCAGTAATGACTTATCTGAATGTCAGCCTTGCACCTCTCCTGAGCTCCAGCCTTAAGGGCAAGCTTATCATTAAACAGCCCTACCTGCTAGCCCATAGGCACCCCAGGTGCAACTCATTTTTCCTAAATAATTTTGCTTTTTCTTTGTTTTCTATCGTGGTAAAGGTGCTGTGATCCAGTAACTCAAACAAGAAACCTTGACGGCATATCTTCCATATCCATTACTGTTACTTAAGTGAGGGGGACAATCTATTATATTGCCGCAGATATCACTGGGATCCATTGCCCTTCTAACTGGGCTCCCTGGGTCCAGTCATCTTTGCCTTTCCTCCAGCTTCTACCCCATGTCACCTACCTGCCCCTGTCTTCTCCACCCCCACCAAAACAATACTTCATACATCTCTAGTGTTATCTTTAAGGGAAAATATGATATTATTTAACTACTTGAATTCTTAGTAGTATCCCACTGCAGGCAGGAAACAAGTCCTAACTTCCTAGTATAAGGAATATAAGGTGCAGTGTGATCTAGCCGCTCCCTGACTCTCCAGTCTCACCTCCTGTCATACTACCATGGATCAATCCCCATGGATCTTTTTATTCTCTTTCAACTCTGTATTTTTGCACATGTGATTTCTTCTGCTAGTCGTGCCCTTTCTTAATTGGCCTGTACCTCCGACTCCTATGCTTCTATATTATTAGGCTATAGTTCTAGATGTGGCTTAAATAAATTAGATTATTTCTTTATTGGATAGTCCAGACAGAGATGCTTTCCATGAGATCATCCAGGAACCCAGGTAGCTTCTGCATTGTACTGTGCTTAGCATGATGTCCCTTTCTGCATGATCCAAAGTAGCTTTCAACCACAGCTTTCTTCCAGGCAGCAAGATGGAGAATAGATGAAGAAGGAACTCACCTTTTCCCTTTTGGTGCTGTGACTAATAAAAAATATATTTTTAGTTTCTGTTCCAGGTTCCTGACACAGAGCTCCTAAAAGCATTGTAATTTCTTGAGTAATCAGGGTTCTAGGAGCATCTTTTGTTGTACTGTTTAGACTTTGACTCTGGTTCCTAACAGAGCTCCTAAATCCCTTGGAGTTTCCCGAGTGATAGAGCATCTTTTGCTTTAATGAGGCAACTCCTTGACTCCTGGATAACTTCAGAATGGGACTTGGTCAGAATAGGATTTAGTCACCAGAAACACCTGGAGTAAGGGTAGATCCCACAGGTTAAAGCTTCAGTCTAAGACTCCTCCCATTTCAGATGCCAATCAAAAGTCTAGACCTTCCATACCTCTGACTAATCAGCTACATACTGGAGGTTCCCACAACACCCTTTATTCAGGTTTCTGAAGAGTTAGCATATTGGTCAGTGTGGGAAAAGCCTTTACACATGTGTCGTAAAAATTGTTGTGGGTATGCAGACAAAAGTTTTTCCCCTTTAGAGGCAGTTTCCAGAGTTTGTAAATATCTCTACTTCCCAATCTTTTGTGCCTCCTGCCTGTCTGGTACTCTACCTCTGTAGTAATAGCCGCAACAGCAATTCTGATAGTAGTCATAGTGGTGCGTCTCCAGTGGAAGCTGTAATAGTAGTAGGAACAACAGGTGTAGGAGTAGTAGCAGTATCATAATTTCCCATGCCAAGTTTCAGAAGAGATTGGAAGGCTAAATGACATGCCTGAGGTCACATAGTTAATAAAATGGCAAAGCTATCATTCTCGCTGAGAGTTCTCTTACTTCAGAGCTCACCACTAGACGTGGGTAGCTTTCAATGCAATCACACTGAATGACAATGATTTCCTTATATAATTACCTCTCCCACAAGATTCTGAACTTCTTGGGGAAAAGGACATATCCAATTCACCTTTGTAACTGTAGGGCCTAGCTCCGAGCCTGGGTATATCCGTCAGTTTTAGACATTTAAATCAGGGTTTCTTAACCTTGGCACCATTGACATTTTGGGCCAGATAATTCTTCGTTGTGGGGTTGTCCCTTTGTCCATGACAGTATGTGTACCACCATCCCTGGTTTCTACCCACTAATTGCCAGTAGCACATCTTCCCACCCCCAGCCAGATAAACCAAAAATATCTCCACACATTGCTAGCTATCTACCGGGAGGCAAAATCCCCCTGATTAAGGACCATTGATTTAAATTAAATGAAGGCCAAGGAGCCTCGAGTAGTATTCATATCCCAGAAGGGCATTTTCAGAATTGTTGAGGCTGCTGGATCTCTCAAGGATGATGATGTACTTTCCAGGCCTTCTGTGTCTGGAGTACAGGTTGCCTGTGGTGGTGACTGCGATGATCTCAGTGTGCCAGGCCTTCACGGGGAATACCAGAGAGGGTCCCTCTGGAGCAGCTCTCACTGGGTCATGCAGACTGTCTGTCTGGCATGGTACTACCTGGCAAAATCTCTTTGCCTTAACCAAAAATATGCTTTTATAAATTTCCTGGCAAAGTAGGGGCCACATTCTGTTTCCTGATTTCTCTCTTTTATTTCCAGATGTGTCACTGGTGACACATACAGCCCAACGAGAACTCTGTTGGAAACTCAAGTGTTTCACTCTTTGCCAGCCCTGCTGTCATGATTTTCCCACCACCTAAGCCAGTCTAGGTTACGTTGCCCATGCGCTGGTCAGTGCTTGGATGTCAGTTTAACATTTTAAATTCTAGATCTGTAGCATGCTTTAAGGAGTAAACTTTGTGGGTTATTACACAAATGGAGTTAACCCTTTTATGCTTGCAATGTTTTTGTTAGTGACAGAGACATGAATTCAAGATCTGCCATTTATTATTTGTTTCAGTTTGGACAACATGCTTAGCTTCTTTGATCCTTGATTTGTTTGCCTACAAAATAGAGTAACCTACTTGTCCTGTCTACCTCCATGGGATTGTTATTAAAACACAATAAGATAATCTTCTCAAAAGGTTTAAACTCCCTAGTATGATACACGGTTAGTACACCTTTTGCACCCAAGAAAACTCTACAGTGTCATTGTTCATAAGCACCAAATTATACGTTCAGTTAAGGCAGATTTTTTTTTTTTTCTGTTAGTTTCTAGGACCTAGAAGGTATTCAGTAAATATACGGTGAATGAACGTATAAAAAAATTGGGAAGTCAGATTCTGTGGTTCATTGTACCAGTGGAGGCTGGAAGGAGGTGACTGAACGGTTTGTGTGGCTTTGCGTCATTTGTATTTGTGACAGACATTTTAGACAATAGCATTTTTAAGTGTTCACCTGATGTTTATTTGGGGTCACAAGTGAGTGCCTGCAGAGGCAGGACACACTTAGCACTCTGGCAGATAGGTGACAAGACAGGATGGGGAGGGACCCAGGGGAACTGGAGAGGGCATACTCAGCTGTCTTAGTCCTTTGGGGCTGCTATTAAAGAATGCCATGGACTGGGTGGCTTATACGCAGTGGGAAAAAATTATTTCTCATTGTTCTGGAGGCTGGAAAGTCCAAGATCCAGGCACCAACTTATTCCGTGTCTGGTGAGGGCTCACTTCCTGGTTCATAGATGGCCATCTCCTCTGTGTCCTCAAAAGGCAGGAGGAGTAAGTGAGCTTTCTGGGATCCATTTTATAAGGGCCCTAATTCTTCATGACCTAATCACCTCCCAAAAGACCCCACCTCCAAATATCCTCACCTTGAGGATAAGGTTTCAACATAAGAATTTTGACATGCCTAGCCTAAAGACATGCACAGTTACACATTTTGAAGTCTCTGTATCAGCCAAACAAAATGTGTCTTTGGGCCAACTTAAGTCTTCAGGCAACACTTTACAACTCCGAATTGATAAAGTACTTCGGATAAACACTGGGACAGGTGCGGGGCAGGTAAAGATGAGGTGTTCAGGATCCTGCAGCAGTGATGGAAAGGAAATTAATAGTGAGACGAGAATATACAGGATACATGGAGAGCTTAGCCCAGTACTGCCCAACATCCTTTACAAATGATAACTTGTATTTAATTCTCACAACAGCCCAATATGAAGTGGTGGATGTCATATCCCCTGTTTTATAGTGAGGACACTAAGACACAAAGAGATTGAGTATCTTGCCTGAGGCTTTGAAGCCAGTAGCTGGGGAGTAATAAAATGTAACGCATATGTCCAATGACAAAATGAAGTGCATAAGCCCCCTCTTAGATCTCACTACTTCCACTTTTACACCCCAAGTTCCTCAATTTGAAGGTCCCTGAGGGATCTGAAAATGCAACTTTGAACATGGCACAGACTACTCCTGATGTTTGTACCGTAACAACCCCATGCCATGGAGGCTCTGTGCCTTCTGGATGCCACCTCCCTTGCCAGCCTTGCCCACTCCTCATGCTCTATGCTCAGCTTCACTTGCCCAGACAGACAAGCCCTTTGCCCCTTTGCAGCCACTCTCCCCTTTGCCAGTGTCTCCTTGTTATGCAAGGCCTTTCTTATTCCTCATGCCTTAGCTCAATGTCACCTCCTCAGAATGGGCCTTCTCTGTCCACTCTGCCCAAAGATGGCCTCCTGGGTCACTTTCTCCTTTGCCACTTGCTTATTTCCTCCCTCGTGTGTGTGTGTGTGTGTGTGTGTGTGTGTGTGTGTGTGTATGTGCATATTGTCTGATGCCCCCGCTTGACTGTAAGCTCCAGGAGTGCAAAGATTTTTGTCACATTCACTGCTGCATTCCGTTGCCTGGTGCAGTGGCTGCATTCCGTTGCCTGGTGCAGTGGCCAACACACGAGAAAGCAATGTGTGCGGACTGAGTAAGTGAGCACATGGGTGGAGCTGACTTCATGGGGCGGATTCCGCCAGAGAGACTCGCTGGCTTGGCGTCACACTGATGAGAAGTGGTACAGTTGTGATTTGAACTGATCCCGACACATCTTGCGTGAATCCTATCATTGCCTCCCTATTGCCCTCAGGTTGGACTCCCTGGTGTTTATTATGGATGATGAACCTTGATGTCTGGCTCCTGAAGCACTTCTAGCCTCATCACCACAATTGTCTGCACATCCTTCCTTGCCCCTTTCTATCAGCACTGACTTCGCCACCCTTCAGTCACGCCATCTTCTGTCTATCCCTGCCCTTCCTTATGCTCTCTTCACACAGTAGGCACCCTCTGCCCTATTTTATGGGGCTGTCTCTTCATTGTCCTTCAAATTTCAACTTCAGTTCTCCTCTGCCAGCAGACCTTTTCCAAGCCCATGGACTGCACTGTAACTCCCTCAAGTGCCTCTCATTGCATTTATCACAGTTGTCACTTTATAGTTTTTGTGACTTACTGTCTAATTTCTCGCTTTTCTGTCCATGGCCCCTAGAACAGCAGCATGTTCATCTTATTATTCTGCCCAGGGCTTGTTAGGTAGGAGGTGCTAAATAAACGTTTGTCAAGGAAATGAATAAATTGTTGGATGAATGAATGAGAGTAAGTGAATGAAGAGTTCCTGACTTTGCTTTTATGCCACCTCCCTTCTCTGGGAACTTTCACACAGAATAGGATTTCCCCAGCATAGAGCATCACTTCTCTTTATAGATCTCAGCCTGTGGATGGAGACTGGGTAAAGTTGAATGACAGGGTTGCAGGGAGCCTTGTGTTGTCTTGTCACAACACAGAAAGGGAAAGCATTTTGGCTTTTACTGTTATAAATAGGACTAAAATTAGCTCTTTGAGGGTGATCTTTGTTTACCACTGCCTAAGGCCACTGTCTTTGGAGAAAGGTCAGGAGAAACTGAACTTCATTTCAGGTGGGTGTTTACAAGTCCTGTTTCAAACTCTCTCTTGACACTACACCACAGACCCTCATTTTACTGACCCATTGTTAATTAGAGCAGAGAAGGAACTTCAGGTGCTGGGCTTGTTGTTGAAGAAAGATCCAGATTCTAGGATGTCATCCTGGAAACCTTATTCTTCCTCATCCTTCATACCCAGACTCTTGCCCAGTCCTGCACTTTCCTGACAATTTCTCTTCTTCCCCCTGGTTATTGGAGATCGAATGGGTGTCAGATTTTTATTGCTTCCTGAGGAGCTCTGTGGTTTAATTCCTACTGTGTGTGAAGATGTCTACCATGACCACCAAATTGGGTGTTCTGCTAGATTGGTGTTTGGGAGCCAGTTGTAGACAGAGTCAACCAGAAAATAAAAAGTGTGGGACAGAAATAAACCTGCTCCTGCCCTGTAACAACAGTAACACAACTGACCCAGTGGTAGAGCTCTCATCACAGGCCAGGCACTGTGCTAAGCACTCAGCCTGTACCACTTTAGATTGGTCCATTCTCTGTCACGGTAAGGTGCAGATCATCTGTCTTCAAATCTGTACCTTTTCAGCACCTAGGACAGGCACAAAAGCCCTTGCTTTTTTGGCTAATAAAAGTATCAGAGACCTAGAATGTTAGTGATTCTAATCCCAGAAACACAGCAATCTCATATACTTCTCCCTCACTATATACACATCTATAGGGACTTAAAAAATGTTAGGCAATTGATATTTCTTTGAGATCTGGAAAGGAAATTGCATTTGCTGATGTTAGTGAATGTATCATCTTGGCTGTGCAACTTCAGATCCTTCTTTATCTCCTTGGCAAGACTGTTGAGAGACAAAAGTCAGATGTGTCAAAAACAGGGTTCTGGCCTCAGAGCTGTCACTTGGTCTTCATGGCCGCCTCCTCTTGGAATTCTGTCCTCTCCGTCCTCCTCCCTCACTCTTCATGGGACACCTAATTTTTTATCTTTTAGGTTTCCACTGAGGTGTCCCTTCCCCAAGCAGTTTTTCCTGACTTCTTGGAGCAATTTCATCTCCTCTTACTATATTATTTCATAATTCCCTGCTCTTTCCCCGCTTATAAGCATCGTAAGTATTTATGCAATTATGTGTTAAGTACTGGCCTCTCCTGTTTTCTCCTGAGTTCAGGATGGCAGATATCACGTCTGTCCTATTTTTTTTCTGCAACTGGCATGGAATGGACATTCAGATTGAATGTCACTAAGGTCAACATTAAGTCGCCTTTGTGTCATTAAGTCCAGTACTTTTGTTTGTTTTTACTTTTGTTTGTACCACTTTAGACTGGTCCATTCTCTGGAAAATTTCTATGGAAAATTTCAAACATGCACAACAGCAAAGAGTATAATGAAATCCCATGTACCCATTACATGCAGGGGCCAAAAATATATTTGCCTTGATCTTGCTCTCAAAGCAATGGGTCTAGTCCCTGCTTTGGGGAAGAGTTAGGGAAATGCTTAATTCATGTTAACACTGATATTATAAATTGTCAGAATGCAGCTCGCTGTGAAGATTATATCTGGTTATATATGTGCACATGTCAGTGATTGCTCTAGTCCACTGGTATGGGGATAGACATTTAATTTAAAATGTTCGGTTTGGAGTGTTTACATAAATGTCACCAAACACATGAATATTTCAGATTCCTTCTCAGTCTAGAGTAGCAGTAGGCTCAAGGGAACTAACTGTTTTGAGAGACTCTGAGCCACTTTATAGGTTGGCAGGAACATCGTGTAGTGATGAAAAATCCACCCTTCCCACATGGCCTCTCACCAGTCAGAGAGAGATATTGGAGTTTTAGAAGAGACCATTTAATCGGAGATTATCCATAAAGTTTGATGCACAGATTTCAGGAGAAGGCTTTTTAGAACTTTCTCTCTCTCTCTCTCTCTCTCTCTCTCTCTCTCTCTCTCTGTGTGTGTGTGTGTATGTGTGTTTAAATGTGTCAGGTTAAAGAAATATGACTACTATTGATAATAGCTATTGTTTATTGGTCTATATGGGTCAGTTGCTGTTCCAGGAGGTCCTTTGACTGTAGTCTATTCCTCACAAGGTTTTTAGTTCAATGTTATTACCCCCATTATAGATGTGAGAAAATGGAGAGTTTCAGAGAGTTGCCCAGGTCTATTTACATAGCAAGTGGCAGAGCGGGAATTTAAATCCAAGTTAGCCTGTTTGCAAAGCCTTTGCCCTTTCCATCAGACTACACGGCATCTTAAAACATTCTGGTTGCTTACTTGAGAGGTATCAATTGGGAACTTATTTACTTCCTCTTTTGTTTCAATATACAACCCAGAATGCTTCACAAATTCTGCAGAATTAGCCAGTGCTCACATTTAGGCATACCACAGATTTTAAAAAATGGCTAATGTTGGTGTTTCTTTCCTTGTGCTTTGGAAAAATTTTTCGGAGTCTGATACCTATTGTGACAACTTTTCTAAACTTTCAAAGTGCCAAGTTCATCTTACTAGCTGTTTGTCCACCAGGCAATCAAAACTACTATTAGTTCCTTATGGATGCATTGTAGCCCCTGGGAAACCAAAAGTTTTGCCTGTGTTTGGCACATATCAGTTAATTGCTGCCTAAATTGTTACTTCTTAGTAATAGGAATTCTCTTAAAAACTAATACCAATATTTGGTATGATGTATTTCAGTTGAGGGGGAAATCATTGGAAATGAATTTATTTTGACTCCGGGATAATATTTTCTGCCTTGCGTTTAGAAATTTACATACTGCATGACCCAAAATAACTTTCAAGTTTTCTTATTTCCTCAGTACACCTAACTTAGTTCTGGATGAGGCCAGTCCCTGTTCCGAGGCATGATTTAAATATCCACAGGTCTGTGTCTTTGTCTATAATGTTTATAACGTTTACGATCTTATGAATTTTTT
Organism: Saimiri boliviensis; assembly: GCF_048565385.1. Classification (NCBI taxonomy): domain Eukaryota; kingdom Metazoa; phylum Chordata; class Mammalia; order Primates; family Cebidae; genus Saimiri; species Saimiri boliviensis. The sequence continues at coordinate 57,819,491 of NC_133459.1, forward strand.
ATATCTACCTCATTATATACTCTCCCCTCTATTTTTCCTTGTACTTGACAGCGCAACTGGATGTTGTCTTTTTATTTTTTGTCACTTCATGGCAGTTTGTAACTCTTTAATGCTAGTTATTGTATTTCAGCAACACTGTAGTAATGGAAAGGCTAATTTTCTCTCTTCCACTAGACTGAATGGGACTGTGTCTTATCGCCATGTGCCTGAGCCTGACATTTTGTGCAGAATTTGCACCTCATAGCCACTCAATAGATTTTTTTTTTTTTAGATGAAGTCTTTGTTGCCCAGGCTAGAATGCAGTGGTGTGATCTTGGCTCACTGCAGTCTCCGTCTCCTGGGTTCAAGCGATTCTCCTGCCTCAGCCTCCCAAGTAGCTAAGACTACAGGCACCTGCCACCGTGCCCAGCTAATTTTTATATTTTTAGTAGAGACAGGGTTTCACCATATTGACCAGGCTGCTGTCAAACTCCTGACCTTGTGATCCACTCGCCTTGGCCTCCCAAAGTGCTGGGATTATAGGCGTGAGCCTCTGCATCCAGCTAGATTTTATTACATTGAAATTTAAAAGGAAACTTGTGTGTTTTTATTTACATTAGACCATAAAATAGGCACAACTGTTTTTATGAATTTGAAATTCTCAGAAACATTATTTTTTAATATTTTACTTTTCTTGAGATTGAAGAGGTTGGCTTTAGAGTAAATGAAATGAATCACAGAACCTTTGAACCAGAGTAACAACACTACTAACAAAAACACTGGAAATCATCTGTGTAATTCATTCCCCTCTCTTAAAGCCAGGCAGTTTCCCAGCCACTTTAAAATGATGGAGCTCTCCTTTCCTTAAAGAGCCTCTTAAAGAAGAGTGTCATCTTCTCCCATACCATGTCATCATGCCTTCTAGCCCTGCAAGTTAGGCAGCTTTTCCTCAGATAATCGAAACCCTCCCTTACTGTAATTTATGCTCGTTGCCTTCATAGAAATGAAAAGCAGCTGCTTTTAACTGAAAATATTTCTATTCCAAAAGATGGTTATTCCATTATTCTGTATCCTTCTCTTCCCTAGGCATAATTCTCCCTTCCATCTGACGTTCCTTTTTGTTCTATATTTCCAAACCATTGAATACTACTCTCTCAACTTATGGTCTTTTGCCTAAAAAAACTTGGACTGGGTATGATTAGTAAGTGATGGTTGATTTTAGATGTACTGATGAATATGTCTCATACCATTAAAGCTAGTCAGTCCAACCAGGCTGGTGTGTAACTGGAATACTGTGACCCCAGGTGACATGTGGCAGTATCTTTTAAGCTTGCCATCAACCATTCCCATCTCAGTTTCTCCAGTTGCTTAATTTATAAGACATAATTTATTTGTTATAAACTGCTTTGTGAGGTTAAAAAAAAAACAAGTGATACACAAGAGAATTAGATTGAATTTAGGCCATGTTTTTTTTTTTTTTTTTTTTTTTTTTTTTTTTTTTTTCTCCTCATATCTGTTTTTTAAATAAGCCCTAACTGTGCTCTCAATTAGAAAAACACATGGCAATTCTAAAGGAGATAAAAAAGGAATATGTATACTCCAAGTGCATTTCTACCTTTTTGTATTTAAGGAACCCCACAAAGCTCACTCTTACAAATTAAAAAGGATAGCAAGTGGGCAGCTTCCTTTCCTCATTAAGTTTAGCAAGCATATTGATTTATGTTTAGCAGGGGCCTCTGATCTCTTTTGTTTGTAGGTGGTTTTGTTTGTTTTTAATATGAACTCATTTAAAAACTAAATTTATGAACTGAGTTGCAAAGGTAGAGCTCCAGTTCAACACTTCAAAGTAGACTTTCTATGCAAAAATCAATGAATATTTTTGTATGTAGTAGTAGATCACAGAAGACATCAGTGATAATTATTGATTCGGTAAATATTAAACATCTACTGTGTGTCCTCCTTTCTAGGAATACCAAAATGCAGAATGTACCATCCTTGTTCTAGTGTGCAGTGTAGTATGGGAGAGAGAAAGAATTGAGCAGGTGATCATGTCATAAGTGCTATGATAGGAAGCACTGAAGGCACAGTGGAGGGGCAAAGAACACACCTTTGGATGAATTCCAAGAGGAATTGACACCAGATGGTGGTTAGGATTTACCAAGGTTAAGAAAGGTGAAGGTGTTTCGGGAGTGCATGACCAAGTACAGAAGTGAGTGGGAGCATGACCCATTCAAGACACTGTGAGTTTGTTTCAGCCAAAGAACAGGCAAACAAGACAAAACTTAAGTACTTTATCCTGGGTTCCTCAGGATGCGGACTGTAGGGACATTTGGCGTTTTTCTCTGGTATTTATTTATTGAAGTTCCGAGGACCTCCACAGAGCTAATTTCTGTAGTCTTTTGTGCTCCCATAAAGCTTTATATATGTACCCATATTTAAAACTTTCTTACAATACTTTTTGCATTTCCCCTATATGTCTTGTCCCATCTACCCTCTGAGCTAATCAAGGGAGAGGACCTAGTGCTCCCCTATATATTTCTGCAGTGCCATGCTAAGTGCTGGCAGAAATGTGTTTGGGAATTACTGAATCACTCCATGAATGGCTAGAGCATTTTGAGTGTTCTTGCTTCTAACTGTGCAGGAGTGGCACAGTTTGGGCCCAACATTGGTTTGCAATTCAAGATATGAACCAAGAATTCGATTCTTAACTCAATTTTATGTTGATTTGAGCAAGGTTGAACTGAGTTGCTTATGTCATTATTTCATTTAGTTCAGATAATGGCTGTCAAATTAGCTGAAAAACCTCTCTCATTTCCCTGTAGTGTTCTTAGCAGTGTCTTAAAGTGGGTTTTCATTTGAACATTTCTTTTTCATTAGTATTTTCTTTCTCATAAGAAACTAAGAGATGATGATGATGTTGATGCTGAGGAAAACAATGGGAACAAGAACAGCTACTTTTTCTTGGGCATGTGCTATGTGAATTAACACAGCACTTAACCTTTAAATGAATTTATGAGATAATTACTACTATTACCCTTCTTAACAGATGAAGAAAATGAAGAGCAAGGAGTATATCTTACTCACTAGTGAATGATGGCTTCACTGTGTCTGATCCAAACTGTACTCCGTAATGCCTTCTTCATAGCAACAGTAAAATCAAGTCTGGAAGAGTCTTTAGGAGATCAGTTATTCCATTTCACATCTGGAGGCAGGATCATGCTTGAACTGAATGCCTTGGTACACTGCCTGAAATGTATCCTCCACAACCTTTGTCCACCTGGTGAACTCCTACTCATATTTCAGCATTCACAATTCAAGCTGCTACTCCTAAGTGAAGCTTCCTTAATATTCCCAGGTGGAATTGCCCTCTTCCTCTGTTGTTCCTCTTAAATATTCTTATATTTCACTGATGGAATTCACCAATCATGCAGAGAATATGTTTCTAGAGGCAGTTTGTATAGTTGTTCAAGGCATGAACCTTGAAGCTAATTGTCTGGGTTCCAACTCTAGCTCTGCCCATATTAGCTAAATAATATGATATTCCATTCCCCTGACAAACTATTAATCCCTTGAGGTCAGATGATATATGCAAGAATTTCTTAAATGGCTAAGTCACACAATTGTCATGCTTTTGACCTTTATAGCAAGTCTGAATGTATCCTCCTTCTAAAGAGCTGATGTATTGCTTCTGCCAGTTTCTGGATCTTGATCCCTGAAAGATATTGAAAACCTAATTTTAAGGTCATTTTCCTGTTTGTTTGCTTCTCCCCCCTGCCCCCATTTCAGTTTCCTGTCCCTCCTCCTTTCCTGTCCTTCCTTTCTTAGAGACAGGACATTTTGAAAGCTATGAAATCTTCAGGTCTATACTTGTTCTTCACAAACTTTCTTTTAATGTTTTTCTCTCTTTGCCTGCGTGGAAAATCTTAATCTCACTCTTTCTGCATTGTGTCAAAGAAATAAGTTCATGTTAAAATTCTCAGCTCTGAGAGATATGTGAGCAGGCTGCTCCTTGGGTGATGGGACAGTTGATGCCGTATCTGAGAAGAGCATTGCCATGGTGCCCTGCGCTTACGGCCATTGTCATGATGGCAGTCACAGCCACCTGGAACACAGTGGGCCTGACAAAGGCAGGAACAGGAAGAGGGAAAGAATGCTTCCAGCACTGTTGTATTTTGCATTATGGGATAAGAGTGGCATCATTTCTAGACCCTAAATGAAAAATGATAGAATGAGAACACTAGAACCATAAGATCTGCTAAATATTCTCAGGGGGTGAGGGGTTGGGGGTTGAAGTATGAAGTATCTGCAGATGGTATCACAGCAAAATCAAGGAGAGCAGTTTAGGATGTTTATGAGGGAAACGATAATGCTTTTCAGTGCCTCTTAGAGTTGTCAGTGTCTCATAAAAGGTAATATTTGTTGAGTGACTGCAGCTTGCTAGGTACTGCGCTACACTATAGCATAGTATAGTTATTATGAGAATTTGTAGAGATAATCCTAGATTATCGAGGAAATATTTGTTTTATAATTTGTTCATGTGTTTATTTATATTGAAGAGTATTCTCAAGTTAAGATGATATTTTTTAGATGTTCGAGAGGCCAGATATTAATCATAAAGGGGCCTAATAGCCAAAAAGAATTGAAATGGAACTAGGCCATTTGGCAGACACTATTTGAGTCTGCCCTGTTTCATCCTCTGCCAGGAACTGTACATTATCTCTTTAAGGCAGAGCAGCCTTGGATGACCATATATTAATATGATAACTTGCTTTTCCTTGCTCCCCATCCCCTACCTAGTGGCTTTGGAATAGCTTCGTTATTTTTCACTTATTTCTTGTCTGTAGCACTAGATCCCAAGCTTACCAATTATACACACTTTAGATAACTTTGGGTCAGCTCAGTGCTAAACTTAACAAATGGCAAGTCAGGGATGCCATTAAGACTGAAGAATGTTGGAAGATAAAGATTATATAGACATCACTGTCTGTCCTTATTGATACATGCTGTGTTGTCCTGCAATTGGATAGGCCAAAATGAGTTGACACTGGAAGAGGTATTTTAATATTGGAGCTTATAAAATATTTAGAAAGGTTTTCCTATCTGAGTCAGACTGAGATAGGTACATACGTTTTCTATCTCTTCCGAGTGGCACTGGGAAATAGTTATGATTGGGAATAGGTCTTAGTACCAACATGCTAGGGTAGACCTTGCAGAGGAAGCCAGCACCAGGGCATGGAACCATTAAGCAAAGGGGTTCAGAAGAACTAGAGAGTGGACAAATAATGAGTCTTCAGACGGCCAGAATCAAAGGCTGAGATCAAGCCTCAGGTCCAAGAATCCAGAATAAGCCTGAAATTATTGAGTGAGAAACCCAACATTACTAGAATGAAAAAGAGGCCAGGGAAGGGCAGGAACAAACCCAAGGGCTGGGGGTCTGAAGATGTTGCCATCACAAGACAGCCCCATTTTAATGGCCTTTAGCCACAGGATCTGCCATGCAACTGTAGGAGTCTGCCATTAAAAACTGTAGGAGTAGACTGATGCTTAATGGTAACCCTTAACCCTGGGTCTTTGCCCCCTTAATGAAGGAATCTAAGGCAAAGTAGAGATTCTTTTTTTTTTTTTTAAACTTTTTAAATTGACAAATAATAATTGTACATATTTATGGGGTAAATAGTGATGTTTCCATACATATAATGTGTAGTGATCAGATTACTTAGCATATCCATCTCATGCATTTCTCATTTCTTTGTGTTGGGAATGTTCAGTATCCTCTTTCTAGTGATTAGAAACTGTATGATACATTATTGTTAACCATAGTCATCTTACAGTGGAATAGAACAGGGCTCCCTAACCCTACTGAGTTCTGTACCACCAGAGGATGACTAGGGTTAACAATAATGTATTATACAGGTACTGATCTGTAGCCTGTTAGGAATCCAGCTGCACAGCAGGAGCTGAATGGTATTCAGGAGAAGCGTGCCATTGGCGAGGACATAGGAACAACAATGAGATGTTCTCTCAAGATGGGAAAATGAAGTCTGGTTTTGAGAGTTCAGTTGTAAAGTCAATCCATAATGAGCAAGAGTAAAATATCCAAAATTATTAAAAAAAAAAAAACAAAAATAGGCCAGGTGCAGTGGCTCATGCCTGTAATTCCAGCACTTTGGTAGGCTGAGACTGGCGGCTCACAAGGTCAGGAATTTGAGACCAGCCTGACCAACGTAGTGAAACCCCGTCTCTACTAAAAATACAAAAATTAGCCGGGCATGGTGGTGCACGTCTGTAATCCCAGCTATTCAGAAGGCTGAGGCAGGAGAATCACTTGAACCCTGAAGGTAGAGATTGCAGTGAGCTGACACCATGCTACTGCACTCCAGCCTGGGCAACAGAACAAGACTCCATCTCAAAAAACAAAAGCAAAACAACATCAGAAAACAATGGCTTTCAGAACATTCAGAGCTCACAGGAACCATACTGAATGGTATAGAACAGGGCTCCCCAACCCCACGGGGTTCTATACAACTGTAGGATAACTAGGGTTAACAATAATGTATTATACAGGTACTAGTCTGTATCCTGTTATGTGGGCTAATGAACATTACCACATAAGCATCACCTGTCAGATCAGCAGTGGCATTAGCTCCTCAAAGGAATGTGAACCCTATTGTGAACTGCGCATGCAAGGGGTCTAGTTTGCATGCTCCTTATGAGAATCTAATGTTTGATAATCTGAGGTGGCACAGTTTCATCCTGAAACCATCCTCCTGACTCCCCACCCATGGAAAAATCATCTTCCGTGATACTGGTCCCTAGTGTCTAAAAGGTTGGGGACTGCTGCTATAGAACACTAGAATTTATTCCTCCTATCTAGCTGTAATTTTGTATCTTTTAATAGATCTCTCCCTTTTTACATGTCCTTTTGATACCATAAGCTCTATGGACAGCCTATAATATTTACTTACCCTTCATAGCAATCCATTATACCTACCCTTCCTAGTAATTATTAGAGAGAGCTCTTCATGGATTTTTCTCTTTTACTGGACTCCAGGCTCCACAAGGGAAGAGATAATATCTGTGCCTGGTACATAGTAAGAGCTTAATAAATATTTTTGGAGGGAGAAAGAGAAAGAGGGAGGAGGGAAATAAATGGCTCTTTTGATCTTTTTCTTCATGCTGGGGCAACACTCAGCTTCTGAGGTATGCACAGCAAGGCTCTCGCTGAGACGTATGTGTCTGTATGCTGCCTCACTCCCAGCCCTGTGCACATGCAGTTCTTTCCACCTGGTGCAGTCCTCCTCCTCCCTGCTGGTACCTGGCTCTGCTTCCACTTCTGCTTCTTCCTCTTTCTCTGGTCTCCTGCAGCATAATCATCCTCCTAACTGACACATTCTTTCTTTAACCATCTGAATGCCTTCAGTATGGTTCCTGTGAGCACCGAATGTTCTGGAAGCCATTGGTTTTTGTTGTTGTTTTGTTTTTGTTTTTATAATTTTGGATATTTTACTCTTGCTCATTATGGATTGACTTTACAGCTGAACTCTCAAAACCAGACTTCATTTTCCCATCTTGAGAGAACATCTCATTGTTGTCCCTATGTCCTTGCTTATGGCACACATCTCCTGAACACCCTTTTTTACCAGAACATCTTCATAGCAAACCTAAGGTGGCTACCTCTGTGCTTCCTACAGCTCTGTGTTTCTTGAGCTCTTCCATCTGTTTTATTTTCACATTTTCCTTTATTAAGAAAAGGAGATAACAGACAAGATAAACACGAGAAATCAAATACCTCATAATTACTTTAGTTTTTCACTGGAAGTAACTGGCCTTTGCAATGTTTTAGAAATATCTTCCCCTGAGTGTGCCTAAATAAGCATGTAGTTAACAAGCATAGACTTCTAATTGATCAGGGCAGGTTTTGAATTTCTGCCCTGCTCTTTCCTAATGATACAATCTTCAATGACTTACTCAACCTACTGAGCCTCAGTATTCTCTTCTGTCAAATGGAAATACTACTAATAATATCATCACAAGTTTGTTGTGACATTCAGTAACCCACATAAAATTCCTGTGCATAATGGCCTGGCGTTTAATAGTGACTAAATAAGCTGTCACTTGTTTTCTTTCCTTTCCTCCCTCATTTTTCTCCTTTCTCACATATTGCCTCTAATTAGTACCATCCTGATTTTTTAGGGGACTGATCAAAATTTGTGAATACAGGGACTTCATCTCAATCTTGGAATAGTTTGGTGGCGACTTTAAGATCTTTTGTTTTCTGACTCTTAGATCTCTTTCTTTTGGGGGCATGGGAAAATTCCCTCAACTTGATTATTTATTTAGTTCTTTCATGCTCCCCATATTGTCATGGCCACGTTTGAATCATGTTATCAGCAAGTCTAACTGAAAAGGCAATTTAATATTGCCCTGTGTTGCATCATTGCATATATTATTTCGGCCTGTCACGGGCCTGTCAGCAAGTCTTGATGAAGTGCAGAGCCAATAGTCACAGGCCTGAAATCTGACAGCTCTTTAACAGAAGCCACTCCGATTGGTGCAGTGGTATTTCTTCAGAAATTAAGGCCCTCTTGGTCTCTTTGTTGATACAGTTAGCAATCCAAACTGAATCATTTTATCTCCCCAAGAGCTGTATCTTCAGGGCTGGTAATTCAGTCTGTTCCATGGCTTAGAAAAACAGCCATCAGAGGCCTGTGATGTACCAAAGGCTGCAGCCAGGAATATCTTGATAATTTATCCCCACTCTCAGCTCTAATTATTCTGTTCTTTACTAGCTGGTTCGATTGAGACTCTCCAGGTTCAGACTTCCCTAAGCAGAGAACAAAAGGTTTCCCTTGAAAGTGGGGGCCTGGCAATGTCAGTACAGTGAGCTGCCTATAAATAATGCAGCAGTGCCGACTTCATTTTTGTAAAATCTTGGTGGAGAAATGCATGAGAATGATCAGGCCCCTGGAACTCAGCAGGCATGTGCTTTTGATGTGCGCCTTGCTCTGAGTGAAAGCAGAGAATAAAAAGTTCTTGTTTGTGCTGAGGCTGCTTCATGGTCTCTGGCTGGGATTTTGGTGACCCTTTTGCTTTGTTTCTGATAGAGTCTGGAGGCTCTTGCCTGCCTAGGAAAACTCTGATATATATATATAGAGAGGGAAATACCTTTAGTAACTGTTTCCTGATTGAAAATTAAGGTGATAAAAACAAAGATGCTGATTATAGTAGCTACCACTTAATTATCATAACAAATGAGCTTTACTTATATTCCCTCATTTTAATCCTCCTAAAGTTAGAGTGACCTGGCTGGGCTATTTTCTCTATACTTTCTGCTCTCCCAATTAGCTTTATATCTTTTCTTTTTTCTGGTCAGATTCCCCAAAAATAAATCTTCAGGGTGTGAACCTAGCAGCCAGAGCTCTGGGAGCTGAATTGGGAAAAGGAACTTGAGGGCTGGCCTGAAAAAAAGCAGATACTGAATCAGTCTGTTTTTGCCAAAATACTCTACCCTTACCTGGGCCTTACCCCACCCTCTCTGAGGTCAGATGATATGGTTTGGCTGTGTCCCCATCCAAACTCATCTTGAATTATAGCTCTGGTAATTCCCAGGTGTTACAGGAGGAAGCCAGGGGGAGATAACTGAATCATGGGAGCAGTTTCTCCTTCTACTGTTCTTAAAGGAGTGAATAAGTCTCATGAGATCTGATGGTTTTATAAGGGGAAACCCCTTTCGCGTGATTCTCATTCTCTCTTGTCTGCTGCCATGTAAGATGTGCCATTCACCTTCTTCCATGATTGTGGGGCCTACCCAGCCACTTGGAACTGTGAGTTCATTAAACCTCTTTTTCGTTGTGAATTACCCAGTCTCAGGCATGTCTTTATGAGCAGCATGAAAGTGGATTAATACAGTGGACCTTAGTCCTATCCTTCTGTCTTCTGTGGTGTGGGAGAAGTAGTACCCTGGTTGCTCATAGTGAGGTCGCATGGGATCTAATTACTTCCTGAACATACTTTTTGAACCATCCTCCTGTTGTTTCTTTCTTTTTTTTTTTTTTTTTGGGAGATGGAGTCTTGCTCTTTCACCAGCTTGGAGTGCAGTAGTGCAATTTTGGCTCACTGCAACCTCCGCCTCCCAGGGTCAAATGATTCTCCACTTCAGACTCCTGAGTAGCTGGGACCACAGGTACACACCACCGCACCTGGCTAATTTTTGTATTTTTAGTAGAGACAGGGTTTCACCGTGTTGGGCAAGATGATCTCAATCTCTTGACCTCGTGATCCACCCTCCTTGGTCTCCCAAAGTGCTGGAATTACAGGCGTCAGCTACTGCACGTGACCTCATCCTGCTGTTTTTAGCCTCACTTTTATCCCCACTTTTAGGAGTGGTGAGTGCCACCACCGACTGAACTTTTGGGGTCTCTGGAGGGTAATCATTTTGCTTCTGGGTTTTTTCTGCTGCTATTTTGGTTTTATCTTTCTCAAGTCTACCAAGAGAGTTACTACTATCATGTTTTTTGGCTTTTAGATTTTTGATGTTGTCATCTTCTATCCTGTTCTCATTGTGGGTTTTTGCCTCTTTGAAACATTCTTGTACAGCCATTTTGTTGGAATTTTTAAAGGGTGCAGAGGTTAACATGTGTAGTCGATATGGCATCTTTAACCAGAAGCCTCTTGTTTTTGTACTTTTTGAAATAGGAAAGAAGATCTCCTAGAGATCTGGCATGCTTTTGTGTCTTGAGCAGCAGGAGGAATGTGGGGTAGACAAAACCAGGAGAGCATTGTCAGAAAGCTGTTCTGGTTCTACTGAGGTGAAGAGTCTATGCAAGGCACCCGGTGCTCTACTTGCTGCTGCCTCTGGCCGCTCCAGGAATCTAACTTTTGTCTCTCCTCCAGCCTGCACACAGAGCAGTATCTAAAGATCTAGGCTTTATAATAGAAGCAATTAAAAAGTGATTTGGAACCTGAAAGCTTCCTTCTATAACTGAGATCTGAAGGTTTTTATTCATTCACTTAAGTAACATGTATTGAGCTCTCAAAATTTGCCAGAGTAGCACTGTGCTTGGGCTGTTATAATTGGATGAATAAAGCAGATATGGACCCTGCTATGGGAGGTTGTGACCTGACCTTGTATACTGAAATTTCCAGAAGGCCAGATAGAGCATCAAGAAATCAAATCAAATCAAATAATAACATTCTTTTATGATAATGAGATAGATCATTCAGTGCCTGGTCTTCTCTGCTCATACACACTCATGCCTAAAATAGTCCACGGTTCCGGACTCCTTCAGTCCACCAATTCCTTTCATCACCAGGGGCTGCTGAGACCATCAGAATTTCAGGCAAATCTATAAAACAAGGGAAGCTTTAGGTGACCACATTCTGTCATAAATCCTTGATTTCATATACAGTTTTTGCATGACATGTTTACTAGTGCTAGGCCAAAACAAAAGGGAAAAAGATCTAAGTTTAGCTAAGTTAAAGTTGCCATTCTAAAAATTATGATTTTTTCTTGAATCTGAGTCTTTTTTGTGAATTGACCCCTTTCTTAATATGTAATGTACTTCTTTATTCCTGGTAACATTTCTTGTTCTGAAGTCTACTTTGATATTAATATAGCCACCTCAGCTTATTAATTATTAGCATCTGCATGCCATATTTTTGCATTTTTTTACATTTTAATTTATCTTGTGTTTTTATATTGAAAATAAGTTTTGTTGTTGTTGTTTTGTTTTTTCTTTACCCAGACATTGTAGCTCACCTCACGCTTATAATTCCAACTACTCACAAAACTGAAGCAGGAGGATTGCTTGAGGCCGGGAGATGGAGACTAGCCTTAGCAACACAGTGAGACCCCCAACTCTAAGAAATAAAAAAAGAAAACATTATCTGGGCATGGTGGTATGTGCTTATAGTCTCAGCTACTCGGGAGGCTGAGGTGGGAGGATTCCTTAAGCTCAGGAGTTAAAGGCTGCAGTGAGCTCTGATCAGGCCAGTGCACCCCAGTCTGTGCAAATAGTAAGACCTCTCTGAAAAACAGAATAAGTTTCTTTTAAATTCCATGTAGTTGGGTTTTATTTTTATTCAATTTTATGATCTCTTCCTTTGCGTTAGAGATTTTAGGTCATTTACATTTAATGGTTGGATTTTAATCTATTTTCTTTTTCTGTGTTCCATATATTCTATATAATTCTTCCCTTTTCTGGTCTGTTCCAGATTACTTAAATACTTTTTAGTATTCCATTTTATCTCCAAAAACTTATTCTAGTTTTAGCTCTTTTTTGCTAGTTTTTAATATGCATCTTCCACTTATCACAGTCTATCTTAAAATAATTTTATGCCTCATTATGTAAAATATACTTTCATATCTTCCTATGTTTTGTGCTATTATTGTCATATGTTTTGTTCATGGGTTGGGTCATAACAAGATGCAAGATCAATTATTTTTTAAGGAAATTTAAAAATGAAAAATTTATGTCTCTTACATTTACTCACATATTTAGCAGTTCTGATACTGCTTCATTCCATTGTGTATATTCACATTTCCACTTGGTATCTTTAACCCATATAGTTTCTGCTTGAATTATAACATATTCTTCTCCCTCCTCCTATGTGAATATATAGAATTGAGTTTGTTGATTCTGTTGATACCCTTTAATTCTTCAGTAGCAATAATAATGGCTGTTATTACTCTAATAGTTTACATGTTCACATTCCGAAAGCACAATAAAATCTTTAAATAGAATTGTCTTTTTTCAAATGCTTTTTAAATTTTAGAAGCTCTTGTTTCCTGGATTTTATACTTCATTATTTGGTTCATAAAATATTATGAATGGTAGTTTTCTTGGTTGGACCATTTTGTTATTATGAAATATTATTATTTTCCTTGTTTAACATTTTTAATCTTGATTCTACTTCGATACTTATATTGTCATCAAAAATTTTTTTTTGTATTTATTTTTTGGTAGAACATTTTAGAGAAGAAACTGTATCACATTTTAAAAAACCTGAATTATAAACAAAGTTTAGCTTAATTTTAACCACAGTAAGATTATTCTTTTAACTGGTTGTAGAATTCAGCCCATTCACATTTGATGAAATACTAAGATAACTGATTTTACTTCCTCTATCTTATTTTGTTTTCTCTTTATATTACATCACTCCCCATTCTCTTTTCTTTTTGTTTTGTGTAGTATATTGGTTTCACTGGCTTTTTAATTTTGCCTTTGTTCCCTTTTATTCCTTGTTACTCTGAGAGTTCTACTAAGTTTTTTTGTTTCTGCTAGTGGTTACATTCTTATTCCTTACAAGCAACAATAAACTTTTTGTTTTTTGGGGATTTTCTTAGGTAGAATAGTATGCCTATTGTGTTTTAAGGAACTCAGTATTACAAATTCCTGCTTACACTATTATCCACTTTGATTTAAATATGTGTATGCTTGTATTTTTATGCATATATGTATGTGTTTAAGTATATTATGCACATACATGCATACATGTACATACATGCATGGAAGAGACACACACAACTAGTCTTTGATTTCTACCATATTGAGAAAGCGGCTCCGAATCAATTGTTATTTGTTTGTGCTATTTCTCAACTATTGTCCTCATAGAGTGCTTATGGGAAGTTTACTTTTTAAGTACTTGTGTGTTGAAAATGTTTTTCTTTTCCCCCTGACAGCTGAATAATATTTTGTCTGGGTGTAGGATTCTTTAATCCACTTCTCTTTAATAGTTTGTACATTATTCTAGTGTCTTGTACATTCCAGAGTTGTAGATGAGAATTCCCTTAGCTTGTCTGAATTCTTTTTAAGTAATCTATTCTTTCTTTCTGGAAGCTTGTATAATTTTCTGTTTACTCTTGAAATTCAAGTGTTTCCTGGATTTACTTCCTGGTCTTAATGAGACTTTTAATCTGTGGGCTTAAATCTTACTTCAGTTCAGTATAATAAAATACCTACCACTATATTCATTTAATTACAATATCTCCCTCATCTGTTCTTTTCTTTGTTTTGCTCCCTTTTCTCTCTCTTAAAAAAAATACGTTCTGGAATTTCTGTTATTCTCATGTTAGGCTGCTGGAATCTGTCCTCCAAGCCTCTTATCTCTTCCATCATTATTTCAGTCTCCTTTTATCTTTGCTACTTATAGTGAGATATTTCATTTACCTGGTCCTCCAGAGCATTAATTTGATTTTCATCAGTGTCAGTGACTTTTTAGTTTTTCTGTGGAAAATTTAAACTTTAAATATAAACTTAAAATCAGTGTTTATACTTCCAGAAAGTATTTTTTGCATTCTTCTGATTTCTCATTGTTTTCATCATTGAAATATTTTCCCATATTTTTCATTATTTCTACTTCAGTGGTACTTGCCTTTGATAGATGTTGTATGTGATCTTTCAGGTGAACTAATTCCATTAAGTTAGTTACTGTTTTTGTTTTGCCTGCTCATTGATAAATGCTATTTTGATTTTCATATAGGTTTTTAGACTCTATTCTGCATTAACAAATCTGAAAGCAGGGAAAGTTACAGCAGTTTCTGCCCTGCCATTTAGGCTGGTAGTGAATCAAACAGCCAACAGTGAGTGGCCCCTTCTTTCTTCTTAGAGCACCCTTGGTGAAAGCAGCACTTCTCTCTGGCTGCCAGTCTTAGAAGCAACTCAGACTGCCAGTGTATCCCCGACTTTCTAAGGCTCCTATCTCTAATTCTAATTTTACAGATCTTTGGGTGGGGGTGACTAGTAGATACAACTTGCCGAAAGGTGAATAGTTATCCAAAGAGGGCAAGTTGCCCATTAAAACACATCAGGAAATCTCAAAACTGGTCTTAATAGAAGCCTCAGGGAGGGATAAGCCCTTTGTTCTGCTACTAGTACCTTACCTTTACCCACTAACAATATAAACAAAGTCCTGTATTTTCTCTCTCTCCTAGAGAGTTTTGGAGAACGTGTGGCTTTAGTTGTACTCCCTACACTTTACCATTTTTGCTGCATATCCATATTACCCACCAGTTTGATTTAAAGAGATTCAATGAATTGGGCCCTAATGTTGTTTGAATAATGCTGAGGAAGGAGACAGTTGCCAGAGGCATCTGTAAACATAAAACTTCTGTAGTCATCTTCACTTCAGGCATACTCTCTTATTTTAACTTCTTGTAAAGACCAAGGCATCCCTAACTTTCCCTTTATTGGGGGAAAAAAAATAACTGCTTGGAAAAGCTGAGTTGTGCTGTGCAGTGTTGAGTTTTTTGACTATTGCTGTATTATGAATCACAACCAATGCTTGTTAGTTTACAACAGTAATCATTTATTTGACTCATGAACATCTCATTTAGGCTGTGCTGTGCTGGGCGATTCTTCTGGTCTCGGATGGACTCACTCACTGGGGTCTTGGCTGACTGATCCAAGTTGATCCAAGACAACCTGGGGTATCTGATCCAGATTGAGCTCAGCTGGTTATTGCCCTGCTCCATGTTTCTCTTATCCTCCTCATGGGATGAGTGGACTAGCCTAGAATGATCTTGTGGCAGTGCCAGAGATATAAGACAACAAGCAGAAACACACAGAATCTCTTGAGGCTTAGACTAGGAACTGGCATGCAGTTACTTCTGCTTCCTTATTTTGGCTAAATTCAGTCATGTGAGAGAATCAGAAGTCTAGAGGTAGGAAAGGAAGCCCTGCCTACAGTGTAGGGGATAGGAGGAGTAGGATATAGTATTACAAAGTTACATGGCAAAGAGTGTGGGTATGTGGAGAGATGAAGACTTGGGGCCATGAACTCAACCTTTATCAGCTGTTGAGAAATACAGTGCAATATTTTAAACTTACAATGGTGCCTCAAGAGAGAAAACCATGAGGTCGTAGAGAAACTTTCACAGAGGAGCTGACATTGGACCTGGACCATAAGGATGAGTTGGAGTTTACCAAGCAGACAAATATAGGTGAAAGGAGAAAACTTCAGTCCTGTATCTATCATGAACATTGAAGGAAAAATCTTCAATAAAATGCTGGCAAACTGATTGCAAGAGCACATCAAAAAGCTTATCCATCACAATCAAGTAGGCTTCATCCCAGGCATGCAAGGCTGGTTCAACATGCACAAATCCAAAAACCTAATCCCTCATAAACAGAACGAAAATTAAAAACCATATGATTATTTCAATAGATGCAGAGAAGGCCTTCGACAAAATTCAACAGCTCTTCATGCTAAAAACTCTCAATAAACTAGTTATCGACGGAACATATCATAAAATGATAAAAGCCATTTATGACAAACCTACAGCCAATATCATACTGAACGGGCAAAAGCTGGAAAGAATTCCATTTGAAATCAGGCACTAGACAAGGATACCTTCTCTCACCACTCCTATTCAATATAGTATTGGAAGTTCTAGCCAGAGCAATCAGGTAAGAAAAAGAAATAAAGCGTATTCAATTAGGAAAGGAGGAAGTCAAACTGTCTCTATTTGCAGATGACATGATTGTATATCTAGAAGACCCCATTGTCTCAGCCCAAAATCTTCTCAAACTGATAAGCAACTTCAGCAGTCTCAGGATACAAAATCAATGTGAAGAAATCACAAGCATTCCTATATACCCATAACAGACAAACAGCCAAATCAAGAGCAAACTCCCATTCACAATTGCTACAAAGAGAATAAAATAGGAATATAATTAACAAAGGATGTAAAGGACCTCTTCAAGGAGAACTACAAACCACTGCTCAAGGAACTAAGAGAGGACACAAACAGATGGAAAAACATTCCATGCTCATGGTTAGGAAGAATTAATATCATGAAAATGACCATACTGCCCAAAGTAATCGATGGATTCAACGCTGTCCCCATCAAGCTACCAATGACCTTCTTCACAGAACTGGAAAAAAAACTTTAAACTTCATATAGAATCACAAGAGAGCCCACATAGTCAAGATAATCATAAGCAAAAAGAACAAAGCCAGAGGCATCATGCTGCTGGACTCCAAACTATACTACAAGGCTACAGTAATCAAAACAGCATAGTACTGGTACCAAAACAGAAACATAAACAAATAGAACAGAACAGAGGTCCCAGAAGCAACACTATACATCTGCAACCATCTGATCTTTGACAGACCCGACAAAAACAAGCAATGGGGAAAGGACTCCATCTTTAATAAATGGTGTTGGGAAAACTGGCTAACAATATGCAGAAAGCAGAAAATGGACCTTTACCTGTCACCTTACACTAAAATTAACTCCAGATGGATTAAAGATTTAAACATAAAACCTAACACCATATAAACACTAGAAGAAAACATAGGCAAAACCATCCAGAACATAGGCATACACAAGGATTTCATGACTAAAACACCAAAAGTAATGGCAATAAAAGCCAAGATAGGCAAATCGGATCTAATTAAAATTCAAAGCTTTTGTACAGCAAAAGAAACCATCATTAGAGTGAACTGGCAACCAACAGAATGGGAAAAAAGTTTTAAAATCTACCCATCTGACAAAGGGCTAATATCCAGAATCTACAAAGAACTAAAACAGATATACAAGAAAAAAATAACCTCATTCAAAAGTGGGCAAAGAATATGAACAGACACTTTTCAAAAGAAGACATATATGAGGCCAGTAAACATGAAAAAATGCTCATCATCTCTAGTCATTAGAGAAATGAAAATCAAAACCACATTGAGATACCATCTCATGCCAGTTAGACTGGTGATCACTAAAAAAATCTGGAGACAACAGATGCTGGAGAGGATGTGGAGAAATAGGAACACTCTTTCACAGTTGGTGGGAGTGTAAATTAGTTGAACCATTGTAGAAGAGAGTGTGGCAATTTCTCAAGGACTTAGAAATAAAAATTCCATTTGACCCAGCAATCCCATTACTGGGTATATACCCAAAGAACTATAAATCGTTCTGCTATAAAGACACATGCACACATATGTTCATTGCAGCCCTGTGTATAATAGCAAAGACCTGGAACCAACCCAAATGCCCATCAATGATAGACTGCACAAAGAAAATGTGATACATATACACCATGGAATACTATGCAGCCATAAAAAACAATGAGTTCATGTCATTTGTAATGACTTGGATGAATCTGGAAACCACCATTCTCGGCAAACTGACAGAAGAACAGAAAGCCAAACACCACATGTTCTCACTCATAGGTAGGTGTTGAACAATGAGAACATGTGGACTCAGGGAGAGGAGCATCACACACTGGGGGCAGTTGAGGGGGCTAGGGGAGAGACAGCTGGGAGTGGGGAGGGTGGGGAGGGTTAACATGGAAAGAAATGCCAGATATAGTATGCACCTAAAGTAAAATAAATAAAATAAAAAGTCACTAAACACTTAACAACAACAAACAAAAACAAACTAAAAAGAAAGGTATAATAATCCATTAAGAAGGTAGGAAAAGTCAAAGTAGAGGAACAGTAGTCTACAGATAAGAATGGGGCATCTGGGATTGAGGAGTTACCCTATGTGATTAGATCATTGGAAACAATCCTTCTATGTCACCTTTTGCCCCCTAATATTACTCTTGGCAGAGAGCTATCAGACCTCCCGAAAAGTTAGAATTTCAGATGTCATGCCTAGAGGTGTTAGCCTATTGTGTACTCTTCAGAACATGTTACATAGGTGGGCTGCCTTCTCCATTTATTAACAATGTATATTGCTGAAAAATGTGAATAATTTAACATGTTTCTATAGGTGCTAGCATTCATTCAGTATATTCATGCCACTTAGCATAGGTCAGTATGTTCTGCAATCTACGTCACATCTAAAAAAATCATTAATGATAAGTGACATTTGTTGGCTTTCAAAAGACATTAAGGCCTCATTCAGTGCCACCTCCTCTGTGGACCCCTCCTTGATATTTTCTTCTCCTGTCTCCCACTCGATATGTCAGGTTCTTCTGCTAAAGGCTTTCATTTCTCCCTCTACTACCTTCAGAGCATTTATGTCTATTTGTTAGTATATGATTTTAGCTGTGATTGTTTCATCAATTTCTGTCTCCCCAGTTAAACTTCCAGCTTCTGTGACAGCAAAGAACTAGATATTTTATATACCACTGGTTTCCTGGGTCCTAGCACAGTGCCAGGATTATAGTAACTGAATACTAAACAATTATTGAGTGAGTGAATACATGAATCTATGTGAATGACTGAGATATACCTAGACCATTACCCTTCGGGTTGTCTTTAAAATTGCATGAGCTCCCAGTTTTACCATTTACCTACCATGTGGTGGACAGACCATTCTTTAGTGTTTCCATTCAGTCAATATTCATTGTGGCTTGTTTTAATCCTGAATGTGAATGAGGTATTTGTGATACACAGAAGAGTAAGGCTGATTCTGTGCTGACAGAGTTGCTGGTTTAGTGGGAGAGATGGTAAAATGAGTGGCCAAAGACAGTTACTATGGTAAATTATGATAAGGGTATGTCCAGATTGGAACTTGGGAAGAAGCTTTTCACTCAGTCTGCCCTTCACTGGGCCCTCCTGAAAAAGGAGAGTGTGAGCTCAGTCATGAAGGCTAACTAAGAGTTAGATGCATAATGGGGATGACTATTCCAGGAGGAATGAAGCAAAGAATTCATTGCACAGGGAAATGGGAAATCAAGGCTCGCTATAGCAAACTCCAAATAATTCCGTATTGCAGAGTGAGAAGGCAAGGGTGGAAATGGCCTGAACAGCGTGACTGTGGAGATGGGGACAGCCATATCACAAAGGGTCCTTTAAGCCCTACTGTGCACTGGACTTCGTCCTGAAGTTAGTTAGTGGCAATTGAAGGATCTTAAATCAGAGATTGATATAAAAGATTTTATTTTATAAAGTTTGCCCTGGGTACAATATGAAGAACAGATTAGAAGGCAATAGTACTGTTGAGGAATGACATAAAGAAACAGTTACTTACCTAGTGTGATAAGGGCTGTGGTAGAAGACATACTCCATGCTCTGGGAAATCAGAAGAGGGGTGCCCAACCTAGAACTGGGGTCTCAGCCTAGGCTAAACTAAGAGTTTGAATTATCATAGTGAAGAAGCTAGGATGAGTTTTCCCAACAAAAGTGGGTAGGGCAAATGCTCTGAAGTATGCAAGAATGTGACTTTCTTCAGAGAACTGCAAATGACTTTTTATTGTTACACTGTAGAATATTAAGGGTGACGATGATAAATGAAGCTGGAAAGGAAAACATCTAGCATTCAAATCTTTCTCCTGTGAAGTATTTTTTTAGACTGGGATGACCATGTCATTTATTATCACCACAGGCACTTTAAAAACTTTTTATCACAGAAACTTTTGAACATGTAGAGAGAGTAGTATAATTAACATTTATGAACCCATCACTCAGTCCCAACAACTACCCGTGACCAATCCTGTCCTTAGCCACATGCCATTTACTTCCCTTTCTCATGTTATTTAAAGCACATTCCAGACACTATATCATCTTATACAAACATTTTCAGTATGTATCTCTAAATGATAAGGAGGGTTTTATTAACATAACCACAACTACCAATATTATATCTAAAATTTCATGATAATTAAATTTTTATCAAATAGCAAGGTTGTAATTTCTAATTATCTCACAAATGTCATATAAATATAGATATAAATATAAACATTTGTATACAGTTTGTTTCATCAGGATCCAAATAAAGGACCGAGACTTTTTTTCTTTTTTTGAGATAGTCTCACCCTGTTGCCCAGGCTGGAGTGCAGTGACACAATCTTGGCTCGCTGCAATCTCTGCCTCCTGGGTTCAAGTGATTCTCCTGCCTCAGCCTCCTAAGTAGCTGGGACTACAGGTGCCCACCACCATGCCTGTCTAATTTTGTATTTTTAGTAGGGACGGGTTTCACCATGTTGGTGAGGCTGGTCTCGAACTCCTGACCTGAAGTGGTCAGCCTACCTCAGCCTCCCAAAGTGCTGGGATTACAGGTGTGTGCCACCATGCCCAGCCAGGGCTGAGACTTTTGAAAGTGAAGGAAGATACTATCCATAATTAACCGGTATCTGTGTAGACTCTTTACCTAAGCAGGGATGTGTCATTATATACATTGGTTTATTCCACTTCTTTAATACCTCTGCAGACGTCTGGATGGGTATTTTGCTAAACATAAAGGAAGCCTCATGCATATTATTGGTTCTATATCTCTCCTGTTTTCTTAGGTCTCTCTGCTCTCTGGTGTGTAAGTGGACCTACTCAGCAGAGAAAGGCTGGGACGACAGTTTCTGGAAAATGGTTGGTTTGGAAGACTTCGTTGCAGATAATTACAGCAAAATAGGTAAAAGAACAAAACATCTGTAGAGTGATTATGTGCATTGGCGTATCTTGGCAGGTTTGTTGTTATTGTGGTTTGTATGAATGAAAATACAGGAATAAAGTCCAGTTTTTCCAAGACATATAAGTTAATTACGACGGGTATGCCATGACTTGTAGGCTCTTGCCTTAGGATTTATATGAACTGAGTGGAGACATATGCTGTGAAAATCTGCATTGAAATATAGAATCAGAAATTGGACTGGCTCACACCTGTAATCCTGGCAATTTGGGAGCCGAGGCAGTCAGATTGCTTGAGCCCAGGAGTTCGGAATTAGCCTGGGCAACATGGCAAAACCCCGTCTCTACAAAAAAAAAAAAAAATTACAAATGTTAGCCTGGCCTGGTGGTACATGTCTGTTGTCTCAGCTACTCTGGAAGTTGAGGTGGGAGGATTGCTTGAGCCTGGGAGGCAGAGGAGGTTGCAGTGAGCTGAGATCATGCCACTGCATTGCAGCCTGGGCAACAGATAGAGAGGAACTCTGTCTCAAGGAAAAAAGGAAAAGAAAAAGAAATTGAGTTAGATCAAGGAAGATATTTGCAAGGAGCAGCTTGAGAATAGCATACACAAAGGGCCATCTATGGACTACTTCCAGTCAGTGGTAGGAAAATAATTTCATAAAGTAGGTTCACAAGACAAGGTAAGGCTATGAATAGGTAAAAATTAAGCTAAAAAGGTCAAAATTAGAAAATCTTATTAGAAAATGGAGCTCCATAGAAAATGGAGCATGAGTCAGAGGTTCCTAACTAAGGCCTTAGTGTCTCAGACTAAGGACTAAGTCCTTTTATTTGGGTAGTAAAGCGCATCTTCTGTGTCCCAAGCACATTTCTTAGTGCTTTCGTTGCCTTGTTTTATATATTTCTCACAGCTACTGACAAAAGCACTGTTACATGTTTACAGATGAAAATCAGAGAGATTAGTAATCTTGTTTAACCAGGCCTGGAATCAAGAAATGGTAAGTCAGGATTGAAATTCTCCCAGTGGGAAAACCTCGAAGGAACAGTATTTTACTGGAACACTAATTTCAGCTTCATTTATCTCATTGTTTAAGTGATTTGTAAAATGTATATGCCCTCCAAAAATTTAGTTGTTTTTTGATAAAATTCCCTGGTATGTTGAAAATAGCTTTTTTAGCTTATATCTTGATTATCTGTATATGTGTCTTGATTCCTCGCTAGACCGTGAGCTCTTTGTATTTCCTGTCCTAACACAGAGCATGGCATATTTTCATATCTCAATGACTTTTTGATTAAAATATTGAGAGGTTTGTTACTAGTAGGTTGGCATTCTTTACTGTTAAAATCTGTAATGACATTTACTGACTTTAGCATTATCTTTGGCAATTGGGTACAACTTCAACTTTGATTTTCTGATTGTTTTTATATTTCACTGCTCTTCTTTCCTGCCTCTCACATGACACATGTTTAATTAGTGTATTAGCTCTGCTAACGGAGCAATATCTACAAGAAATATTCATTAGAAGTCCATAATGTTAATCTAGCAGAAAATTTCCAGAGTAACTTTATTAGATTTTTCCCTGTTAAGTTAATGGATTTTTAATGACTTTCCTAAGGAGACATATCATTAAGCAGAATATTGCTGTACATGAATTAAAACTTAACTATTCATCAAAATTAATTGTGTGATGTTTCCTTTAATTTTCACTTCTGGGGACTTGAGCTTATAGTTTCAGTCTGAACCCAAAGTAGAAGATATTTAAGAGGCTGTTTATTCTCAGTTGTGACTTTCAGAAACTCCTCTGGAAGCTACCTCTAGACATTCTTCAGCAGTTCTTGGAACTATGAAGAATGAATCTCGGAAGCCTCTCTATGAAGTGTTAAACATTTGCAGTGGCCTCATTGCTCGTCAAGATGTGGGCAATATAGTGCAAAACCTTTTAGCAGATTTGAGCATTGAGCATCCTGGATTTGAGCATTAATACAATTACCATAATTTGCTCCATGTGGAGCTTTTAGCCAAGGCTTTACCAGCCTTCCTGGGCTCATGCAGTAAATAAATGCTTTCCCCGAAAACTGAACACCTCAGCAACTGATGGTCTTATGGAGGAATATTTTTGAAATGAATTATTTATGAAGTGTAAGTTAAGGATCAAATGCAATATTTATATGGTGCATTTCAAGGACAGGAGAAAAAATTTACAAGGTTTTAAGTAACTACATGCACGTTTCTAAAGCTAAAATGTTACTACCTAATGCCTTCTTTCAAGGAGGTATTTGGATGGTTTGGTTTGGGAACATTATACAAAGTAAGGAAAAATAGTGTTGTGAATCAAAAGAATATAGTAGAAATTTCTTTACAATTGAATAGAAATTTCTTTACAGGTAAAACTGTGCGAGTTGATTTAATATTCCGAATTGATTGAGAAAAATGAAATGCAGTTTTTTGGGAGGGGATTATATACCCCTACAGATAAAATGATCTTTGTTCAATAAAACGATCCAACTAGATGATCTGTGTCAATGAATTTTGACCTCTAGTTCCACATGAGTAATTCCCAAGTTACCTATCTAATCCTAAACATCTATCAAAAGCAAACAGGAAGGAAGAGATTAGCAGGGAGGAAGGACCCTTAGGAAGATAAGCAACATCCCACCTGTTCTAATTTATTATCCAGGTGCCATTTCAGCATGTCCTGGTTGCCTTTTTAATTCCTGGGAAAAAAACTCTTTGTTTTATTATTGGGGTAGGCCACTTTATGAAAATTCATATGTTCAACATGGCTGTATTACAGAATGATTATTTGCATTACTAAGAGGGTTTGTCATATAAAGTGATTCAGTGTATTAGCTTATAGATCATTTCTTATTTGGGATCAGGGAAGCCAGGCAAAGAACAAATGTAAACTCCAAGTCCAAGAAGTTAGTAAGTGTTAAGTGAGAGGCAGAAATAAAGATAAAGGGCAGGATACAGTTTCTTGAGGGGAGGGAGGCTGCTTTTTAAAACAGGTTTTC
Source organism: Saimiri boliviensis (assembly GCF_048565385.1). NCBI lineage: Eukaryota > Metazoa > Chordata > Mammalia > Primates > Cebidae > Saimiri > Saimiri boliviensis. The sequence goes on from NC_133459.1 coordinate 57,843,770, forward strand.
TCCATTCCTATGAGACTGTATTTTAGGTGTCGGATGCCAAAGACACAATCACCTGGCACATTGTAGATACTAATGAAATATTTGTTGAATGAGTAAATATGTATTTGAATTAAGAATTTGATATTAAATGATATTATTAGTGACAGACAATGAATGCATTTCTTTAATTCAGTGTTCACAGTCATCTTTCATGAACACCTCTACATAAGAAGGGGCCCCTGTGGAAGATACACCCTATGTTGAATGATAGTGCAATTCCACTTCATTCCTATAGCAAATCTTCCTGAGGCTTTTCCATGATAGGAAATACCACAGACTCCTTCACAGAAGGAAAACAAGAATTTACCTTAGAAAGGTTGGGAATTTCATTTTTCCATAGAGTAAAAGAAACCCAACATTAAATGAAGCTACACTTTAGGTATTTTTATCATGTAGGCTTAAAATTATAAGTAAAAGAATCTTGACTAATGGTAGGTATATGCTGGGGACATAAATGTGCCAGTGAACATCACCACCTGGGGCAAGAGTGCAGTATTGGCTTTGGTCACACTGAATCAAAGTTCAGGGATTTCCTGCTTCTTATTGGAATTTGGCTAGGCCCCGGAACCTGCACAGTACTGACTTATCCACCCATTGGCAAGCCGAGAAGATGAGACAAAAAGAAGAGAAGCCACCTGTACTTGCCTGAAGCAAGCTCCACTTGATCAGCTTGATTCATGAACTCAGAGAGCCCATAGGGCTGAGTGCAGGTTGCTCAAGAAGAGAGTGTTAGTTCTTTTCTGCAGCTATAATGTAATACTTGAGATTGGGTAATTTATAATCAATGGAGGTTAATTCAGCTCATGGTTCTGGAGGCTGCAGTGTCCAAGGGTGCCAGTATCTTCTGGGCATCTGGTAAAGGTCTTCCTGCTGCATCATCCCATGGCAAAGGGTGCAAGGGTGTGAGAAGGCATGCACAAGAATGAAAGAGGGCAACAGGGGGATGGTCTTCATTCTATCAGAAGCCTCCTGAGGCAATGGCATGAATCCATTCATGAGGGCAGAGCCCTCATGGCTTAATTACACCTTAAAAGTCTCACTTCATAATACTATCACAGTGGCAGTGAAATTTTAAAATGACTTTTTTGTTTTAATATGCTGAGCTTTTGTACTTTTTTTTAACTTTTATGTTCAAGGGTACAAGTGCAGTTTGATACATAGGTAAACTTGTGTCATGGGGGTTTGTTGTACAGATTATTTTATCACCCATGTATTAAGCCTAGTACCTGTTAGTTATTTTTTCTGATCCTCTTCTTCCTCCCACCCTTAACCCTCCACCCTGCAAAAGGCCTTAGTGTGTGTTATTCCCCTCACTGTATCCATGTGTTCTCATTCTTTAGCTCCCACTTAAACGTGAGAACGTGAAGTATTTGATTTTCTGTTTCTGTGTTCGTTTGCTAAGGATAATGGCTTCCAGCCCCATCCGCTTCCCTGCAAAGGACATGATCTTTTTCTTTTTTATGGCTGTGTAATAGTCCATAATAGGCTGCTGTATTTGTACCACATTTTCTTTATCCAGTCTATCATTGATGGGCATTTAGGTTGATTCCATGTCTTTGCTGTTGTGAACAATGCTACAGTGAATATACATGTGCATGTGTCTTTATAATAGAATAATTTATATTCTTTTGGGTATATACCCAGTAATGAGATTTCCGGGTCAAATGGTATTTCTGTCTTTAGGTCTTTGAGGAATTGTCACACTGTCTTCCACAGTGGCTGAACTATTTTACACTCCCACCAACAGTGTATCTACGGTGTATAAGCTTTCCTTTTTCTCCACAACCTCACCAGTATCTGTTATTTTTTGACTTTGTAATAGCCATTCTGACTAGTAGGAGATGGTATCTCATTGTGGTTTTGATTTGCATTTCTCTAATGATCAGTGGTGTTGAGTTTTTTTTTTTTTTTTTTTTTCATATCAATATGACTTTCAAAGGGGACATTCAAACCATCACAAAGACACATGCCAAGCCTTCAGGGACTCCACTTCAGGACTGTGGCCCCACTTCCCATTTAACATGGCCTCATGGATACTATTATAGAATTTTTTAAGTCTCATGGATCCAGCTAAGTGATTCCTTCTCTCATGGATGGAATAAGGGAGATTATAAAAGCAGGAAATGGAAGAATTAGCACCAATACTACTTCATTTTAGGGAAGAGGAGAGTAAATTCCCTTGTGGAAGCAAACCGTCGGGGTTTTCACCAACAACTTGTGTTACGACTCCAGTGACGCCATCCATAGTTGTGGATGTTGTAAAATCCTTTTAGGGGAATTAATACTCAGTGGTTGGGATTTTTCCTGTAAAACTGGACATGTTTACAAGGATTCATCTCTTCGTTCTCTACAGTGTGTGGGTTGGTTTTCATTTTGATGTGAATGAGCCATGTAATTCAGTTATTTCTGTCCTCAGAGCTTTGCTGAAGTGTTGCTTCATCTCTGTATCAAGTGATATAAGTGCCAATTTTACTAATTTATATTGAGAGGTCTGGAGAAATCTTTAACTACAGGTAATCCCAGCCTTTTCGAGGTTAAATGGGGCCCATCACACCATTACCTCCCCTGTCCTGAGGGAGGCTTATGTGGTTTGGCTCTGCCTCTCCACCCAAATCTCATCTCAAATGGTAATCTACAGATATTGAGGGAGGGACCTGGTAGGAGATGACTGGATCCTGGGGCCTGTTTCCCCAATGCTGTTCTCCTGATAGTGAAGGAGTTCTCAGGAGATCTGGTTGTTTGATAAATGTTTAGCATTTTCCCTGCTTGTTCTTGCTGTCTCCTGCCTTCCTTCCCCATCTCCTTTCACCATGAGGGTAAGTTTCCTGAGGCCTTCCCAGCCATGTGGAACTGTGAGTCAATTAAACCTCTTTTCTTCATAAATTATGCAGTCTCTAGTATTTCTTTATAGCTGTGTGAAAATGGGCTAGGACAGAGGCTATCCCTGTGGGTGCTCTGGACTTAGATTTGCCTTTGCTTGTCACTCTGAGGTTTTGAGCTTATCTTATCCTCTCACTTCTGTCTAAGTGATAGAACCAGGTCTTTATAGTACTTGAAGGAAAGTACCTATCCTCTTAATTTACTTATGTTACTTATTTTTACTCTTTAGTATCAAACTTCTGCCTGATAAGGAATGACTTGGAGGTCTCCATGCCAGTTTGCCATCCATCCAGTCATGAATCCATCTAGGCACACTCCCTGAGTGTCTCCTATGTGCCAGGTGCTGGGCTAAGTACTAGGGATACAAAAGTGAATTCATTATGGTCTATCCCCTTGGGGACCTCGTGTCTACTAGGAGTAGGGGTGGGTAAATGAATCAGTAATCTCAAGGTTTTTCAGTAAGTCTGCAGACATCCAAAGATGCCATGGAGAAGTAGAGCAGGAAGTCACTGGCACTGGTGGTAGTATCAAGGAAATTTTCTCATAAGGTGACATTTTATGTATCTGGAAAATATGAGTGGTAGTTTACTACAAAAGAGGGGAAAAAATGGCTTTCAAGGCAGAAGAAACAGTACAGGCACAAACATGGAGGCATGGAAGAGTGCAGGGTGTGTGTGAACTGTTAGGTGTGGCTGGAGCACAGAGGACCTGAAGTGAGGTGGAGGGGATGCTGGTGGGCAAGATAAGAGAGTGGATAGGGGGCTAATTTCTAGTGGAACTTCTGTCTTTCCTTGAAGATGGAGCTACTGATGAGAGAGTTGACATGGCAAGATTTTTTCCATTCCTTTCAAGAAATGGTTCTAATTACTACTCCTGCTAATGCTGTAAATAAAACTCGAGGGCAGTAGGAGCCATTTTAGAATGTTTGTGGCTCCTGTGAAGCTGTGTGTGTGTGTGTGTGTGTGTGTGTGTGTGTGTGTGTATGTGTGTGAGAAACCCATTTCTTTTCTAAAATCACATACATTTCCCCTTAGCTACACTCCCTTCCATAAAGATTTCTTATGAAGCTGAAATGTGATATCAGATGTGACAGGGCAGTGTGTTTTACGAAGCCTGTAGAAATGTTAGTTCTTAACCATTTGCAAGTACACCTTGGCATCTGGAGGACAGGAATATTCACTCCCGCAATCATTCTGTTCCAACACTGCACTCCCACTCCTTAGATTCCCAGAAGTACCATTTTCAGCTGCTGGCCCTTCCAGGAATAGCCCTGAAGAACCAGAAGGGCAAAGGAGTAGTGTTGACCACATCATAGTGCTACAAGGTAATAGCTTTCAGAGGTTTTACTATTTATAAAGTTTCATGGAACTGTTCCTCCTTTCAGTATGGTGTCTGGAATATAATTGGAAGCCCCCCAAAAGTGAGGTCACCCCCAACTTTTCTTCCTACTGCTGGAGAATCAGCAATTGTCAGAGCTGAAAGAGATCATAGAGGTTTTTCGTAATGCACTCATTTTATAGATTAAAAAATTGAGACCCAGGGATGTGAGGTGAATTTCCTTCATCCTGCAGCATTTTAATGACAGAACTGAGAACAGAAATTTGGTCTTCTGATCCCCAGTCTTGTGGTGGTTCTTCTCCTCCCTGCCACTTCTGTTTTGAGATTTTTGACAACTTGAGGACATTTGGCCAATCTGGATACTGACATTTGAATGAGACTAACCACTAGAAGAATGTCAAGGAGGGAATGATTTACATTGGTGAATTCATCCAATCCATTGTCCAGTCTTCAGTCATGCAAATGTAGGAACTGGACTTTGCCCAAGTCAGAGATGTTAGATATAAGAACACATTGATCAAGCCCTTAAGTGACTGATGTAGGTAGACTAGAATAAATAAGTAATATGTTAACAGTTGCCTATGTTAATAGTTAAGAGATTGGTCAGCAGGTCAAATGGACTTGACTTCAATCCTGTCATCTGTAAGCCATGAAATTTCTGCCACATGTAACTTTGGGTGAGTTATTTGATCTTTCTCAGCCTCAATTGGTATATTATAAAGATTGGTATATTATGAAGATAAGTATATTATCAACAAGTCCTTTCTGCTTTGCTGCAAAGTGGACCCTAAATGAGACATTCCTGTCCCTCTTCACTATTAGTATCATAGTTCAAAGTAGGGTTATTTCTTGCTGGATTCATGTGCTAGCCTCTGAAATGGTCTTCCTATTTCTGTTTTTCCCTCTGAAAATCCATTCTCCACACAGCAGCCAGAGTGATATTTTAAAAATGTAAATCAGATCATGTTACTCTCCTCCTTAAATTCCTCCAGTGGCTTCCCATTGCAGTTGGGGAAAAAATAACTCCTTGCCATGTTCAACAAAGTCCTGCATGAACTCTCTCTGACTTTTATTGCTTACCATGCCTCCACATAGTCACCATCTAACCACAGTGACCTTCTTTCTGTCCCTTAGACATTTCCAGTGTATGTGCCTTTTGCATTAACTCTGCCCTCTGTCTGGCATGTCCCTTCTCAAAAATATTTACATGGACTATCTCTTTCTCTTTGTTCAGATCTCAGCTTAAATGTCATCAGAGAAGAGCTTTCCCTTACCACCCAAGCCAACACTCTCTTCTACTCCAGCACTATTCTGTTTCTCTGTTGATAGCACTCCTCACTATCTAAAATCAATCAGTCTTGTTTAGATACTTTGTAGATAGTAACTTGTTTGATGCCTTTAACCAGTCTAGACAGGTACTACTATATTCATCTTACTGATGAGGAAATTAAGGCAAGGAGAGGTTAAATCAGTTGCTCAAGGTCACACAGTAAGTAATGGAGCCAGAGACAGGACTGCTTCAGATCCTGCACATCTGACCAGGACGCTGCAGCCCCCTGCCTTGGGCTGCGATGATACAGCTGCAGTTCTCAGACCAAGTTCAACAAGAGTCCCAGTCCTAGTCCAGTGAGATCTGAAGTCACATGTTTCATTTTGAGCCTCACATTTATGAAGGCCACTGACAAAGAAGCCACAGGGCCCCAGATGAAAAACATGATCTAAAACCAGTGAATTTGAGAAACAGTTGAGCAGTTTTGGGTTGTCTCATCAAATTACTTGCCAAATGTGAAAATATTAGTAAATTATAGATCTAGATTTTAATTGAGAGTTGTCTGACACCCCACTCCTCATTGCTGACTTGGGATTACTCAAGACCACAGAAGATAAGTGCTGCCTCAGAGGTTCCTTCTTTCCTACCTTTCTTTGAAATAGCACAGGGAGAAGAGGACCGAAGATGTGACTGTCCAATAATTAGACCACCTCGGCTCCTCTGAAATTCTGGTAGAAGAATAAGTGAACAGTATGATACCTTGCAAAGCTTCATGTGTCTTAATCACATTAAAATTCACAATTCACTTTGGACTTATTTTTTCTTGTTTTTTTGAAACTTATTGACTAAGGACTTGCTTCTGGATCTTAGCTGGACATCTGACCTCATGCCATTACTGTCATCCATTTAGAGGTCATTTATTTCAATGTTATTGAAAGGAGGCCATTCCCAGTTGTTGGCCTTCTCTATTGCATGTGACACATTGTAGCTCTTCCACTTAGTTTTTCTTGGTCACACAGCTGGCAGGTGGTGGCTTTGACCTCTGATGTGGCCCTTACCTCTGACTTTGTAGCTCCTCTGCAGTGCTCTTCACTCTGGTTCTTTGGAGTTTTGACTCCAAGATATCTGTGACCTTTTAAGTTTCCCAGCACTGGCTAACCTTTCTGAGAATCTGCTTCAGAGGGCTGCAGTGGTCAGGGTGGCAGGTCACCAGTTGACTAATGGCCTCCTCCAAGGTTTGCTGGCAGACACTGTATTGCTGTGAACCCTATTGATCCCAGAAGTTTGCCTGCTGCTTAGACAGCCTTTGCGGGCGTGAGGAGGTAGTGAGTCATGGAGCCACCACCTCTGCCACCCATCTGTTCTTGTGGTGAGGAGAACGAAGATGATCTCTTTGTGGTATCGTAAAACCTAGAAAGACATTAAAAATTCCGTTAAATTTTCATACCCTTTTAGCTGTTGAAATGTACAATCTATTAGAAGGGGAAAAAAACCCTACTGTAATTTCCCCCCACTACCCTTACTTCAGAGGCTACTTAAGGGACCAGGTAATGATTTTACGGTGTTTATTAATACTTCATGTTCTGCTTCCCTCCCCCATTCATTTGTCTTTAAACTGAAAGTACAGAAACTGCCAGGGGATCTTTAAAATCCAGAGCTTTTGCAAGGTCATATGTTGGTCTGTTATGGACATTGTATGTAGAGAACTATTGTTGACTCAGAGCTGGGGATGGGGTTGGGGGGTGGTATTTATTTCTTAAATGCACTTCAGCGTGATGGAAATAACATGAGTTTTGGAGCCAGATATGCATGACTTTCAGTCCTGCCCCTGCCATTTGCTACCTTTGTGACTAGTATCAAACAAGTTACTTAACCTCCGAAGGCCACTCAGTTCAACCACTTGCCAGATTGGGAAAGTAATCTCTGGTAATTTGGATGACCTCACACAGAGACTTCCCAATGCAGGCATCATGGGAAAAATCTTGTCTCATCCGGATATCTAGATAATTTTTGGTTTCTCCTAATTGTTCTGAGTAATTACTTTTATTTTCTCTTTCTCTCATGGGCATCATGTGGGGAAATTGGCAAGGTATCGCTTACCCCTTTGACTGCTTAAGAATTGACAGCATATTGAAGACTCATCGATAGTAGGTTTATAAGCCATTGGTATAAAGCTGTAACATCACCTCAATTTATTTTGTTTCCAGGTTCAGTTTATTTAATCCCACTTACCTCATTTTATATTTGCCTACTAGTTATAAGCTGCCTGAAATATTTTATAACATAGCACGAAGAAAAGTGTCTGGAACATAGTAGGTGCTCAAGAGGTATTTGGTGAATGAATGAATAAATAAGCATTAGAGATACCCATACGATATGTTTCAAAGGAGAAGTAAATAAAAGAGTACAAGATAATGAGTTTGTGCCTTTCAGATATCCAAATAAAAATGTAGAGTAGGCATCTGGATCTATGCTGGGAAAAAAGGCTAGAAATAGAGAATTGGAAGTCATCACTGTAGATGATATTTGAAGCCATAGATATGTGTGAGAGACTCTAGAGGGAAGAGTGAAATGGATCTGTGAGAGAGAACACTTTGAGGAATTTCAGTATTTAAAAGGCCAGGTAGGGCAAGATGTGCCTTCAGAGGAGGCTAAGGATGTACCTGCCAAGGGCAAGGAGATAATGAGGAGATTTAGAAGAGACAATCTCCAAGGATGCTGAAGAAGGAAGGAAGATAAGGACTGGACACTGTTCATTTGACACAGTGACTTGGGGACCTTAGTGAAAGGCACTTGCTTATAATAGTGGGGCAGAAGATAAAGTTGTACAACAGCCACAGCTAACACTAAGCACAGATGCTATGCCAAGTGCTTAATGTGGGCTATTGTATTACAATAACCTGATGAGATGTGTAGTCATCTCATCTCATTCCCAATTTTTACAAAAGATAAAAATGAGGCATAAAGTAGTGCATCACCAAGATCATATAGCTGGGTTTAAACCAAGACACATGTCAGGACTCAGAATCATAGTTGAGAAAATGGAACCAGAAAGTTTAGATAACTCAAGAAATTTGATCGGGGTGTGGGGAGAGAGAGATGAGTGGCCACTAGGAGAGGAAGATGGTTGGAAATAGGGGGAGTGTTCTGCTGTTTGGTTGTTTGGTTGTTGGAAGATGGAGATTTGCTTGAGCATGTCTGATTGCTGATAAGAAGGTTCTAGTAATGAGTGAAGGTTGCTGATACCCAGAGTGAAGGAAGAATCAGGGCTGTAGGTCCAGCGAAGGCAGGTGGGATTAGCCTTGGAATATAGACTATTTTAATAGGTGAGAAGAAAACGAAAATGGTGCAGATCTGGGGAGCAGCATGTGCTCGGAAGTAGGAAGTTAAGGGATTTCCCTTCACATGGCTTCTGTTTTCTTTGTGAAGTAGAAAGTGAGATGATCCTCTGAGAGAGCAGTAGGCAAGTAAGAGAGTCAGAAATGTGTAAAAAGTGGAAAAGGTTTAAAATAGAAGTACAGAGAATAGGGGAAAAGATGATTAAAAACCTGGAGGATTACCAAATGGTACACAGAACCCTGCTTAGGGGTCGTCATGAATTTATTATAAATCTGCCCTGTGGTGTGATTTTCTTCAACAGTACTCAGCATCTGGTTGTAAGCACACAGGAAAGGGTTGTTCTTTTGTTTTGCTAATCTTAGTGAATAGTAATCGTCTGTTCTGCAAGCCCTTGACACCACTCTGTCTTCTATATTCTGTATCTAATCAGTTACCGAGTACTGTCAGCCTTATGCTCCAAATATGTCTATAATTCATTAACTCTCTCTATCTCAAAATGCTGCCACATCTGTGTTCCCATAATCTCTCACTTGGATTATTCAGCACGCTTCTAACACATGTCACTGAGTGGAAACTTGCCTTTTTCAGTCCATCCTGAACACTGCATTCAGCTTGAACTTTTTATAGTGAAAATCTAATCCTGTGACCTCCCAGCTTACACCTTCCCAAGTCTTCCCAATGCTTTTTGGGCAAAAACTAAAAACTCTATTATGGTCTCCCCTTCTGGCACCTGTTTCCATTGATCTCTGACCTCTAGTCTCAATTGCCCCCTTTCAGTTTTCTGCACACAACACCTTTCTCACCACAAGACCTGCTCTCATAGTCTTGTTTTGCTTCCAGTATTGAGTCTATGTTCCAGGAAGAAGGACAAGGACAAAGGGGAAAAGTATGGACTTCGCTTCTGTTTCGATGTTGACTCTGAAACCTCACCCAGTCCCTTCTGCCTACATGTCAGTGGCCAGAACCATATTACATACCGCTACCTGCAAGGGAAGCTGAAAAAAGATAGATTTTTTTTTTACCAGTCACATCTTAGCCTCCAATAAAATAAGAGTTGTATTATTTAAAAAGACGAGGAGGAGGGGCACTAGGTAAGCAACCTGGTGTCCCATCTTTAATGAGGAGGTGTTTTCCAGGTTAAGAGTTGAGTGAAGTGGATGCTGACAGAAGTGACAGCATGAATAAAGTTCAGTGCTGAGCAATATGGTGTGGGAAGAAGGTGCTGGAACACTGAGTTAAAGGGAGAGAGGAAACAGAGAGGTAGGCACGCACCAAAAAATCATAATGCTTTTCTGTTCCAGCTGAGGAGCTTAAACTCCATCCCATGTGGTGTGGTAGTCTCTAAATGAGGTCTTACATGCCAGGTGATGTCAAGCAAGATGGTCTATTGGGTATGGAGAAAAATATTGGTATTTTTATTTTTATTTCATTTGGTTTAAATTCTATTTTTAGGTATGCTTCTTGACATACACACGTATAATGTATAAATTTGAAAGCACATTATACACAATTTATAGGTAATAAATAGCTATGTTGTGAATCCATCTTAGTGACATGCACAGTCAAAATGTTTAGAATCTATTGCATTAGGCATCAGGGAACTATTAAAGAATTGTAAACAAGGAAAAGATGTGATCCAAATTGAATATGATCTGATTTGCCCCTTTTTTCCCCTATAGAGCTCTTTAAATTTTTTAAAAAAATTTTAGGATGTTACTACTTAGAAATATTAGGGAGCATCGAGTCAATATTATAAGTAAGATAATTGAGGCCCAGGAAGATTAATCAGAGCCATTAATTTGTGGCCAAGCTGGAGCTCCATCCAACCTGGGTATCTCCTCCCAGGGGTTCTTTGTGGCCCTGTGCGGAGTACTTTCTCTCTTCCTGAATGCATATCCCTTTCTTCAGCAAATATCTTCTCATCAGAACTATGGCATGTAAGAACCAAGAGGGGAGTAAAAGTGCATATTTCTAAAAGACATGGAAACCAAGAAACCTGTTTTGTAAAAGTGAATCACCCATTTAGCCTTAGGGTTCTGTTGACCCTTTAGCTATCAACCTGGGACTCTCTCTAGGCACTGATGTCGGAAGGTTCTGTTTTCATGATGCCAGACCCATCAGCAGTTTAGCTGAGATACTCCATTGTACAATGTCAATATTTTAGGTATTGTATTTGCAAGGCCAGCAGGCTAAATAAGAGATTGAACTGAACAGATTTTTGACTTTGTAAGATAGAGACTTTCTAAGGGGTACACTGCCTCACTTTATCTTAGCCCTATGTGTATGAAAAAACACATTTGCCCATGGGAATGTGTATTTGGGTCTGTTTCACAACATAAATATTTTTACCAACATAAACATTACCTTCCTCCCTGTTTCACAGAGTATCTTATAAAAACTGATATGAAAAGAAAGTCTGATTTATAGAATTCTATTTCCTGAGGTTGTAAATACTAGTTAAGGGCTTTGCTAATTACTTTTTGACTAGTGTAACTGATTCATTTTGCCATGCCATCATCATCCCAGCTATGCAAGTACTGTACAGGAAGACAGGGACTCTAATAACCAGATGGTGAACAAGATCTGTATTCTCTTGGGTATACTAAACTATTCTGAAAATTCAGTTTACACGGGTACAGACCAAGGGTTATACATCTCCAAACAAATGTGTTTGTCAAGTTGATGATTATGTTTACCAAGATCCTTTTATCACCAGCTGAGTCCTCTTTTAATGGCTTAGGTCACCCTGGAATTATTTCAGAAACCAGCCTGATGTTTAGAACCTCTTGTGGGCTTGCCAGATGAAGCCTGTAGCCTTCATGGTAGCAAACTCTAACCTCAAGCACAATTATATGAATCATGGACAAATGTTTTCACATTCAAGCAAGTTTTTGCCCCAGCAAAAATGACCACTTATTTAAGAGGCTGCATATATATATGTATATGTGTATATATATATATATATATATATATATATATATATATATGTGTGTGTGTGTGTGTGTGTGTGTACACACACACACACACACACACACACACTTTTTGGATGTAAGAATCTTGACTACATTTTCCACGGAGAATTATAGATTTATACGTATGTGTCTGTATATGTGTGTGTGTGTGTATGTCTCTCTGTGTGGACATATATATACTGTATTCTGTGTCTTTCATATATAGTGTCATTTGGTTATATTAACTACCATGAAGTGCTATTGTTCTTCACATTTTATAGGTGAGGAAACTGAAGCTCAGAGAGGTGAAATAACATCACAAAGCTAAGATTTGGTAAATTTGGCACTTTTTAAATGATCTAGTTATTACAAAAGTTGATTTTCAAAAAACAAACTTAACCGTCATTTCCTTTTTGGGCCTCCATTTTCTTCTCTATAATCTGAGGAGTGAATTCAGTGGTTCTCAAACCAGGGTGTGTATCAGAAGCACCTGGGGGGATTCTTAAAAACACTGATTGCTGGGCCTGCTTAGAGTTTCTGAATCAGAGATTCTTGGGAGCGATTAAGAACTGGCATTTCCAGCAAGTTCCCGGGTAGTGGTCCCCAGCCATACTTTGAGATCCATTGGAGTAGATGATCTCCTAGTTTCTTCCAGCTGTTACATCCTGGAAGGTCAGTGACCTGCCTAACTTTATTGGTGCATAACCAAAAATACAGCTTCTCTACTACTTTGGCCAAGTTTGGTGGTTAGCCAGGAGAATTCTCAACATGAATGGAGGAAAATGCTGATGAAAATCACTCCTTCATGTATGTATTAAGCCATCTACTAGAACAAATATTTATTGAGTATACCCTGTGCAGATATTGTGCTAGATACTGGACATACCACATGTGAAGACACTTGGCGTCTGCCTGCAAAGTGCTTATAGCCTATGGAGAAAACAGATGATTATTGTTATCACTAAAAGGGAAAGCTGAGACCAATGAGAATAAAATATGTCTCTAGGATTTGTGATTATAACTTCAAACTTTTCCTATACAGGTTTTTTTTTTTGTTTGTTTGTTTTTTTGTTTTGTTTTTTTTTTACTGTGGTCTTAAGTTCAAAATAATGATCTATTCTCTATATCTAGTTTGTTCTTTGCTTTTTAAGGTAGTTCTTTATTGGGCCAGGTCAGTAAGTGGCATTTTCATGTAATTTTTACCAACATAAACATTACCTTCCTGCCCTAGATGAAACCTTAGCTTTGTTCAAAATTTGCATTTTTAGTTTTAGCATATAGTGACAGTTTAAATCAACAGCAAAAGAAGAAACCCTTATTTAAGCAATTTCCTCACTGTTGTTCCAACTTCAATGAAATGAGAAGTCCTAGGGAGATGAATTCAGATTGGTATCTCTACTCCTACCCCTACTCCTAACAATCTGGCTTCTTGGAAAAAGAAAAAAGATGAAGCAGGGCACTTAGGGGAGGATGTCTACTGTAAAAAAAAAATAGGGAAAGGAAATAGTGTACTGATAATGGTTACCATTTGTTGAGTGTACATTATGTGCCAGGGACTGTTCCCCAGAATTTTACATGAATTATCAGGTGAATTCCCCAGTAACCAATGAAGTATAGATACTATTATTATCTTCCTTTTACAAATATGGAAATTGAAGCACACAGAAGGTAGATAACTGTCCCAAAGTCTCATGGTTATTTGATGGAGGAACAGGAATTCAAAAGCAGGCTTGATTCCAAAATCTCATGCTTTTTACCAGTAAATTACATCTCTAATCATTTCAATCCATGCATTTTTCATAGGGATGATGCTGACTCATTTGGCTTCCTGGCTTTCTGACTCATCTCACTGAACAAGGCCAGATCCAATATGTCTTCTGCATTCTCCATTATATCATCTTTCTCCTTGCTCCCTTTTCTATTATGGTCCACCTACTCCATCATATTCTTTCCGTAGGTCTTAAAGGAACACATTTTTGTGGACTGTCTCTGTGAGGCAGTAGAAATCTGGTAAGCTTGCCAGGGTGTAAAAAGTGCATTTTTTTTTAGGACTGCAATGTTTATTTGAAAGGGACTTTCAATCACAGAAATGACTTTTTTATGAGCCTCATTATATATCCTTGTGATTAGAAAAATGCATCAGTAAATAATACCTCCATGGAGAGTCACTCTCACTTGCATTATTTTAAAAGATTTGCTAATAAAAAGTACTCAGATTATTGATAATCCATGATTAATATGAAGTAAATAATACGTGCTTTCAAATAAAATTCACCATGATAGTGATGAGATTATGGGCTTTTATATTTCTTTGTAAGTCAGAGACTTACAAAAGATAGGTTATCCATCACTAAGGAATATGTAGACACATTAATTTTAGCATTCAGTTTTTTTTCTGTCTTTTCTAAAAAGCATGATTCTACTATTCAAAAGAAGGAGTGGTTTTATTATTTTTCCAGCTCTTTAAAATGGATCAAAAGTCTTGGCCAGCAAACAAACACCTTTTTAAAAAATCAATTTTTCAATAATTTAGAGTGAATCAGACCCATAAGGGGGATGTGCTTTCAAAATAAAGTAGAGGGGTAGGATTATAGATCTTGAGAAAATGTGCTTGGAAAATGTCCTTTGATTTGTTAACGAACCTCAAAGCTTTGACAAAATAGGATAAGATTGGAATCAACTTCTAAACTTTCTCACTAGCTAGTGGTATGTTACCAGTAGTCCAGACAATGCTGAATTACCATGTAATCTACACTCTTATCCCTTTTATTAACAAAACTTAGGCTTTTAGGGATACATCAGGATCTTTCATTATAGAGTACATTTCCCAGCTCCCGTTGCAGCTACACATGTTCATCTAAGTTTTGGCCAATGAAATGTAAGCAAAAGTGTCCTGTGGGATTCCTGAGAAGTCTCCTTTACAGAGAAAGGGCAGTGGCTCTCCTCTTTCCGTCCCCTGGGTCTATGTCGGGTAGGTTGACTATAGCAACAATTTTGGATAAGGAAGACAGACACTATACTCCAGGGATGGCGGAACAGTGAGCTTTTGTGGAACTTCCGTAACAGCCTTGGATTCACTGTCTCTGGACTTTGTGTACATGAGCAGAAAATTTGCTTGTTTTTGTTGTTGTTTTGCTTTTTTAAAAAGTCACTAATTTATAGATTTTTAGCTATACTTAATCATAATAAAAATGGTGACTCATGGCCGGGCACGGTGGCTCAAGCCTGTAATCCCAGCACTTTGGGAGGCCGAGGCAGGTGGATCACGAGGTCAAGAGATCGAGACCACCCTGGTCAACATGGTGAAACCCCGTCTCTACTAAAAATACAAAAAATTAGCTGGGCATGGTGGCACGTGCCTGTAATCCCAGCTACTCGGGAGGCTGAGGCAGGAGAATTGCCTGAGCCCAGGAGGCGGAGGTTGCGGTGAGCCGAGATCGCGCCATTGCACACCAGCCTGGGTAACAAGAGCGAAACTCCGTCTCAAAAAAAAAAAAAAAAAAAAAAAATGGTGACTCATAAGATTTGGGGAAACAACATTTAAATTAACATAGTAAATTTAGCTATCATTATTGAGCACCTACTGTGTGCTAGGAACTGTGCGCAGAACTTTATTTGTAGTAGCTCCCATAATTAATTCAACAGTCTTCTAAGAGACTTACCCCAATTTTACAGATGGTGAAACAGTCACAGAGAGGTTAAATAACTTGCCCCAGGTCACAGAGCCAAGCCAGGAGTTAAAACTAGTCGGTCTAGCTCTTGAACTTTCTCTAAATCACTGTGATGAAGTGACTTGACAACATGCTCAAAACAAGTGAAGCTGGACTTAAACTCCAACTTTTCCCTATGTGGGAGATCTGTCTCCTAGACCTGTTGCTAATTATGTGAGTTAGCCTCTGGCACATCACTTTGAGCCCATGTGCCTCAGACTTAACACTAATAAGAGGCCTGGGACAATACCTCATCATGGTTTATTATTCATTCTGAGCCTTGCACTGTGCCAGACACACAGATATGTGAATGACAGCCCGCCCAGAGGGAGACTGTGTGTTGGTCAAGCAGACAAGGCCTGAGCACTTGAGCCAAGGAGCAGCAAGGGAAATGCAGAACCAAAATGTCCCTATATCCGGGAAAGTTCTTGGTTCTTGATATGTGGCTGGCAACCAGTGGATATCCCTGGAATTGAAGTGATAATGCTTGTTAAATCCCCTGTGAGCAGGCAGAAACAAAGGTTGTGAATCAAAAGAAAAGGCGAGCTTTGGCATCTAAAGGATTCAGGGACACACAGTAAGTGTCTTGGTTCGTGTTGATTGTGTCAATAAATGAAGGAGTCTTGCAGTTGGTAAGATTTGGGGAGGTGGTGGGAAGTTAGGCTCCTCCTCCTCCTTCTTGCTTTCTCTGCCCCAGGGCTAGTTCCTGGAACACACTCTCAGCTCCCTTGCCTCGGTACCTACACAAATACTATCCTGTCAGCTTGGCACGCCTCCCCAGCCTTTCATCCTAGCTAGCTTCTTATCCTTCTGATCTCAGAAGAAATGACCTGCATGGAGGTTCTCCTAAGTAGACCACATTCCAATTATTTGCTCTACTTGTGTACTGAAATTCCATCAAAATGGAGGATATGGTTCTAAAATGAGAGCATACTGTGAGCATTGTATCAGCCAAGAGGATCCTTGAAAATCCCCGAGGGAGCTATCTCCACTAAGTCCAACACATTAATTCCAATATTTCTTTTTTCCCTGTTTGAGATAGCTGTCCTATTTGAAAGTCCAGGTTGTATGAAAAAATTTTAGGTCACATGTAGCCAAGCTATATGTTGTACACTCCCAAGGAGTGTCATGTGCATAGACCCTGATGTGAGTGACACACCCCTGAGGTTTTTCAGTGCATGTAGAACTGTACACAGTGGATGTATTAGGGTCAGATGTAGCAAAAGGAGATACTCACACTAAAAGAAAATGGAAACTGAAGCCAACCCAGGAAAGAGCTGATTTATACTCCAGTCTAAGGTTGAGCTCCCTGCGTAGGATGGTGAAATAAATCACTTGCATTATTTATATTGTTTAATTTCTCTCTGCATCTCCTTCATTTGCTTTCTGAAGCCTATGTACAGTTGGCTGTGTGCGTCTATCTCTGCAAATGACAGATCTTCACTTTCTATTATAACACTTACTACATTTGAATTTTTCATGGATTCTTTGTAATGATAGGTTAAATGTACCTGCCAGATTATATATTCCATGAGGGCAGGGGCCATGTCCATCTCATTACCTGCAGTGGCCCAGCACCTGCATGGTACCTGGCACACAGTCTTTCCAAGAGGTTCTGTCCTAGGCATTGTTGTGGCTTTCTACTCGCCCAACTTCTGGATGATCCACCCAACTTCTTTCTCATTTACTGGGCACTGAGATCTATAGTTGTTGAGGCACTCAGTTAAGTTAGGGAGGAGCTAAAACCTGCCTTGGCTGGTGCTTCTCTGATACAGAAACCCCTGAAACTGATGCTTCTTCAGAGATACTTGATCTCTTTGGGGGCCTCAGGAGCTTTGGACCACCTGAACTCATTGTCACCTCCTTAAGCTCCCCGACCTCTAAATGCTCTTCTCACCACCCCCACTCCCACTGCCACCCTTTTGCCCTGAAGGCCCCTTCCCAGCCTGACTGACTGAGGCTCTTTCACAAGGGAACTTCACTGAAACATAATCCTGAACATGTCAATGTTGGTTTCTGACAAGGCTGTCTGGTAACAAAAGCATCATTTTCTTTTTAAATTTTAATTTAATTTTCAGAAGCATCTAAAAGTACAGTCTTCTAAAGAAAAGCCAGAAAGTGAACGAAGCAAAAACAAATTTCATCACTCTGATACAGTACCCCAAAACAGTTTTAGTTCACGTTGCCTTTTTTGTGTGCCATTTTAACACAGTTGAAACCATACCTTATACAACAGTTTATAGTCTGCAGTTTTAAGGTGACATTATTGCATATTCATATTTTCATTTTTTCATATTCTTTACAAGCATAATTTCAATAACATGATATTTCATTGAATGATCTAATGATATTTTAAAGCCTTCTATTAAGGTTGGACACTTAAATGTTTACCTTTTTTTCTCTACTATATAAATATTACGGTGCAAATATACAGAAATACTGCAGGGAATCTTTTTATTTTTTTCATCTTACAGATTGGCAGAAATGAAATTACTAGATAAAAAAATACAAACTCTCTAAAATAGATTTTTATTTCAGATGATACTTAATGCGTATTTAGTGTAAAATACTTGGAAAATACAGAAAAGTATTTTGTCCAGCATTTATCTCAAATAGATGCCCACAGTTTTGTATATTTTCTCTTTTTAATGTGTGTGTATATATAACCTGTATTGTGTATATATATATAATATGTATTATATGTATATATAATAAAATTTATAATATATTTATATATTCATACTATATATGTATCATTACATAATTGAAATAATTTATATGCATGTTGTTACAACTCTTCAAATATACAACTTCTAATTTACTGCAAAATGATTTTTAAAAACTTTTCTATATCATTTAAATTTTTTCTGAATTCTTCCATTTTATTGTTTTTGTATACATACCTTGTCAACATTTTATATTATTTCTTTGGATGAATTCCAGTAATGGATTTACCAAGTCAAAAGGTTTAAATATTTTTAAGACTCTTGGTATATATTGTCAGGTTTCTTTCCAGAAAGATTATGCCAAATTGCATTTCCAACAGTCTATAAGACTATAAAGCAATGGAAAATAGTATGTCCTGTCTGTTTTAATATCTATCTTGTTAACTTTTAATGAGGTTGAACTTTTTCCTCATATGTTATTTATGTACATTTTCTTTTGTGATTGTCTAGATACTTAAAAGGCTAAGAATATTTGAAGTTTATTTTTTAAAAATTTTTTTTATTTTTTAATTGATACATAATTATACATATTTATGGGGTACATAGTGATGTTTCAGTACATATAATGTATAGTGATCAGGTCAACGTAATTAGTATATTCATCATTTCAAACATTTATTATTTCTTTATGCTAGAAACATTCAATATCCTCCTAGCTATTTGAAAGGATTTATTATTGTTAATTATAGTTATCCTATAGTGGTATAGAATACTATAACTTATTCCTCTCATCTAGCTGTAATATTATATCCTTTAATAAATATCTCTCTTCCCCTCTTGCCCCTACCATTCTCTGCCTCTAATATCCTCTACTTTTTACTTCGATTAGATCAACATTTTTTAGCTTCAACATATGAGTAAGAAAGAACATGCAGTGTTTAACTTTCTGTTCCTGGCTTATTTCACTTAATATAATGTCCTCCATTTCCATCCATATTGCTACAAATGACAGGATTTTGTTCTTTTTTATGGCTTAATAGTATTCCATTGTGTATATATACAACATTTTCTTTGTTCATTCATCTATTGTAGAACACCTAGGCTGATTCATATCTTGGCTATTGTGAATAGTGCTGCAGTAAATGGGAGTGCAGATATGTCTTTAGTATACTGATTTTATTTCCTTTGGATAAATGCCCCAGTGGCGAGATTAGTGGATAATATGTTAATTGTTTGTAGTTTTTTTGAGGAACCTCCATACTGTTCTCCATAGTGGCCATTCTAGTTTACATTCCCACCAGTAGTATAAAAGAGTCCTTTTTCTCTGCATCTTCATCGGCATGTTATTTATTTATTTATTTTGTCTTTTTGATAATCACCATCTTAACTAGGATGACGTGATATCTTATTATGGTTTTGATTTGCATTTCCCTGATGATTAGTGATATTGAACATTTTTTCATATATTTGTTGTTCATTTCTATGTCTTCTTTTGAGAAATATCTGTTCAGATCATTTGCCTTTTTAAAAAATTTTATTTTTAGTTTGAAGAGATGGGATCTCACTTGGTTGGCTAGACCAGGCATCCCCAAACTACGGCCCACGGGCCGCATGCGGCCCCCTGAGGCCATTTATCCGGCCCCCCGCCGCACTTCAGGAAGGGGCACCTCTTTCATTGGTGGTCAGTGAGAGGAGCACAGTATGTGGCGGCCCTCCAATGGTCTGAGGGACAGTGAACTGGCCCCCTGTGTAAAAAGTTTGGGGACACCTGGCTCTAGACTGTAGTGCAGTGGCACAGTCGTAGGTCACTGTAGTCTTGAACTCCTGGTCTCAAGTGATCTTCCCAAGTAGTTGAGACTACAGATGCACACCACCACACCCAGCTAATTTAAAAAAAAATTTTTTTTTTTTGGAGACAGGATCTTGCCATGTTGCCCAAGTAGGTCTCAAGCTCCTGGCCTTAAGCAATACTCCAGCATCAGCCTCCTGTCTCTGGGATTACAGGTATGAGTCACTATTTGCCACTATTTAAATCAGATTTTTTTTTTTTTCCCATAGCGATGGTTGAATTCTCTGTATATTCTGGATATTAATTCTCTGTCCAGTGAATAGTTTGCAAGTATTTTCTCCCATTCTATAGGTTGAATTTTTGCTGTGTCGTCTTTGCTGTGCAGACGCTTACCGGTTTGATATAATTCCTTTTTTCTTTTTAAAATTTTTGCTTTTGTTGCCTGTGCTTTTTAGGTCTTATTCATAAATTCTTTTCCCTGATCAATGTGCTGAAGCATTTCCCGTATGTTTTTTCTAGTAGTTTTATAGTTTCAGGTCTTGTATTTAGGTAATTGATCCATTTTTAGTTGTTTTTTGCATAGAGTAAGAAGTGGGGCTCTAACTTCATTCTTCTGTACATAGATAACCAGTTTTCCCAGCACCATTTATTGAAGAGACTGTCCTTTCAAAACCCAGTGAATGCCTTTGGTGCTTTTGTCAAAAATCAGTTGGCTGTAGATAGGTGGATTAAAGTCTCTTCTATTCTATTGGTCTGTGTGTCTGTTTTTATGCCAATACCATGCTGTTACTGTTTTGGTTACTAAAGCTTGGTGTAATATATTTTGAAGTGTAGAAGTGTGATGCCTCCAGCTTTTTTAATTTTTTTAATTTTTTGCTTAATAGTGCTTTGGCTATGTGGGGTTATTTGTGGTTCCATAAAGAATTTTTTTTATTTCTGTGAAGAATGTCATTTGGTATTTTGGTAGGGATTGCACTGAATCTGTAGGTTGCTTTGGGTTGTATGGTCATTTTAATAATATTAAGTATTCTGATGGGTGAGCATGGGTTGTCTTTCCATTTGTTTTTGTCCTCTTAGTTTCTCTCATTACTATTTTGTGGTTTTCCTTGTAGAGATCTTTATTACTTTGGTTACATTATTGTATTTAATTATGTTTTGTAGCTATTGTAAATGGAATTGCCTTCTTGCTTTGTTTTTCAGCTAGTTTGTTGTTCATATATAAAAATGCTATTGATTTTTCACGTTGATTTTGTATCCTGAAAATTTATTGAATTTGTTAATCAGTTCTAAGGGTTTTTGGTAGAATGTTTAAGTTTTTTCTATATATATGACCATGTCATCTGCAAACAAGGACAATTTGACTTCCTTCTTTCCAGTTTGGCTGTCCTTTATTTTTTTTTTCTCTTGCCTAGTTGTTCTGGCTTATTCAAAGCTTCTTGATGCATATGTAGATCTCCATTTTAAAGGTGGTTATTGTGGCATGTGAGAAAGATAGACGAAATAGAGCCTAATAAGATATAAATATTAGAATATTCTGATCCATTCTTTCATATAGTACCACAAAATTTAAATCTTAAAACTTCAAAATTTTTCTGTATCTGCTTTCCATCTTGTAAAGTTATAATAGACACTTGCTGTTGTTCTTATTGAATCAAGGAATTGGGCTATGCCATTTGTTGAGATATCATCCTTCTGGCTCTGGAGTTCTATAAGAAAATGACAATATATTTAGATGATAAAGCTAATGTCTCAAGTCTCAATTGTTTAATAGTCATTTACCAGATTACCTTTCACTTCTGTTCCTATCATTTTGATAATAACTATTGTTCACTTATTTATGTACTTATTGTCTGGTACCCCACCATAATCTATCCATCAAGAGAGCTTATATCTCTTTCGGTAGTCTTTTTCCTTCATTCCCTCCAAATTTCCATTAACTTTTTAATCTGTTTGCTTATTGGGTTTCTGTCTTTCATGTTAGGAACTTTCTTCAGATGATCAGGTGATCCTTAGCTGTCTGTTTCATGCTTGAGAATGGGATACTAAAAAGCTGCCTGGAAACTCTATTCATACATAAGACTTGTCAACAGTGGTTTGTACTTGTACGGTGATCTGGATGGCTTGTTTAGCAGGGGAATATGATGACGGTCACTTCGAAGTCACCTAAGACATTGATCATCACCTGTGGGGGTCTGTCCTGCAAACCCTGACTCTGTGACAGATGAATAAATGCACTCACACACAGAGTCCAGTGAGAGAGAGGGTTAAGGAGGTCATCAGCTGCTCTCAGAGAGCAATCGATCACAGCTACCTGATCCCTTACTAGTTTCCTCCTCTGATTTAGTCAGTATAGATTTAATAACAAAGGCTTTGAGTAAACACACCTGTGAATAATTAACATAGTTAAGGGAGTAGTTATTTGGAAGATTAAAGCTCAGGTACTGGGCTGGTCATGGTGGCTAACGCTTATAATCTCAGCACTTTGGGAAGCTGAGGTGGGTGAATCAGCTGAGGTCAGGAGTTTGAGACCAGCCTGACCACCATGAAGAAACCTCATCTCTACTAAAAATACAACATTAGCTGGGCATGGTGGCACATGCCTGTAATCCCACCTACTCAGGAAGCTGAAGCAGGAGAATCCCTTGAACCTGGGAGGCGGAGGTTGCAGTGAGCCAAGATGGCACCATTGCATTCCAGCCTGGGCAACAAGAGCGAGACTCCGTCTCAAAAAAAAAAAAAAAAAAAAAAAAAAAGCTCGTGTACTGATGCCCAGATTAAACACCATTAGAGTATAATCTCCCTGGTTAACCTCTCCCTTAGAGGACCATCCGGCTCAAAGGTTAGTTTTAAGACCACATGAGTAAACAAGTTAGAGTAGGGACAAAGGAATGTGGGATAAACTGGGGAAGCTTCCATTATCCCTAATCTTTACCTAATGTTCTAAGGTAAGAACTGGCTGTCTTCAGCCTGTTCCATTATTATAAGTTAATGAAAAGCTTTCAGCCTTCCAAAAGGTCTGAGACGTTATCTTACAACTTTCCCTAATATTTCCCTTAATATTTCACCCTGAGTAAGTCCCAACAGGGGAAATCCTCTGCCAGTATTTCTGGGTTTTTTTCCTTGGTTTAATTAACATTCCCACAACAAAATTTTCAGTCTCTCACTATCTTAATTGTAGGGATAAAGCCTGGCTGCTGGAGTTGAAGGGGCTAGCATAGGAAAGAGGCTAGATGACTCCAGTAGACATTATGAAAACTTTCACTAAATCCTCCTTTTTTACTTTAACTTTTTTACTTTCATCTGCCTGGTATCCACTATCCAGATGGCTTCTGTTTCTCCCTTTCCTGGGAATAAACCTCGAGCCTTTTGCCAAGTTGACAAAAGGGATGGTCACATCAGTATCAAGTCAGTACTGAGTCTGCCTTTTTAACAGGCTTTCAGCCAGTTTTCCTACTTTCTGCCCCTCTTTACTGTCACTTCTAGAAATATCATCTACCACCAAATTCCTAGGCACTCTGGGGTTCTATAGGCAAATTGGGTTACTTCTTAGCTTTCATCACAATCAAGGCTTCAGATTGCTTTTGGTTACCATTTATCATTTTACTTTCTAACTTTCATGATTTTGTTACTGCTATTATTTTTTGTCATATTTTTGTCTTATTGGGTTTGTATATTTAAAAAAAATCTCTTCCATGTCATACTCATTAGGATGGCTACTGTTAGGGAAAAAAAGAAAAACCACATACACACAAAACAGAAAGTAAGTATTGGTGAAGATGTGGAGAAATTGGAAACGTTATGCAGTGTTGATGGGAATGTAATATGGTGTGGCTGCTGCAAAACAGGGTGGTAGTTCCTCAAAAAGAGTTAAAAATAGAATTACCATATGATCCAACATTTTATTTCTGGGCATATACCCAAAAGAATGGAAAGCAAGGACTCAAATACATATTTATTCACCCATGTTTATAGAAACATCATTCTCAATAGCTAAAATGTGGAAGCAAACCAAGTATTCATTAGTGGTAGAATTGATAAACAAAAGGTGATATATACACATAACAGAATATGATTGAGCATTAAAAAGGAAGGGAATTATGATACATATTATAGCATGGGTCAACCTAAAAGCTACTATGTTAAGTGAAATAAGACAGTCACAAAAGGACCAACACTCTATGATCCTTCTTGTATGGGGTACTTAGAGTAGTCAGATTCATAGAGATAGAAAGTAGAATAATGGTTATCAGGGATTTGGGGGAAGGGGAAAAGGAGAAGTTAATGTTTCATGGCTATAGAGTTTCAGTTTTGCAAGATGAAAGTGTTCTGAAAATGGAAGGTTGTAATGATTTCATGAAAGTGTGAATGTACTTAATACCACTGAACTGTATGCATAAAAACAGTAAGACGGTAAATATTGTATTACATGTATTTTACCACAATTAAAAAAGTTTTAATAAATGAAAAATAATTCTACTTTATATTTATTTCATTCTCTTCTCAGGGAAAATAGAGACTAGTTACTGTATTCAATATGTTGCTTAAAAGTTAAGTCTATTATTTCCCTTTTTACATGTAAAGTAAGCTTTTTGAGGCTAAATCACTTGCTCTGATTACAGATCTAGTCGTTGTCAGGCTAGAGTTTGATTCAGTTCTGGGAGGAAGGCAGAGTTTATATCTACTGTGATATGTGGATGAGTTCAATTCATTCTTTCATAAGCCAGCATTAAAGCGCCTTTTTCATTCCAGCATACTTAAAGGTAGCAGTAAGCAAGATGGTAAGGTTATATCACATTACATTTGAGATGGAGATACCAGACAGTAAGCAAGTACACACATAAACAAGACAAATGCAAATATTGCTAAGTGTTATGATGGAAATAAAATGCTGACCAAAATGTGGGTAGGGAAGACTTCTCCAAGGAGGAGACTTTAGAGTTGAGACCTCAATGTGGAGATGGCCTAAGCAGCGTGAACATGTGGGCAGGAGTGTTCCTGGCAGAAGCCACAGCAGGAGCAGGGGCCCAAGGCTGGGAATAAGTTTAGTATGTTTGAGGAACTAGAAAAGACCAATTTAGCAGAATGTAATGAGGAAGGGGAAGGACAAGTGATGGGATAAGAGGTTTGAAAAATGTAGAACCTTGTATAAGTCTTGGAGTAAAGCAGCCAAAGCTTTCCTAGGTGTACAGAAAGACACTAGAGGGGTCTCAAAGGGAAATGATGATTTTACTTTTTAACATTATGTTGGCTTTCACTTTGTTTCTACTGCATAGCCAATGGTAGGTTGTAGATACCAGAAGTGCAATATGTAGTACTTTTGCCCACAAGGAAATTATGGTTTGGTGAGGAAGAAAGAGCAGAGGGTGCCAGCAAAATATAGCAGCATATTTCACAGTGTACATGCTGCGATACTAGAGGTAATTTTTAGGAAAAAAAAAATTCTTTATGGTAGAACTGTTTGTATTCTTTTGGGTATGTACCTAATAGTGGGATTACTGGGTAAAATGGTTCTTTGAGAAAGAAGTTCTCTAAGTTCTTTGAGAAATCACAAAACTGCTTCCCACAATGGCTCAATGAATTTACATTCCCACCACTAGTGTATAGGCATTACCTTTTCTCCACAACCTCACCAGTATCTGTTATCTTTTGACTTTTTAAAGATGGCTATTTTGACTGACGTAAGATGGTATCTCATTATGGTTTTGATTTACATTTCTCTAATGATTACTGATGTTGAACACTTTTTCATGTTTGTTTGCTATATGTCTTTTTTTTTGGAAAATGTCATTTCTTTTCCCCATTTTTAATTTTTTTTTTTATTTTTAAAATTTTTTTATTGCATTTTAGGTTTTGGGGTATATGTGAAAAACATACAAGATTGTTGCACATGTACAAACATGGCAGTGTGATTTGCTGCCTTCTTTCCCTTCACCTATATCTGGCATTTCTCCCCATGCTATCTCTCCTCAACTTTCCACCCGCCTGGTGTCCCTCCTCTATTTCCCCTCAACAGACCCCAGTGTGTGATTCTCCCCTCCCTATGTCCATATGTTCTCATTGTTCAACACCCACCTATGAGTGAGAAATTGCGGTGTTTGATTTTCTGCTCTTGTGTCAGTTTGCTGAGAATGATGGTTTCCAGGTTCATCCATGTCCCTACAAAGGACACGAACTCATCGTTTTTGATGGCTGCATAATATTCCATGGTGTATATGTGCCACATTTTCCCTGTCCAGTTTATCATCGATGGGCATTTGGGTTGGTTCCAGGTCTTTGGTATTATAAACAGTGCTGCAGTGAACATTCATGTGCATGTGTCCTTATAGTAGAACGATTTATAATCCTTTGGATATATACCCAGCAATGGGATTGCTGGGTCAAATGGGATTTCTATTTCTAGGTCCTTAAGGAATCGCCACACTGTCTTTCACAATGGTTGAACTAATTTACACTCCTACCAACAGTGTAAAAGTGTTCCTATTTCTCCACATCCTCTCCAGCATCTGTTGTCTCCAGATTTTTTAATGATCACCATTCTAATTGTCAAGAGATGGTATCTCAATGTAGTTTTGATTTGCATTTCTCTAATGACCAGTGATGATGAGCATTTTTTCATATGTTTGTTGTCCTCCTGTATGTCTTCTTTTATAAAGTGTCTGTTCATATCCTTTACCCACTTTTGAATGGGCTTGTTTGGTTTTTTCTTGTAGATCTGTTTCAGTTCTTTGTAAATTCTGGATATCAGCCCTTTGTCAAATGGGTAGACTGCAAAAATTTTTTCTCATTCTGTTGGTTGCTGATTCACTCTAATGACTGTTTCTTTTGCTGTGCAGAAGCTGTGGAGTTTGATTAGGTCCCATTTGTCTATTTTGGCTTTTGTTGCCAATGCTTTTGGTGTTTTGGTCATGAAGTCCTTGCCTATGCCTATGTCCTGAATGGTTTTGCCTAGATCTTCTTCTGGAATTTTTATGGTGTTAGGTCTCATGTTTAAATCTTTACTCCATCTGGAGTTAATTTTAGTATAAGGTGTCAGGAAGGGGTCCAGTTTCTGCTTCCTGCACTTGGCTAGCCAGTTTTTCCAACACCATTTATTAAACAGGGACTCCTTTCCCCATTGCTTGTTTTTGTCAGGTTTGTCAAAGATTGATGGTTATAGATGTGTTGTGTTGCCTCCAAGGCCTCTGTTCTGTTCCATTGGTCTATATCTCTGTTTTGGTACCAGTACCATGCTGTTTTGATTACTGTAGTCTTGTAGTATAGTTTGAAGTCCAATAGTGTGATGCCTCCTGCTTTGTTCTTTTTGCTTAGAATTGACTTGGCTATGCGGGCTCTCTTTTGGTTCCATATGAAGTTTAAGGTGGTTTTTTTTTTTTTTTTTTTTTTTTTTTTTTTTTTTTTTTTTTTCCAGTTCTGTGAAGAAGGTCATTGGTAACTTGATGGGTTAGCATTGAATCTGTAAATTACTTTGGGCAGTATGGCCATTTTCACAATATCAGTTCTTTCTAACCATGAACGTGGAATGTTTCTCCATCTGTTTGTGTCCTCTCTAATTTTGTTGTGTCCTCTCTTATTTCGTTCCTCTCTGTTTTTCTGTTATTGGTTTATAGGAATTCTTGTGATTTTTGCACATTGATTTTATATCCTGAGACTTTGCTGAAGTTGCTGATCAGTTTCAGGAGATTTTGTGCTGAGGTGATGGGATCTTCTAGATATACAATCATGTCGTCTGCAAATAGAGACAATCTGACTTCCTGCTTTCCTATTTGAATACTTTTTATTTTTTTTTTTCTTGCCTGATTGCTCTGGCTAGAACTTCCAGTACTATATTGAATAGGAGTGGTGAGAGAGGAAATCCTTGTCTAGTTCCAGATTTCAAAGGGAATGCTTCCAGTTTTTGCCCATTCAGTATGATATTGGCTGTTGGTTTGTCATAAATAGCTTTTATTCTTTTGAGATACATTCCATCAATACTTAGTTTATTGGGGCTTTTTAGCATAAAGGGCTGTTGAGTTTTGTCAAAGGCCTTCTCTGCATCGAGATAATTACGTTGTTTTTGTCTTTGGTTCTGTTTATGTGGTGAATTACGTTTATAGACTTGTGTATGTTGAACCAGCCTTGCATCCCCAGGATGAAGCCTACTTGATCATAGTGGATAAGCTTTTTGATGTGCTGTTGCAATGAATTTGCCAGCATTTTATTGAAGATTTTTGCATCTGTGTTCATCATGGATATTGGTCTGAAGTTTTCTTTTCTTGCCGAGTCTCTGCCGGGTTTTTGTATCAGGATGTTGTTGGTCTCATAAAATGATTTGGGAAGGATTCCCTCTTTTTGGATTATTTGGAATAGTTTCAGAAGGAATGGTACCAGCTCCTCTTTGTATGTTTGGTAGAATTCGGCTGTGAAGCCATATGGACCTGGGCTTTTTTTGGGTGGTAGGCTCTTTATTGCTGCCTCAACTTCAGACCTTGGTATTGGTCTATTCAGGGTTTTGCTTCTTCCTGGTTTAGGCTTGGGAGGATGCAAGTGTCCAGGAATTTATCCATTTCTTCCAGGTGTACTAGTTTATGTGCATAGAGTTGTTTGTAATAATCTCTGATGATGGTTTGAATTTCTGTGGAATCTGTGGTGATATCCCCTTTATTGTTTTTTATTGCATCTATTTTATTATTCTCTCTTTTCTTTTTTATTAATCTGGCTAGTGGTCTGTCTATTTTGTTGATCTTTTTGAAAATCCAGCTCCTGGATTTATTGATTTTTCGAAGGGTTTTTTGTGTCTCTATCTCCTTCAGTTCTGCTCTGATCTTAGTTATTTCTTGTCTTCTGCTAGGTTTTGAGGTTTTTTTATTTTTATTTATTTATTTTTTTTTTAATCTTGCTCCTCTAGCTCTTTCAATTTTGACAATAGGGTGTCAATTTTAGATCATTCTTTGCTTCTAATGTGGACATTCATTGCTATATATTTTCCTCTAAAGACTGCTTTAAATGTGTCCCAGAGATTCTGGTATGTTGTGTCTTCATTCTTGTTTGTTTCGAAGAACATCTTTATTTTTGCCTTCATTTCATTGTTTATCCAGTCAACATTCAAGAGCAAGTTGTTCAGTTTCCATGAAGCTGTGTGATTCTGAGTTAGTTTCTGAATTCTGAGTTCTAACTTGTTTGCACTGTGGTCTGAGAGATTGTTTGTTATTATTTCCATTCTTCTGCATTTGCTGAGGAGTGATTTACTTCCAATTATGTGGTCCATTTCAGAGTAGGTGCAATGTGGTACTGATAAGAATGTATTTTCTGTGGGTTTTTGGTGGAGAGTTCTGTAAATGTCTATTAGGTTTGCTTGTTCCAGGTCTGAGTTCAAGTCCTGGATATCCTTGTTAATTTTCTGCCTCATTGATCTAATATTGACAATGGGGTGTTAAAGTCTCCCACTATTATTATGTGGGAGTCTAATTTTCTTTGTAAGTCATTAAGAACTTGCCTTATGTATCTGAGTGCTCCTGTATTGGGTGTGTATGTATTTAGGATTGTTAGCTCTTCTTGTT
Source organism: Saimiri boliviensis (assembly GCF_048565385.1). Classification (NCBI taxonomy): domain Eukaryota; kingdom Metazoa; phylum Chordata; class Mammalia; order Primates; family Cebidae; genus Saimiri; species Saimiri boliviensis. The sequence goes on from NC_133459.1 coordinate 57,873,288, forward strand.
GCATTGATCCTTTTACCATTATGTAATATCCTTCTTTGTCTCTTTAGATCTTTGTTGGTTTAAGGTCTATTTCATCAAAGACAAGAATTGCAACTACTGCTTTTTTTGCTCTTCATTTGATTGGTAAATCTTCCTTCATCCCTTTATTTTGAGTCTTTGTGTATCCTTGCATGTGAGTTGGGTTTCCTGGATACAGCACACTGATGGGTTTTGGCTTTTTATCCAATTTGCCAGTCTGTGTCTTTTGATTGGGGTATTTAGCCCATTTACATTTAGGGTTAATATGGTTATGTGTGAATTTGATACTGCCATTTTGATGCTAGCTGGCTGTTTTGCCTGTTAGTTGATGCAGTTTCTTTATTGTGTTGATGCTCTTTACCATTTGATATGTTTTTGGAGTGGCTGGTACTGGTTGTTCCTTTCTATGTTTAGTGCCTCTTTCAGGAGCTCTTGTAAAGCAGGCCTGATGGTGATGAAATCTCTGAGTACTTGCTTGTTTGCAAAGGGTTTTATTTTTCCTTCACTTATGAAGCTCCGTTTGGGTGGATATGAAATTCTGGGTTGAAAGTTCTTTTCTTTAAGGATGTTGATTATTGGCCCCCTCTCTCTTCTGGTTTGTAGGGTGTCTGCTGAGAGATCTGCTGTGAGTCTGATGGGTTTCCCTTTGTGGGTAACCTGACCTTTCTCTCTGGCTGCCCTTAGCATTTTCTCCTTCATTTCAACCCTGGTGAATCTGACGATTATGTACCTTGGGCTTGCTCTTCTTGAGGAATATCTTTGTGGTGTTCTCTGTATTTCCTGGATTTGAATATTGGCCTGGCTTGCTAGGTTGGGGGAAGTTTTCCTGGATAATATCCTGAAGAGTATTTTCTAGCTTGGATTCATTCTCTCCATCACATTCAGGTACACCTATCAAACATAGATAGGTCTTTTCACATAGTCCCATATTTCTTGGAGACTTTGTTCATTCCTTTTTACCTTTTTTTCTCTAATCTTGCCTTTTCGTTTTATTTCATTGAGTTGATCTTTGACCTCTGATATCCTTTCTTCTGCTTGGTCAATTCGGCTGTTGAAACTTGTGTATGCTTCGCGAAGTTCTAGTGTTGTGTTTTTCATATCCATCAATTCACTTATATTCCTCTCTAAGTTGTCTATTCTCGTTAGCATTTCATCAAATCTTTTTGCAAGGTTCTTAGTTTCTTTGCATTGGGTTAGAACGTGTTCTTTTAGCTCACAGAAGTTTCTTATTATCCACCTTCTGAAGCCTGATTCTGTCAATTCATCACACTCATTCTCCATCCAGCCTTGTTCCCTTGCTGGTGAGGAGTTGTGATCCCTTGTAGGAGGAGAGGCATTCTGGTTTCGGGTGTTTTCATTCTTTTTGCGCTGGTTTCTTTCTGTCTTTGTGGATTTATCTACCTGTCTTCTTTTAGTTGTTGACTTTCAGATTGGGTCTCTGAGTGGATGTCCAGTTTGTTGATGATGAAGTTGTTTCTTTCTGTTTCTTAGTTTTTCTTCTAACAGTCTGGCCCCTCTGCTGTAGGACTGCTGAAGTCCACTCCAGGCCCTACTTGCCTGGGGATCACCTGCAGCCACTACAGAACAGTAAGGGTTTCTGCCAGTTTCTTCTGCTATTTTTGTCCCAGGATACCCCCCAAATGTCAGTCTGAGCTCCTTTATGAGGTGACTTTTTAAGTATATGGGGGTCAGGGAGCTGCTTGAGGAGACAGTCTGTCCTTTATAGGAGCTCAAGTGCTGAGCTGTGAGCTCCGTTGTTCATTCAGAGCTGCTGGGCAGGTACATTTAAGTCTGCTGCAGCAGAACTCATAACCCCCCTTTTTTTCCCCAGGTGCTCTGTCCTGGGGAGTTAGGGCTTTATTTATGAGTTTCCATTGGGCTGCTGCCTTTTTTTCAGGGCTGCCCTACCCAGCGAGGAGGCAGCCTAGTCACTGTCTGCCTGCAGAGGCTTTGCTGAGCTGCCTTGGGCTCCGCCCAGCTGCCATGTGACCTTCCCTGCAGTCCTGTTTATATGGGTGTAGTTAGAACTGCCTCGGCAATGGTGGCCCACCTCTGTAATGGCGGGTTGCCTCGGCAACAACAGGCTGCCTCAGCAATGGCGGACTACCTCCATAGGCGTGGAGTGCCTTGGTAATGGCAGATGCCCCTCACCCACAGAGCTGGACCTTCCCAGTTTCAGCTGTGCTTGCTGTGAAACTCTCAACCCAGAGCATTTCCAATTTCTGTTTTTTTTTTTGTAGGGGTGGGACCAGCCGAACCAGATCATCTGGCTCCCTGCCTCAGAGCCTTTTTTTTCAGCTCAATGATCGACTCTCTCCCAGGTGTTCCAATCGCCTGTTGAAAAGGTGCTGGGATCTGTGTGATTTTCTGTGTGGCGACCCACTGCACTGGCTGAAACAGTGGCGCTGAGATTCGTGGCACTTTTTTGCCCGGGAATCTCCTGGCCTGGCTCCCTGTTTCAGTCCCCTTTTTAATCAGATGAATGGGTGACTCTGCCCTCCCAAAGCTCCAATCGCCATCTAATACGGCACCCGGACCCATGTATTTTGTACAGAGAACTGCTGCGCTGGATCACCAGCAAAACAGCCACACTGGCAAAAACAGCTGTGCTGGTCAAACCAGCCACGCTGGTGACCCGTGGGACTCCTTTGCCTGGTAATCTCCTGGTCTGTGGGCAATAAAAATATGTCTGGAAATGCAGCATCCACTCACCCTCTGTGCTTTCCCTGGGAGCTGCAATCCTGAGCTGCTCCTAATCGACCATCTTCAATGGGGTTATTTTTTGCTTGTTAATTTGTTTAAGTTCCTTAAAGATTCTGGATATTAGTCCTTTGTTGGATGCATAGTTTGCAAACATTTTCTCCCATTCTGTAGGTTGTTTACTCTGTTGATAGTTTCTTTTGCTGTACAGTAGCTTTTTAGTTTAATTAGGTCCCATTGGTCAATTTTTGCTTTTGTTGCAATTGCTTTTGACATTTTCATTATTACATCTTTGCCAGAGCCTATGTCTAGAATGGTATTTCTCGTGTTTTCTTCTAGTGTTTTTATAGTTTTAGGTTTTACAACTAAGTCTTTAATCTATCTTGAATTTATTTTTATATATGGTTTAAGAAAGGGGTCGAGTTTCAGTCTTTGGCTTATGGCTAGTCAGTTATCCCAGCATCATTTATTGAAGGTGGGAGGGGTCTTACCCCATTGCTTGTTTTTATCAACTTTGTTGAAGATCAGATTGTTGTAGATGTGTGGCTTTATTTCTGGACTCTCTATTCTGTTTCATGGATCTATGTGTCTGTAATTGTGCCAGTGCCATGTTGTTTTAGTTACTGTAGCCTTGTAATATAGTTTGAAGTCAGGTAATGTGATGCCTCTAGCTTTATTCTTTGTGCTTAGGATTGCTTTGTCTATACGGGCTCTTTTTGGGTTCCATATGAATTTTATAATAGTTTTTTTCTAATTCTGTGAAAAATGTCCTTAGTAGTTTGATAGTAATAGCACTGAATTTGTAAATAGCTTTGGTCAATTAGGCCATTTTAATAATATTGATTCTTGCTTTCCATGAGTGTGGAATGTTTTTCCATTTGTTTGTGTCATCTCTTGATTTCTTTCAGCAATGTTTTGTAATTCTCATTGTAGAGATCTTTTACCTCCCTGGTTAGCTGTGTTCCTAGATGTGTCACTATTCAAAGTAGCAAAGACATGAAATCAATCTAGATGCCCATCAGCAGTATAGTGGATAAAGAAAATATGGTACATATACACCATGGAATTCTACACAGTTATTACAAACAATAAGATCTTGTCCTCTGCACTAACATGGATGGAGCTGGAGGCCATAATCCTAAGCAAACTATTGCAGGACCAAAAAACCATATACTGCATATTCTCAGTGGTAAGTTAGAGCTAAAAACTGAGTACATATGAACACAAAGAAGAGAGCAATAGACACTGGGGCCTACTTAAGGCTGGAGTGGGGAAGAGGGTGAGAATCGAAAAACTACCTATAGAGAACTATGCTTATCACCTGGGTGATTAAATAATCTGTACACCAAACTGACATGACACAAAATTTACCTGTATACCAAACCTGGACATGTACCCTGATCCTAAAATAAAAGTTTAAAAATAAATAAATGAATGAATAAATAAATGAAGTGTGGCTAGTAGAATGGAGAAAAAAAAATGTCCACAATCAAATCAGGTTGGGGATTCATTTCATATTTCCTTAGAGATTCTCAGTGCATACCAGCATATTACAGTCCCAACAGTTGCATTACAGAAACCTGTATACGTTTTCAACTTTACATTTCCCAGACATACTTGTACCAATAATGTCTTTCAAATAATATATTTTAACATTTTTTAAAACTCCTCTGTGAAACACTGACTGAAGGCAACCTGACAACTGTATGCTAGATGTTATGGCAATAATGAGGGGGTCCTACCTACCACAGCTCTGGGTATGGAACAGGTAAGCATTCAGAGTTGCCTTCCTGGAGTAGGTGACCCCTGAATTGCTTCCGGAAGGAGTAGAGAGGTTAGCCTTGTGAAGAGGAGAGAAGGGCATTTCATAGAGAGAAAAGCCAGAACACAGATATGGAGACCCAAACATCCCACATCATTATTTTTGGAAAATAGATTTGTAAGTTTCCAGCAGGAAAAGGAAAGGAAATGCTTTAAGTGTGCTGGTTTTGTACGTTAGTGGAAATAATTGCATAAAAAAAGAACCAGAGTAGAATGCAATTCTCCTCATCTAGATTTCAGTATAAATTGCCCATTTCTATTCTGCAGTAGGCCTCCATCATCTGTTGCCAGTCTGTTCTTATGACTGTCATCTATCTCCTCTCTGCATACAGGCTGGACAGAGTGCAGGGTTCTCCCCCATATCAGTTGGCTCTCCCTTCCTGGAAACATGGATTTCCTGTTAGTACCTGCAGCTCTGTCGGGGCTGCTATTTCTGTCTTCGCATTGTTTGAGCATACTCTCACATTACCGCCCCATTTTTCCTTCTTCAGTCTTACAGACCCTTTTTTGCACCTGATTTTTGCAAGGCAGCATAATTAGAGGATGTCACATTTCCCTGCAAGAGCATATTCTCAGGCACAGCAGGACACAAGGGAGTAAGAAAGCTTCACAGATGCCAGAGGGTCTCCCTCCTGTAGACCAACCTGTGCCACTTGGTGTAACAGAGATTCTACATGAGTTAGCTTTTCTTTACTGTTATTAGGAGATTAATAAAAATTGACCTCATTTATTGAGTGCTTACTATGCACCAGATACCATACCAAGAATTTAATATTATCATTTAATTTTCACAACCCTAGAGTATGTGTTATTAACCGTATTTTACAAATGAGGAGAAGAAGGCTGGAGAGTAGCTTGCCCAAAGTCATTCAACTCAGAAGAGAGGCCATTGTTCAATCTTAGATTGCACTTATAAAGTTCACACATCCAGTACATAATGCCTATAAATGTTCAAATTGTTAACATTTATTTTCTTTGGATTCTGTGTCTATTTCTGCCTATGTCTCTGGAATTACCTGGGAGCTCTTAAAAATAAGAATCCTAGGGGTCCACTTTATAACCATTGACGAGAAGTCAAGAATGGGGCCCAAGACTTGCTGTTTCCAAAAGCTCTCTTGGTGACTTTAATGCAGGGCTCTTCATACCTTGGTGTGCATCAAACTCACCTGATAAGGGAGGATTGCTGGGCCCCACACCACAGTTTCTGTTTCATTAGGTCTAGGGTGGGGCCTGAGAATGTGCATTTCTAGCAAGTTCCCAAGAGATGTTCATGCTGCTAGCTGGGGAGCCTACTTTGATGACACTAATCTCATCATGCAGAAGCTGAAAATGAGTGAACAAAAACTAGTAGGAACAGGGCAGTTAGCGTTAGGACACAACACTAATGCTGCTTTCACTCTTGCCCTGGCTTCCACTTGCTCTCAAGTGCTCTCTCGCACACACACTCTCTCTGCTTCTTCCCCTTTCTCCCTCCCTCTGTCTCCCTCCATCTCCCTTTCTCCGCCCCTTCCTTCCTTTCATTTGCCCTTGAGGTTTTATTTGGTGCGTACCAAGCATTTTAATTAAGAAATACGAAAGGAGATAGGTTGGAGTGGGATTTGGAGTCAGACAGCTGGTAGGAATTCCCAGTTTTACTGCTTATCAAGGCCCTGAGCTTCTATTTCCTCTGCTGAAGCATGGCACTGCTAGCAGCTGCCTTCCAGGCATCTAGTAAATGGAGTTTCAGTCTTCATCTTTTCCTTTCCACTTACCTCAGGGTATGAATTTTACCTTTCCTTTAAACAAATCCACCTTTACTTTAAGTCTTGGTTTAGAATATTGTTTTGAGCTGTGGAAGTCATCTACAGTATGAGTTCATTTTACAAATTATCTTGGCCTGTTAGATCTGGTGTCTCTTTTGCTGCAGTGTTTGCGTGCTCTTTGATTGTTCCTATGAAGAAATGTGAGGTAGAAACACAGCAAGGGTCCTGGAGCATCCACTGGGTACTCTGCTGTTCTGTAGCTGGGGCATTGGCTCTAGGCCTGGGAGAAAGAAATGCCAGCCTTCTTTTGGAGAGAGAGCCTAGAGGCTACCAAGTAGAACCTTACTGATGGACTTTGCAAGCATAACATTCGGTATATTATCGTTTTCCCATACGGATAGGGTAGAAACAGTAACCGTCTGTGTTACATTCATCTGGCCAACAGAAAGTGAATGGGCTTCATAACTGAAGCAACTTTATCCAAACTCAGATCCTGCCATTTGTTTGGTGTAACTTCAGACAAGTTACAAGTCCATCTTACATTTTGGTTTCTTTTTTTTTTTTTTTTTTGGTTTCTTTATCTATAATTTGGGGTGACCTCCCCTCCCTCACAGGACTAATATGAGTTTAAATGAGGTGAAAGCTATAAAGTACATTGTACCATGCTTGGTTCACAGTTAGTAAGTTGGTACTTAGTTCAACTTAGTCCCCTTCCCTCATACTAGTTTATGCTTTGAATGTAACTTCTTCTATGTGGAAGGAGAAATACTATGGAAATTGATTACATGTCATGCAGCATGCTGGGCTTTTTTACATTCATCATCTTATTTGTTTTGACAACATTCCTTTTACCTGCTGTTCTTTCCATCTTAGATAAGAAGAAATAGAAAAGTTAGAAACATAACCCAAATTCTAACAGTTGGTAAATATTGGAGCAGAATTGAACCTGAGGGTACCTATATTCAATATTTGGGCTCCTTCCATTTTCTCTCATTGCCTGATCAAGGAGCCTGGGAAGCATCCATCTAAGGAAGGAAATTCAGATTGTCTCAGATTTGATCTTTCTGGCTACAGAAGTTTTCAGACTTTTGCCTGGATTTTTATTAACTTTAGGGTGTGAGCTACTGGGCTGGAGGATACTGGACACTTATCCCTCCCCCTATTAGTGAGGGACAACAGAGGTGCCATTCTTAAACTACTCATTAAGCTATGGCACTATGTGGGCAAGGATGCATGTTCAAAGATGTTCTTGATAGTATTATTTAAAATGGGGGTCATAAGAAATGACAGTGTTGAATTTTACCTTTGCCCTGTACACCTGGAAAACAGCAAAGACTCAGAAATATCCCCACACTTTGTGTTCCAGGATGTGGCCTACTGCAAAGAACCACCCTTCCCCATATGATGTTGGTAAGACTCATGGATGTGCATCCCTTGTTCACCTAGGATATGGCCAGACATAGACCCACCACATTCCTGATCTGTGCCTTATAAGCGATTAGCTCAGTTGCTTGTCCCCAGTGATCAGTTGGAACAAAATGGTGGTTAGCCAAAATTTGGTTAATATTTTGACCTTACCTCATGCCCTGAATTTTCTCCCACCCTCAGCCTGAGCCAGCATACAGCCCCTCCTTAAATTAGGCAGTATTCTCCAGACAAACAGAACCAATAAGAAACACAGACACACACACACACACACAAACACACACACACACGTGTATTGGGCACAAACTGTCCAGTATTTGTGTGTGTGTGTGTGTGTGTGTGTGTGTGTGTGTGTGTAATGTTCCTAGTCCAGGAGCAGGAAAAAAGTCAGTGTCCCAGTTTGAAGGCCAGGCAGGAAGGATTCTCTCTTACTTAGGGGAAGGACAGCCATTTTGTTCTCTTCAGGCCTTCAGCTGATTGACTGGATGAGGCCATCCACATTAGGGAGGACAATCTGCTTTACTCAGTCTCAGATTAAATGTTACCCTCATATAAAAATACCCTCACAGGAATGCCCAGAATAATGTCGGACCAAGTATCTGGGCACCCTGTGACCCAATCAAGTTGAGACATATAATTATTCCTCCTCCAAAAGGAGGCTGGCCTCAGGGTAAAACATTCTCTGATCTAATATCCAGACATATCACACTTTCATCCCATCTCCCCACACCCCATTTCTTCTAGTTTTGTTTTTGCATTCTCCCCGTTGCAGTAATTCCCCTCCCTCCTTGCAGTAATCCTTTGGAAACAAGTTTCTTCTTTCTAAGTCTGTGTTTTTAAATTAGAAACAAACTGTCCGATACTAAGAGATTGGTTAAATAATATGGCACTTTAGAATTATAGAATATTATACATTTTCAAGAAGGCTGTACTTTACTCATTGATGAGGAAAAGTGTGGGAAATACCATTGAGTTAAGAAGGGAGACCACAAAATTGCATAATTATACTATCTTTTACATAAGATTAAATCCATGTGTATCTCAGTATTTTGAAATTATATTCTCTAATATTCTCTAATATTAGTCGTTTTCTCTGGGAGGAGAAAAATTAAAGGGAATTTTTTTGCTTCTATCTGTATTGTTTCAATTGTCTATAATGGAGTTGTATTATCTTTGTCAATTGAAGAAAAACCACAGAGCATAAGAGATTCATGATCTCGATTTTTGCTCTAAAACAAGTCAGTCCTTACCATAAAAACTAGGACCTAGTGGAATGGCCTCATGGATATCCATCCACCCTTGTCTACTTTCCAGAGGTGGTACCTTTCCCAGTGTCATCTGTCCCTAGAAACAGCTTCAAAAGCTGGCACCCTGTATAGTTCAACTATTCCTCCTTCCAGAGCAAGGCCCAAAGCCTATTTGAGACTACGACTACCTCCATCTGCCATGAGTGCTTCCTCTGGAAACTCTTCTTGTGGCCAGAGGAAGAGGACAGGATGGCTGGTGACATTCTGGGCTTCGAGCCAGTCTTCCTTTTTCATTGTGCCTAAGGTCTGATCATTCTCCTAGATCCTGTGTCCATAGAATCAGACTTAAAAAAAGAGAAATGAGATTTTCTTTTGTTTACAAAGTTTAAAGTTTCCATCCTAGCAGTTGAGCATTTTTCCTAGTATGTGTATGATCCCCCTCCTCCCCCAACTGGGTGACCTAGGTAGGAACTTTAAGTGTCATTAAGTTACGGCATCATGTTTTGAATCTTTCTCTGCTAAATTCCCATGTCAACATGAGTGAGGGCTTCAGGGATTTTACTCTAACATTTTGGCTAAATGCCAGCTTGGCAAATTCCAGTCTTCCTCCGGAGGGACTGCAAATGCCAGTGTCCTCCTTCACTCAGGACTGAGGTCATATCTGTGTGGTTAAAAGTGGACACTTTCTGCTTCTTCAGCTTTTGTACTATAGTAGAAGCCTCAAGGAGCCCTATTTTACAGTTCCAAATTACCATCCCTCCCTTCTTCAGTGCTTCCAAGATGGACAGTCTCTTCACCATAGGTTAACATTTAGATTTGGGTCTCTGTTCCTCAGCCCCGCAAATCTGGATGTCCCTCAGGTGCCAGAGCTGTTGTATGTATCAGTCCTGGATATTTTCTTCTCTGCTTGAATCAGAGAAAATTATATATAGTATTTCCCCCTTATCCATGGAAATACCTTCCAACACCCCCAGTGGATGCCTAAAAACATGGGTAGTACTGAACCCTATGTATATATACTACGGTTTTTTTAAAATCTGGTAACTGAGAGGGTTACTAAGTGACCAACAGGGAGACAGTGCATACAGCATGGATTTGCTAGACAAAGGGATGATTTACATCCCAGGTAGGACCAAGCTGGACAACATGAGAATTCATCACACTATTCAGAATGGTGTGCAACTTAAAACTTATGTATTGTTTATTTCTGGAGTTTTCCATTTAATATTTTTGAACTAGAGTTGACTATGGGTAACTGAAACCGTGGAAAGCAAAACTGCAGATAAGGGGAGACTGCTGTACCAGAGGACTATAAAAGATTCCATTTGGGAAAAATAGTTTTGGTCCTTGAAAAAACGTTTACGAATATAGCTGTATTCCATTTCTTCATGTTTGAGATACTTCTGAGCTTTGGTGAAACATAGGTTGTAAAAAGAACCTAACATCTTATTAGGGTAACTGAACAAACAGTAACAGCAGACTTAGCCCTTCCTCCTTATGTGCAGTATTACCTGTGCGCTGGCTCTTGAAACATAGCTGCTATTAAAGTTCAGGTGAGTCCTGCATAGTAGCTTCTGCTTTCCCAGTTAAATTCTCTGTAAAATCTTTACTCTCTTTTATTCATGTATGTGTATTTGTGTGTGTGTGTGTGTGTGTGTGTGTGTGTGTGTTTGTATTTCCCTTTAAGGATTTCAAACACAAAGACTCTAGTCATTTGATTATTGTCTCTGTACTGCTGAGTTTTGCCTACTAACCCTGACTGAAGAGACACATTGTTGTCTGCTTTCCATATTCTGTCTAGTAAATGCTTGGTTGTCAAGACAACGGCAGAAAAGGTGGAAGGTCATTGATAACCACATGAATTCTTTAAAAAAACATGATCAGAGCAAATTCCAGGGTATGCTTGAAAGTAGATTTAAGGAAAAGGAAAGGTTTCAGACACATCCTTCCTTTTACAAACTTAATATTCACCTTTAAGGATCAGATACAGTTGGAGTTGCTCATAATTTTATTACAAATCCTTAATAAAGACATCACCTTAGTTTTATGGTATGTTTGTCATTCCAGTATGTTAGGCATGAGTTTTTTGCTACTTCTCTCAACAGAGCCCCTGGAGGACAGGCAGACATTGTGATTCTCCATGGTCTCTCAGTACCAGGCACAGAGCAAGCACCCAATACATATTACAGGAATAAATGAGCTCAAGTCTTCAGAGTGCCTCTTATAGACAGTTTTTATGATATATGTCTAAAAAGGAACTGAATTCGGGGAGTTTAAGTGCCTTTTTCCAAGGCCCTTTAAGTTTGGGGAAGTAGGTGCATGGAATTGGAACTCAGATTTTCCTGGCTTCTAAGATCACACTCTTCATTGTAGTATACTGCCTCCTTGTCAAAAAAAAAAAAAAAATGAGGAAGAAACATGTAAAAAGACAGTCCATTTCTAAGATGAAATGTGTGCTTCTCAAAACAATAGCAGAAAACCTTCTTCAAAGGTAAAATAGCTGGAAATAGAAGAGAAAATAATATGTAATTTAGCATTCATTGAGGATAAGCAATTGATCCTGCCCTACAGGGGTGAATTTATGTCTAGCCTGTTTACACATGAAAGTACAAGTTGGGCTTCATTTCTATACGAGTAAGACATCTGGTTGGGAAGTGAAAAATTTTGTCAATTACCTGAATCATGTTTGGTCTACTTGATAGAAAAGCCCCAGATGTCTGCAGATCACCAGATGTTTGGCGTTGTATGGTTAACACCAGGCCAGCTGACTGAGTGATTCACCTGAGAGTTGCTGTTTGACATCCTATAGATTCGCCCATTGTTAGGAGGCTGTTATCATTTTGTAAATCAGCAGTTTATAAACAGTAGTCCAGACTAGAAACCAACACTGGCCCTTGACAAAGTGTTCACTGGTGTGTGATGGAATAAATATAGAAAGTCATAAAGGGAAGTATATTTACCTTAAAAAAGAATGTCCTTTATTTTGAGATCCTCTCCTACCTATGTTGTTAGTGATAAAATTTTGTGTCAAATAAATCCGGATTATAAGATTTTTTTTAATAAGTAAATGAGACAAGATAAAAAAAATTTAGAAACCTATATAAATCCCAGTTTTCTTTATGTGATCTTTTTATTGGATTGTGAAAAAAACAAAGCAAAACTGTAGAAACCACTGCTTTAAACCTTATAATATTTTTAGCACAATGACAGCTAAAATATTTTCATGTGTTTCCCAAGTTTTCCTTTTCCTAGAAGTGGGGTAACTCTTCATGGCAGAACTGTTTGCATGGGTCTTGAAAGCATTGGTCATCTTAATAGTCAAGTATTTTGCTGACAAAAGAATGAATTTTCCTTTTGAAACAAGCATTTTGTTCTTAAAATAACTCCAAAGAGAACACCTTCTGCACTTTTAAAACATTTCACTCTGAAGGCATGCCGTGGAGACATGACTATAGGGAGAAACTTTTTGTGCTAGAAAACTGAATTCCACCACTGTGAATATTTTAACAGCTTTCACAGGTTCGGCAGTTTGCTCTCATGACCCCCAAAGCATATATCTTCACATGCTGTAACATCAAGGATCTCTCCTCTAGCTTCATAAGCTCAGCCAGAATGAGCTGAATACCCTCTGTGTGTCAGGCGATGTCCAATATGCTGGGAATAGGGAGTCATAATAACCATAATATTAACTGACTTTTGTCTAGCATTTGTCATGTGGCAGACAACATGCTAAAATGCTTATTTGCATTATCTTGCCTGATTCTCATAACCACTTTGGGAGAAAAATAACATTATTATAGCCTTTTTACAGGTGAGGAAACTTGCAGGGAAGTTAAATCACTTGTCCAAGGTCACAAGCTCAAGATCCCCAACTTGAAGCTACCACTTCCATCCAAGTCTCTCCACCCCCTGACCTGAACTCCAAAGTGCTATGCTAAACCACCAGCCTCTTATGAATATATCATCTGCAAAAAGAGCTCTGCCTTCAAGGTGATTATAATCTAAATTAGAAGAGAGAGGCACAAGGGAAAAAGCCATTATGTAGAACAGAATGATGTAATTCCAAAAAACATGCTGTGGGATTGCAGAGGAAAGAGTGATTAATTATGATCTACCCAGGGAAGGCTTTTTGCAGGTGGCCTTAGGCTAGGTGAGAACAAAATAGGGCACCGGCAATTATCTAGAGAATTGGGTCACTGTGGGTGCCAAAGTGGATGATTTCAAGCTAAAAAGACTGTACTTTATGCTCTGAATAGTTCAGAATTGGCCACCCGCACCCCTGGAATCTGTAGAATTTTTGCCAGCTCCCTTGTTCTCTATGTGACTTATAGCCCTGGCTTAGATGAGCTTCCTGCTTCATGTGGGGGAAGATACAGGATGGTGCCACCATGGCAGAGTGCTGGCAAAGTGGAAGAAGGCTTCCTTGAGTCAGGAGCTCTGGGTTCAATCTAGACTCTGCTCCCACAAGTAGTTAACTCCAGGGAAGCTACCTCGTTCTCTGGGTTCAGTTTTCTCTAATGTAAAATGCATACGCTGAAGTTGATGGTCTGTAAGGGCCATTTAAAATCCTGTATCTCTGTTTTTGGAACAGAGAAGGAATGAGAGGATAGGAATGGAAGAAGCTAAAAGAGTCAGCATGTTTGGATTTCATGACTCTTGTGGTTTTGTTCCTTGACATGACCTACCAAGGGAGCTTCCTGCAAATGAATTGGTTTTCCTTTTCTACCCATCACATTCTATGCCTACCTGCTCTAACCTACTTGGTATAGTAGGAAGATGCCATACCATGGAGTCAGAAAATCCTGGGTTGAAATCTGACCATGTCCCGTTACATAGTGACTCTGAACAAATTACATAATCTTTCTGTGCTTGTGTTTCTACAATTGTAAAACAATAGGTTGCAATACCATAGACTCTAATGTAGAGAATCCAATTCTATTACTATAAAATCTAATTCTAATACCATTGGTTTTGTTTAGCAGTGAAGGTGATAGCAACTGAAAAGTATGAAGAGCAGTGACTAAAAACTCATAGATTTTGATAAATGAGCATTATTACGATTATATTTATTATGTTAAAATACAAATTGTGTACACCACTCCTCTGCTCACTGACCTACAATAGTTACTAGTTGCTGTTGGACTTTTTGAGCCAGACTTGACCTGGCAGAGAATTTGAGAACCTCTATGTCACTAAAAAGATGGTAGCCACAACATATTATCACTGTAGCATCTGCTATGTGTGGGTCTGCTGGTGGTCACCTATTTTCTTGGTACATGCATTGGCTTTTGTGATGTTATTATATATATATATATATATATATATATATATATATACACACACACACACACACACACACACACACACACAGTTATATATATGCTATTTTAAATTAAATATAATTTTTTATTAAATATATAATAAGGACTATGAGAGTTAGCCAGGAATCATGGGTGGAAAAAATATATAAAATAACACCACAAAAGCATATGTATATGAGATATATATGCATATATATATATGTATATATGTATATATATAGGTTTTTGCCCATGATTCTTAGTTAAGTCTCATAGTCCTTAACTATGAGACTTAACTAGCCACGTTTAGTCATAGAAGTCATCTTCTATGTGGATGATTGCTGTGGTATAAAAGCAGAGGAATAACTTGGTTTCAGAGTTTTTCTCTAAACAGCCTTGACACACTCCATTGTAATAAGATAGAGACATGAAAATGTATTGCTGGTGGGATACGTTAGAAAACGGATTTCTTGTCCCAGTAGCATTCAAGATCAAGTGTTAATACAATAATACTCTTTACTCTCCCAACTGATACTCAGCTTCCTGTGTCAGTGTGTGTTTAATGTTTTTCTCTAAATTGATTGATTTTTGTCTAATGATCTATTTTCTTAAAAAAAAACAACTAAGTTCAGCTAGATGAACATTGCTAAGAACTTATGTTTTAGACACTGCTGGACGTTGTGCTGAGGGGAAATGAATACAGAGATAAAATAATTTGAACTATTTTTTGTCAAGTGGGAAAGAGAGATCGAGGTATAAATAGGGAAAACACGAAACACAAAATAAGGAACGTAATTTTTAAGTTGGATTAAAAATACGTGGTGTGTGTATTAAACACCTATTTTAGGCCAGACTATAGGGTCAGATATATAACATTATATAAAACTCAGTCCAAATCGCATAGGTGCTTACAAGATGGAATAACAAGATGGAATCAGAAGAGGTATTGGATGGGAATAGTGTCTACCAGAAAGTAAGCTACTTGAGGGTAGAGACCTTGTCTATCTTGTTCCTTAATGCATTTTTAGCATTAGGACAGTGCCTGACACATATCAGGTACTCAATAAACATTTCTGCATCTCAGTAAACATTGATGAGGCTATCATAACGTTTTGTTCGCCCACCCCTAAGCCAAATTGTAGGTTCAGTCTGAAATGACTCCAGGACCCTCTCTGCTGGTAAGGCAGGATGCTACTTACTGCTCTCCCAGCCAATCTGATTGGCCTTTTGACTTTGGCAAAACTGAGCTGGGGCTGGTTCCCTAGTGCCAAGCACAGAGGAACCAGGGTCACAGGCCACCCATGCCCAAAGCTCTTTCTGACATTTCCATGGGCCTGGAGCCAACTCTCTCCCTGGGATTCATTTCACTATATGTAGGAAGACAAAAGAACACTGAACCTTCCAGTTAATTCAACACCCCACCCCCACTTACCCTTTCCTGGAGAGGATAACAGTTCTGTTGACCATTATAATGCATTTTCTGTCTCCCAGCAATCCACATAGTCATTAATTTCTGCTGCTGACATCAGGAAAGAGGATTATGTGTGTGTCTGAAACTGTTCCCAAAGTGCTCATTAGTCATAGATAATTGAAAAACTGGTAGGGGAAGATTTGGTGTAATAGGAGCTCCTGCCTGTAAAGAGGGACGGCAACCACCAGATAATTGTAGATTCGAGCTTTTGACCACTCAGACTGAATCTGCCCATCCAAATGGGAATTCAGCAAACTTGAGCCTAAGAGCCCTCAGAGCAATCGTGTTTTTACATACTCAGGTGAAGGTCTGTACACTGAGACAGAGACAGTCAGATCAAGAAAATAGGTGAGCTGCTCTTGGGTCTTCCCTGCCTTCAGACTATGGAGCAGGGTTTGGAAAAAGTGCCCAGTATTCTCCTTTATTTTGTTTTTGTTTCAACTTAAGCTAGTTTGTTTTGATCACAAAAGACATACAAGGTCACGGGATAAAAGAAACACAAACAGTAGAGAAGAGTACCCTACACTGGATCCCAGTGCATGCTGTGATAAAATTCTAGGATTTTTCTGGAAGTTTAT
This sequence comes from Saimiri boliviensis, assembly GCF_048565385.1. NCBI lineage: Eukaryota > Metazoa > Chordata > Mammalia > Primates > Cebidae > Saimiri > Saimiri boliviensis. The sequence goes on from NC_133459.1 coordinate 57,889,590, forward strand.
GGGCTTATGTTTTTGTAACCTTTTCTTAAAAAAAAAAAAAAATCACATGATCGTACTCACAATGCTATTCTGCATCTTGCCATTTTCTCTGAATTTATCTTGGAGTTCCACATTTATGCCTTAATTCAACTTCATTCATTTTAATGGCAAGGTGGGATTCTGACCAGATTTAAGGGGAGAAATCATCTTTTAAAATATTATACAAGAGGCTGGACACGGTAGCTTATGCCTATAATCCCAGCATTTTGGGAGGCCAAGGTAGGTAGATCACTTGCGGTCAGGAGTTCAAGACCAGCCTGGCCAACATGGCAAAACCCTGTCTCTCCTAAAAATCCAAAAATTAGCTAGGTGTGGTGGCATGTGCCTATAGTTCCAGCTACTCGGGAAGGCAAGGCATGAGAATCACTTGAACCCAGAATGCAGAGGTTGTGGTGAGCTGAGATTGTGCCATTGCACTCCAGCCTGGGCAACAGAGTGAGACTGTCTCAGAAAAAAAATTGCACAAAAAGTATAGACCAATTAGAAGTTATAGATTAGTAAAAAGCAAAAAAAAAAAAAAAGAAAGAAAAGAAAGAAAAAAGAAAATTACTCATACTGCGTCTACCCAGAGAAAACCTATTTCCTGTATTTTTTCCCACTAAGAACTTGTTTTTACAAATAGTTCATCTACTTTCATTGTTGTTGTTCTTAAAACTGTTAAGATAAAACCTTTAGGCAAGTTAAATTTAACATAGTTTAACTGAGCAAAGAATGATTCATGAATTGGGCAGATCCCCAACTAGAATACGTTCAGAGTGACTTTTGCTCTACCACATGGTTGAAGAGAAATTATGGACAGAAAAAAGAAAGTGAGGCACAGAAAATGGAACTGAAGTACAGAAGTAGCTGAATTGGGTACAGCTCTGTGTTGGCCTTATTTGAACAGAGTTTGAACAGTTGGCTGCCTGTGGGTGGTTGAAGTATGTCTTCTGTGATTGGCTAAGACTTGGCTTCTAGTTACAAGAGTAGGTTACGGTGTGTTTACAAATCCAGTTAGGTTACAGGCGTTATGTATGAAGAAACCTGTAGGCTGAAATTACAGAGACAGCTTTAAGTTAAACTTAATGTAACAAAAGGAAGTCATATACTACGTAATATTTTGCAGCCTGAATTTTTCACTTGGCTTGACTGTTTTAAAGATAATTATTTTCCAAGCCTTTCTTTACACTGTACGTTTATCTTAACCCAATCTGAGCGCTCACAGCCGTGCCCCCGTGGGCAATTCCTTATTGCCTGGCCACGCCTGAAGCCCTCTACTGCCTCTCTTGTCCCATCTGCTCCAAATCTCTGTTCCTCCCTGGTGTCCTATTTGCTACATACCGATTGCCTCAAACACACCCTGCTCCTCAGGGCTCCCTACAGTGAACTCACTTTTTGCTTTGCTGTCCTCCTGTTCCCCAGAGCTGAAACCAGCAGTCCCCCACTTGCCTTTTCACAACAGGCTTGAAATGTCGTCATCACCTTGAAGACTGTATTCACTCTACTGGCCACCCTAACTGGACCCTCCTCAGTTTTCTGGGAACACCATGTACACATTTCACCTTTCTAGCATTTTTCTACATGGTCCTGAGTCTTACGTTTTCATCATCTTTGTCCCAAACCACAATAGGAGACCTCAGCACCTAGAGCTTGGCACATGGTAGATGGAAATTGGTGCAGGCCATCATTAGTACTATTGTTACTGAAATGTTTGTTAAAATGCATGAATGAATGGTTGAATGAAGCCTAGAAGGAAGTGCAAATACTTGGGCAGCGAAATCTTGATTAACTCTGGGAAAAGCAATGCTGTGAATAATTTAATTTTATGGTGAAAGAAAAGTCAAACAAGGATTATTTTGGGAAAAGTTGTCAGGAGGCACTAATGTTTGCTCTGACACAGCTCTAGTGCCCTCGGTGTACTCCTGGCTGATAAACTTAGAGTGTGATTTTCAAGAAGTTATTTCTCAGGGATTCTTACCTATTTCTATCATCTTGTTTTGTCTCTTTTGGTCTGTTTGTCTTTGCATGTATTTATTTTCATCCCTAGACCACTGGATTGAGGAGAAGGCTGGTTCATTGCTATAGGTTGGGTTTTCCAGAAGCAAAGGCTGAGACAAATTTGGGGGTATAGGTGTGTATTAGGGATGGTCAGCTGTGAAAGGAAGGAAGAGAGAGAAGGACCAGGTAGAGAGAGAAGAGTTGAACTGAGGTGCATTCCTGTGGCACCTTGGTGAACCCAGCAGAGCAGAGTGTCTGGAGTGAGTGGTGTTCATCAGAGCCCTTATGCCCCTGCTTTGCTAAGTCACCAGGTGCTGGCTGTCCTAGAAGGGGCATCACCTCAGGAAGGTGGCTCTCTGCAACCAAAGCAGGCGGTAGAGGAGCTGGCAGCTGTCTGCTGACTTTACTCCATCCTTAAGGGGGAGTCTGGGCCATGATATCTCAGTGTCTGTTCCTATATCCGAGCAACCACTGTGACCTGTTATTTCTTGCTCTGTGGAATGTCTCCTGTCTGCCTCTGATTCTACATCTCCATTACCAGTACCTCAGTGAAGATCCTTGTTTTTTCTCTCTCTCTTTGATTACTGAAATAGCTTCACAGCTCTGGCCGGGCACGGTGGCTCAAGCCTGTAATCCCAGCACTTTGGGAGGCCGAGGCGGGTGGATCACGAGGTCAAGAGATCGAGACCATCCTGGTCAACATGGTGAAACCCCGTCTCTACTAATGGTGCAAAAAATTAGCTGAGCATGGTGGCGCGTGCCTGTAATCCCAGCTACTCCGGAGACTGAGGCAGGAGAATTGCCTGAACCCAGGAGGCGGAGGTTGCCGTGAGCCGAGATCGCGCCATTGCACTCCAGCCTGGGTAACAAGGGCGAAACTCCATCTCAAAAAAAAAAAAAAAAAAAAAAGAAAAAGAAAAGCTTCACAGCTCTTTTCCCTAATTCCAGTCTATCCTCTACTATAATATTGCCAGAAAGTGCTTTTTTTTAAAAAAAAAAAAAGTATAATCACCTTCCTCCCGGCTTAAAGCTCCTTCTGTGGTTTATAGTGGGCTTCATGATTAAGTTCAACACTTTAATATGGATTACAGGGCCCTGGACCCATTGCCCCTATCTGCCTCCCCAGCCTCCTGTGTCCTTCAACACCCACCCCCTACCAGTTCACACCCCAGCTTATGTTCCAATTTACCTGGCCCTTTTTGATAGTTCCCATAGGGGCCCTTTCTCCCTTTTTTCTTGTTCTTGTTCAAGACACATCCTCTGCTGATAAAGCTGCCTCTTGTTCTACAAGCCATGATTAGACCCCAGCTCTCCTTCCTGCATGCCCAGGGCTCTCTCTGCCTCACAGTGGTCTGCAGCCTCATGTTCCAAGCCTAGAGGACATGGAATCAAATTAAGCTCCTTTACCAGCTGAAGTTTCTTCCTAAATTACTATAGAGAAAACTTGGAAGAGCGCCCCACCCTGCTAATCCTGTCTGGAACCTTTTTTTATAAAAATGACACCTTTTATGTTTGTGGAGACTGGGGATAAAGCCCTATGAAAACTTCTTTAAAAAGTTTCAATTTAGTAGGCAAGATTTCAAACTGGTGCTCCATTTTTTTTTTAAATACATAATGCTTGTTCTAAAAATACTTCTTTTGATCTGTTCATTCATTCAGAATATATTTTTAAACAACATTTACTCCAAAAGGTAATGTAATGAATAAGAAATTTGGGTGTCAGAGTAGAACCCATGGCTCGTCTTCAGCTCTTAAGCTGTTACAGGAAGTTTACTTTTCCCCTATAAACCACAATTTTGCCATCTGTCTATGAAATGGGGTAGTAGGAGTACTACTGTACTTTTCCCAGGGGGTTAATATGAAAATGAAATGAGAAAATACATGCTGTGTTCTTAGTGCAGTCCCTAGCATGGAAGGGCTCAGCAAATTGGAGTGCAGTCTCTCCTGTGTTAGATACTAGACATAGTGACATAATTAAAATACTGTCCAGAACTGTATTATTCAAAACCAAGGGCACTACTCTTTTCCAGGTTTCTGCTACTTTGGCATTCAAAACAGACTAAGATTTTCCTGCTTTCTGCCCCATTCTTTGAGCATGTTAGCCTTATCCTCCAGGCTATCATTGTCCAATAGAAATATTATATGAGCTACATCTATAATTTTAAATTTTTCAATAGCCATGCTAAAGTTAAAAAAGTGACATTAATTTTTAATATCTCTTATTTAACTTAATATATTCAAACTATTATTTTAATATACAATTGATATACAAATTATTGATATATTTTACATTCATTTTTCCAGATAAAAATCTTTGACATCTGGTGTGTAATTTCCACTTAGCACCTCTCAATTCAGACACTAGATTTTTGTTGGAAGTATCTGCCTTAGATTTCTTAAATTAATTATAGAAAAAGTAGATTTTCATACCCAAGTTGTTCCAAACATACTTAAAAGTTTTTCAGTAACTGAATGATCAGTTTTTAAATGAAAGTTAAGCTAAATAAAATGAAGGATTTAGTTCCTGAGTTATTGTAGCCATACTTCAGGTGTTCAGTCCACATGTGACTAGTGACTGCCATATTGAACAACAAAGTTCTAGAAAACCTCACTGCAGAGGTTTCAGTCTTCCCCTTCCTAGCTAAACTTGATTTCATATTCAATTATAGATAGAAGCTCTTTACTTAAAATGGGTAAAAAATGGTGTCGGGAGGTTCTTTGGTTCCATTTAGAGGAGGTTGGTTAAGCTGTTCACCCTGTGACTCCTCTTCCAACCTCCACCCTCACCTCTACCCCAGGAGGTCCTGGAGCACCTCTGCCCTGCTATTGAGCTCCATGGAGCAATTAACAAGTGGTATCTTAGCATGCAAAAATTGCTGATCATGCACTCAGAGTCCTAGAATCTTGGGGCTCAAAGGAATCATATTATCCCTATGGGTCAACTCTTAGCTCCTCCCTGCAGTGCAGAAATACTATAGAATTCCTTGGGGGATGAGAGAGTGCTCAGGCTCTGTTTAACACCTAGGGGCATTTCATTTTATTCTGTCTTACATGGTTCTCTGTCTCTGTGTCCTTATCTTGCCTTCCTAACTAGGTTGGAGGCAAGAACTACTTTTTACAGCCCCACAGCACCCACACAAAGCAAGACAATCAATAAATTCTTAACTGAAGGCCTGACTGATTACAAGAATTCAAGGTCCCTTGAAAATTCAGGGTCACAGCATTGCACAACTCCAAAGAACATAATTCACATTGTATTATATGGTTGTGCAAGTGGTAGCCTTGGAACATTTGCAAAGGTTTAGACTGGACTGCCTTTTCCAGCTGAGAAAAACTTTTTTAACAAATTGTTTGTTGGTACAAAATACAACTCACCACCTTCCCCTTATTTTCTGCCAGAAAGCAACTACAAGTATAAGTTTTCTCGACTTAGGAATATACATTCATTAGAGAAGGTGTAAGGATGTGTGAGCATGTGTGTTCATGTGTGTTTAAGTAGGCTAGCAGATCTGCTGTGTTAGGAAGCCCATTTGGAAAGGTTTGAGCATTTGAATCTTACATTTAAGAGGTTGCTGTGTTTATATTCCTTTTGAAATTTCCTACTTTTGGAATCTTTGTCTGGTTTGAATGATGCTTTAGAGCTCCCTATTTGTCAAAAACCCAGAACATGACCCATAGGTACCAAGTACAGACACCAAAGTCACTGGATGAGCAGAGGGACTCTTGATGACTGCATGGTTTTTATCTTTGCAAAAGTGAGAAAATACAGAGGAGGGAGGAGAGAGCAAAGAGTTTCTCTTACCAAAAGCCTATGAGTGCTTTTGTGTTTTTCAAACTGATGGTGTTTGTTTTTTCTTATGTCTACCCAGGAAACCAAGTGCTACCTCCAGGAGCTTCTCTTGGTAATGGGCTCACACCAGAGGCAGCAAGAGACCTTGGCCTTCTCCCCGGGATTGCAGTTGCAGCCTCACTCATTGATGCCCATGCAGGAGGACTAGGTAATCTCTTATTCATTGCCTACAGCCAAAACCGAATTCAAATGGAATATTCCCTAGAACCAAAGACACTCCTTTTCTGTTTTTAAAGCAAAGGTCAGGGACTTTGGAGTTTCAGGATATAATAATGAAAAGCCTTTTTACAGTTAGGCATTTGGGTAAAATTATAGAACTTTTCATTAATGATAGGATTTATTTATAATTTTATTAATTTCTTTATACATGACAATAGAAAAAAAAATTTGAATAAATTTCTGCGTAGTTCTTTCATTTACTGAAAATTTGAAAAAGGTATGTTAATTTCTTGCCATACTTACCTGTACTGTTTTTTTCTAATGGTACTCCAAAATCCTTATAAGTCTCATAGATTTATTTTAATAACACATTTGGCTTATGTCCTTTATCCAGCTCCTTGGTTATAGTCTTGATTTTATCTTATACATAAAATCAAGCCTGTCATTCATGTATTCATTTGTTCATTCATGGAACACCCGTTGAACACTTACCATGTCCAGGCATAGTGCTAGGAGACAGTGAACTTAAAATAAAACCAAGGTTTCTTCTCCAGATTTTAATGGGAAAACAGACAGGGAAACAATTAATTACAGTAAAGATTGATGACTGTTGTCTTCTTCATCCTTATTGAAGCTTTTGTGTATTTTTTGCAGGGGAAGTTGTTCTAGCTCTCAGTGTCTCTCACCTCAACTATAGCCATGTATATTTTTTCCTAGCCTTTCATTCTAACAATTTAGCAGGACATGACCACTGAATATGCACAATTGAATGGAACAGAATCGAATAGAACAAAGTGGAAAACATCAGAGTACATTTCACATGGTAAAGGAAGGCACTGCTTTGTGGAGCTGTGTTTCCATTTTATACACGTACACTTTCAGATACTTGCATCGACCCTGCCCCTACTCTACCCATGCATTTACACCTCTGTGACTTGGCACACATGTTCTCTGCCCAGAACGATTGGTCCTCCACTTCTCCAGCTGGCTAACTCCTCCTCCAAATACAAGACCTATATCAGATGATTTCTGCTCTGCCTAGCCTTCCATGAAACACTCAGGTGTGTTTAGAAATCCTCTAAATTATGCTTCTTTCAGCAAACTATTTGAAGAAATGATCATATTGTGTTATAATTTCTAATATATCTGCTTGCCATTTCCACTAGACTGTGAACTCCTTAAGAACAGGAACATTATGTTATTCATCCTGTATCTTTCATGCCAAGCCCTGTGTCTGGTTCCTATAGGGGCTTTTAAGTTTGTTAAATGAAGAGTCACATTAAGGCAAGAATAAGTTGAGATGGCTTTAAACAGTAGAGTGTAGATTAATCTGTTTTCTTATGCATCAGATTATTAAATGGTTCCTTGTTCTACATATTACATGGACTTCCAGAGCAGGATAGCTCTCATCAGTCTATGAACATGTCTGTTCTGTTCCTCTCTATGTCCTCAGGATCTAAAACAGTGCCTAAGAATTAGTAAACAACTCATAATATATATAGGTTGGTTGAATGGTATGTAATATATTTCTGATTGCCGGCAAGGTTGTTTCTGTCCAAATACTTTTCATTGTGAGCAATATGTGCTTTTGATTGGAACGTTAGGATTTTGGTTTTTATGTACAAGTATAGAGAGAACTTGAGGTCTAGACAAACATGGAAAGTTTCTGTCCCCTAGGAATCCTGACATTCCAGATCATGTATGAGGCTATTAAAGTTTTCCATATCATGCTTTTAAAATTATCCCTGGGGTGACAGCATCAATCATCCACCCCTACCTGGGCGACAAGTGCTTGACTGGGTCTAGCATATGCTGAAAGAAAGAGGACTGCTGCTTTGAAGAGCCACAGGCACTACAGTTTCCTTGTCAGTTTCTCAGACTTCCCTCAGGGACATGCCAAAACACACCTTCTCACTTATGCCCAGGACTCACTATGCCCTCCAGGAGAGGAGACTGCCAAATGACCCTCATCTTTTTCCTAAACAGAGATGCTCAGTGGCAGAAGTTTTACCCTTAGAAACTGTGGCTTAAACCTTTTGCTCCCTATAAAATGCAGATGCTTTTAAGTAATAGGGTTTGGCTGTGTCCGCATTCAAATATCAACTGAATTGTATCTCCCAGAATTCCTACATGTAATGGGAGGGACCCAGGGGAAGGTAACTGAATCATGGGGGCTGGTCATTTCCATGCTATTCTCATGATAGTGAATAAG